>NC_143449.1:9182794-9498823 GCF_987193195.1 Phasianus colchicus
AAACACCACTACCATCATTGGCATTGGATCAGAAATGCCTGTGTCTTGGCTGAATACGGGGTTAAATCTGACCCATCAGATCTGGATTAGAGCACCAACACATCATCTTTCAGTCATTTTGTATTTTCCTGCTGGGCCCTTGTGTCTCCTGCACAATCCTTCTCTCATCCCAATTCCTGCCATCATCTTGTCCAGCTGCAGCCATCCAAGCACATCGTGTAGGCCTCTGTTGGTGGCCAGAAGCAGGCAAGAGGAAGCTGCAATTAGGAGCTGGAGGTGAAAATTGCTCAGAATCAACAAAGCTCATCCTGGCACGTATGATTGCACTCCAAAAGTACTTGCACAGAACAAGCCAGTGATGAAGAAACATAGACTACGTAGTTTAAAAAGCTCCCAGCCCAGAGTCAGCATTTCTACCCTGACCTGCCTCATGTATTATTTAGCACGGACTTGTTGATGCGCACTTATATTTTTTTCCCTGTGGAGTTGATGATCTTCCTTCCCCTTAACAGCCTTGCTGCTCTTTCTCTGCACAGACGCCATGATCAGTGGGCTGTGGATGGACCAGGGCTGGGCAAGTTCTCACCACTGGGGTTAAAGAACACAGGGTTAGAGGATGGGCATCATGGCCATACCGGCACTGGCAATGGTAGGGCAATGAAGTGTGCAGCAGAGATGGGAGAGGGGTCTATGGAAGAAAGAAAAGTGGGAGAAGTGCAGTTGGAAGTGAGTGGTGTTAATGAAATATTCAGCAGTGGTGGGCCTAGACGCATTGCCGAAATTGCAGAAGCAGAGATGATTAATATTTAACAGGGTAAGCTGCCACTTGGCTGCTTTCTGCACATAGATTCCACCCCCACGTACACACACACCACCTCCCTCCGACTTCCCACCCTCTAGCTCCCCCAAATTCCATCCTCTGCCACTCTACTCTGACTCAAGCCAATGGATCCCACCACCGTGCTCTGCTTGGGGGAGGTTCTCAGACCCTCCATGAGGTTTGCCCAAGGGAGATCAGGTCCAAGGGCTGCCTGGTGGGAAAAGTGCCAGGATGGGGGGAAGGTAGTCAAGAGAAAGCACATCATTTATTTTTCATGTGGATGGGAGAGCAGGTTGTCCTATTTAGTCACATTAGATGCTCTGTTAACACAACAGGAAGAAAAAAAAAAAAGAAATAGAAAGGATGAATTAATGCTTGCAGCAGAAGGAGGCTGCTCTCTGGTTCTCTGGGCAAACAGGAACTGGTCTTTCAGGGGGTTAAGTGTTTTGGCTCCAGTTGTGTCTCCCATGGGGTAACCCATGTAGGTGATGGACAGCTGAGAAAGGGAACGTGCAAGGCTCTTCGTCAGCTGGTTTGGTGCAGGTGGAATGGCCCTAGGTGTGGACTGATATTAGGTATACAACCACCTACCCCTTCATCTGCAGGGATAGGTGACTCCCTAGAAACTCTCTTCATGAACATCTGCACAGTTTCCTTCTGGTCATTTTGCAAACCCTCCTGAAACTCTTCTCTGCTTGGACACCTCAGGAGATGTGACAGTGTTTGTACTGTTAGTGTGCTCAACAAGCTGTCACTGCATTTTGAGCTTTTTAGAAATCAGTGTCCTTCTATCTGCTGCCTTCTGTTGTGCATTTAGGGAGGTGCTGTTCAATCTAGGAGTCATCTTTGTGTTCAGGATCTGTGATGCCCTTGGTACAGATAAGTCTTAGCCCATTTGTGCAACCTTAGTGTCATAAATCAACTGATTTATTAAACAAAAATTACAAGAATATTTGAGGTCCAGCTACTTACTGGAGTCATTAATTTGAAAATGACTTGGAGTAAATGAGTGTCTGAAGTTGCAACTGGGACTTGGAAAGATGTAGCAAGCCTGAATCGGTACAGATGAGATTTCTGAGAGCAGGTTCGTGTCCCACCACAGGGGTTCTGCAGATATACTCAGTGAGTAAACATGAATCTGTCATGGGACAGGTACGTAGGCTCTGTACAAATTACAGCTTCTTTAAGAGCAAAGTATGTTGTGGAAAGGCTGGTCTTATTCAGCTCTGTCCATGAAATCAGGTAGGAGTGTCCCACTAGAAAGGAAACCAGGATGTTTCAGTGCATTTTGAAAAGCTGAAGAAAACTAAATGAGGGTATGAGAAAAATCACTATACATATTTTCTTTCTCCCCGTATCTTGGTCTGTATTTGAAATGTTAGAAACACTGAAGCACCATCTTGAAGCCTTCTACTTGGCTTCAGTTCCAGGACCAGTTTTCAGGTATTTGAGCCAATTAAGCATCATCATCTAGTCCATTGTCTTCGCTTTTCAGCTCAAGGCAGAGCAGCAGCATACTGGAGGAGCTCTGGCATGCTTCAATGAAATGACTGCCTTTTTCCATGCATGTCAGGATGTGACCCAAAGGAGAGAATGGAAGGTGCCCTGGGGATCCAGGTAGCAGCTCCAAAAGTGGAAGCCAGGGTTGTTCATATCTTACAGGGACAGAATCAACCACTGGACAGAAAGGAAATCATAGACAACGTGGCTACTCGATTAGATATACAGATTAAAGGAAGAGGAGTCAAAGTTGTTGAGGAAATAGGATAAGATGGCCATATGCTTGATGTTCCCCATGCCTCATGGCTGTAGCCCACTCATCCCTTTTGCTGGCATGCCATGGCAAGGGTTAATGGGGATGGATGTAGAACGTGAAAACCAGATGCAGGCAGAAGCTGGGCCGTCTGTGGCAGGAGGAGGAACCCCTGTCGAACGTCCCAGAACTAGTGAGAACAGACAACTTGATTTCTATTGTGTAAGTGGGGATTTGTCCGCAATGGTATAGTAACAACTAGAATTAGAAAGGAAGAAAGAGTGAATTCTTCCTTCATCCCAAGTGTGTTCCCTCCAGGGCAAAGGTCAAGTGCATTGTGTGGCTGTGTTTGGATTCAGAATAAAATAAGTGACAAAGGCGAAAACCTGGGGCATGCACAGGGACTGAATAAAGAGAAGTGTGGGCTAGACACCAGAAACCACTCTCTCACCCTAGGGGTCATTAACATGTGCAATAGGTGACCTCATGACATAGTGCGGGGGCAATAGAGACACTAATGTGAGTCATTTATATGCTGGCTTGAGTGTATTCAGCTATCGATAACAGCATTTTTCTGAGCATAGTGACCAGCTCCTCTGGTAAAATGGAGATGGTCCCACTTGCTCATGCAGTATGCCAGCAGTTACTCTCAGCTGCTCAGCTGTCTTCTCTATTTCTTCATAGGGGAAAAAGGAAAAAATAAAAATAAAAAGGCAATGCACAGATTGTCTCCCTGTTCCATGTGGATTTCATAGACAGAGTCCATTCTGTGCTTGCTAGAGAAAATGCTAGGCAAAGGCTTCATCATAAAGCATGAAATGCTGATGGAGGTGAAATTTGTCCAAAGCTTTTTTAGAGAGAGAATTCACTGACCTAATAAAACTCTGGTAAATGGAGCAGGATGGAGGCCTCAGAAAATTCATCTTTTGTCTTGAAGGTTGTAAACCCCTTGCAGGTAAACATCTGTCTTACCATTCCTCAGCATCTCCCTTTCCCACCTCCTGACTAGCTCAATGCTGGCTGATTCACCCTTAGCCTGCTGCCCAACTTGATACCAAAGTAGGATGCTGCACTGCACAGACCTCACTTTCTTGGCTAAAGAGTGGTTCTGGCATAACAGAAACAGTTGTGGAAGAGGTGAGGGCAGGTGTAGTTTAATTCATGAGAGAGTTTCAGGATGCACTACATATGGAATAAGTTCTAGAAACTCTACAGAGATGCAAGTCCTTATTACATCTCCACTGTCCTTAGTCCTGCTTCCAGCATCTCCAGCATCTGCAAGGAGGCTCTCAAATGACAGCCTTTAGCCTTCTGAAATAGATTAGCTGGCCCCCACTTTGTCTGAAATGAAATCTCCACCAGGGGATGGCTGGTATGTCCCTCTTTTCAGCTGGAACGAGGTGAGGGACTGAGCCTCCTTGTATGAAGTGCTGGTCAGAGAAATGAGCATATACCCTGAACTGAAGGCTAGCCCCATCAATACACACCTCGTAAGCACACTTTGGGCGTGGAGAATTTGCATCTTTGCAGGCATTTCTGCAAAGCAATGCCTGCTAGTTTATCCTAGTTTTGTGAATAACTGTTGCCTGCACCATGGTGCCTTCTCTGTGTGTGTGCACACCTCCCTGCTCCACCACAGTAACAGCTAATCCTACAGGCCAATTTAACAGATTTGGCAGGAATATACAGATCTCAATGACACTGTGATCCTGAACATTTCATGGAAAATAGAAGCCATATGAAGAAACTGATCTCATGAACTTATTGAACGAGGGTCTGTTATCTCAGGCCAGCACTCATCAGGCACCTGAAAATTTGCCCAGTTGAGGCCCTGAATATCCCAAATGCCTGCTTCTTAATTATGTATAAGAGACTCCTGCCACACAATGGAAACTCATTGTGGAGAATATTCATTTAGCTGGTGGCCCACCAAGCGTTTGGTCTTCCTCCAGGATGAAGCACCTGTCCTGTGTGCAGCTTCAGTACAAAATCAAGTCTTCTCCTCTACTTGCCAAGAAGAAGAAGATGCACGAATGGAGGAAAATGTGATGGTGAACAGAAGAGCAACTATTTTCTGTCCTATCCTGAGTCTTAGCGCTTAGGGTGAGTTTTCACTACCGTAAAACACAGTGAAGAGCTTCTCTAGCACTATGACACAGCTTCAGGCTTGACCAAAAGAGTTCCTTAGACTACTGACTGATTTCACTTATTTATTTATTAGCCAAGGGCTCCTTTGAGGTCCTATCATCTCTTTCTCAACTGAATTTCAGATAACCTTTCTTCGAGCTCAGACTCTTTGTAGCTGGCCAGTTTTAAAGATCGTTTTGAGCTGCAAACTTCAGATTTGAAGCTGGATTTGGGTTTGGGATTTTGGTTCTGACCTATTTCATTCTGTGATACAGCTACTCTCAGAAGACTTGGGATGTTCTTGGGAAAGTTAATTTCAAAATTATAGGAATAAATGATGTCAGATGGCTTTACACACTTGCTTTGGTGCAGCGTCTGATGCACGGACTCACATGTGAATGATCCAAATAATTTATTACAAGTTCTCACATCACGTATATACCTTCACAAGTTTTCTTTTTCTAGCTTTCCCATCCACCCCTACAACTTTCCCATCCACCTTTACATGTGAACAGAGCATTCTACAAAACACACTTCAACCTTCACACAGGCGCTTATCCAATCAGAGCCGTGAGACATTCTCTCTTCTTCAAGAGGTGTCCTTGGTTCTCATGCTGTTTATCTTGCTCCACAGCTTCTGCTCTGAACAGTTTTTCTTGTATTCCCACACTTTGGATCTTCATGAATAGTAGATCTCTGGACCGCTGAGTCTGGGTTGAAGAAGATAAAATTCTGCCCAGCAGTTTCATCTTTGATGGTTATGATAGAAACACAGCCCCAGAGGGGCTTGATCTTTGCCCTGTTATCAAGATTTTTTCACGGTACATTGGAAAAGGCTTCTTGGAGGTCTTGATAGAAACTGTGGAGAAAAGCTATCAAGAATTGCCATACTAACTCCCCCGGCCTCAGCAAAGGTGCTGCAGGGTGAACTGTTTGGAAACAATTAACATGCTCTTATACCAACATGACCTTTGAGAGTGCCAAGCATCTTCTATGGGGCCTGTAACTCAAGCATTAATAATGGATTACCAAAATCAACCAGCTGCAAGGGAACCACTTCTCCCTGCTTAGATAATTCTCCTCCCAGAGAAGAGCTATTGATTTTGATACTGATTCCTTCCTCCCTCGTGGAAGGGCTACACCCCACCATTGCTATCTGTGACAGTGAGCTCTCTCCTGATCACACCCACCACACACATCAGCCACGTTTCTCTGCACCAGCAATAGAGACACCCCTCCAACACAACTGAGACTGCTGCTAAAAGCAATGCGCACTTCTATTTTCTCACCAGATGATTCAGTCAGCTTTGCACTTCAGCAGCTGTTTCCCACTGGTCTGCAACAAGTAACATCTCTGAGCACTGTGGAACTGGTTAGACCCACATCAACTTTGCGGCATCCATAGTACAAAGAATATGGATGAAAATCATTTTGGATGATGCAAGCTGGCTTGTGCAAGCACCCTCATATGCTTGTTCTCTTGTATCACTTCCTTCATCCTTTCTGCTCTAAATCCATGTTTGTGTTTTACTGCTTGTGTTGGAAGTGGTCTTGGGAAACTGCTCTAGTTGGCTGTGTTTGAGCAGAAGGATTGGACCAGATGGACACAGAGGACCCTTCCCATCTCAGCTGTACTGTTCCAGTTGCTGGATTTGAGATGGAGTTCTGGGTTCCTTTATGACTTGCTAAAGCTGCAGTCCCTGCAGGGGATGGAAGGAAAATGAGGACCTTGAGCTTGTTTACATCTTAATTAAGAACTGAAAACTTGTTTCCGTTTGGTCTTAGGCCAGTCAGAAATAGGAATCACTTGTAAGTGTGTGTTAGCTGTAAACAAAAATCTTATTTTTGTCTGTTTTCCAGAGGAAAGCGGGGCAGGGAAGGTGAGGGGGAGAATGGAAGGTATGTCATCACAATGCGTGTGTCACTTACCTTTACACCCAGTGATATATGAACTTGTTGGCCACCTTCAACTGTGTTTAACTGCGGTTGGTAGAAGTGGTCTAAAAGATACAATAAAATAAAGCAATTGGATGCAGCACCACAAGCCCATGAACAGACTGAGATAAGGCAAGCCTGCAGCATGTGTTCAACCTTAATGAGACACTGGAGAATCCAGCTGCTGGGAAAGCTCTGGGTGTGGGGCGGCTTCAAGTCTGAGTTCACACTGCTCCAGACATCAGAGAAGCCAACTACAAGAGGCAAACCTGTGGGGAATTGGGCTTCATTAGTACCTCTGCTTGTGGAGTAACTTGTTTTCTTGGAGCATCTTTCATCTCTTTTTGGACACAAGACGTGGAAACAAAAGGCTGGATTCATGGCGGGGCTTAGTGCTGCTACAGTATGGTGGGAGCAAGGATCCTCTTCCAGACAGCGTGCTGGAATCCAACAGGGACGATATCTGAGCTGTGGCTGTGTGGATGGGTGCTGAGCCCTCAAGCTGGGTGAGGGAGCCCTCAGACTAGATAGGAAGAGGAGGCTTGTGAATCAGGCCCGAGGAATACCTGTAAACCCTCTTTTATACTAGAAACCTCAAAATGAGATGTTGAGAGCATGAAACTTCTTTCTGAGAAGAGTGACCGAAACAAACAGCTGAAATAAGTCCATGTTGCAGGTAGAAAGGAAGCCCTGGAATTTGCTGTTCTAAGGTATAAAAGCTATTTTGACAAAATAAACACCCCCCTCCCCTCCGTAATCTTATCTGCTACGATCATTTTGCCTCCTGGTAGATCCGTCCTCCACAGACATGTCTTCAAAAATGAATTGTATTCAACTTCTCTATGAAGTTTCATTATGATGTTACTGTTAATAGACCATAAAGCAACAAATCTATGACCCTAAATTCCAGAATCTGCAAAAACTGCTCTTACTTGGCTCCTGTCCATCTACTGATGTGCCCAACCATGGGCTACTCATTGCCATGAGCTTCTGGCTCTCCGCAAGCTTGGCTGCTCACCATGTAGCAGCAGGATGCAGAGAGGCAGCTCACATATGAAATCCTTGCCCAGAGTCAGATGGTAAGATGGGAAATCCAATCATTTTATACCGGCCAGTGAGTGAACACTGCTGAGCATATGGGTAAGTCAATAATTGGCTTTAATTAAGTAAAAGTTCTTTCATTAATATCTTTTTAAATGGATACTCTACAAAATCTGCCTGGGGGAAATCTCAGGATTAGAAAAGCCTTATGGTATATATTACTGCAATATAACTGGGTTAGGTTGAGATACCAGCAGGGTGCGCATAGGAGGGAATGGGGGGAGTATTTGGACAGAGACTCATTATCTGCTCTGGACTGAAAGGAACAAGAATATTAGCTTAACCTAAACCTGAGCAAGTCAGATAGATATTTTTGAAGGTAAAAGTACAGTCTGTGGAAGTCTTACGGCTAAACCAGATACTGATTACTTCTGCTATCCATCTTACATCACTCATTGTGTCCTGCAGATGGTGTGGTGGAAGCACAGCTGAACCACAATATTCCCACCAAGCTCGATTCGAAGCACCTTATCTCACTCGGGAGTTTCACCATGGTCCATGGGCTGACCACTGACATCTATCATTTGAAGCTAGAAAATGTCACCCCAGGCCCACCTACCATGCTTTGGAGGGTGTTGAGATGGTAAATGCCTTTTCTTCTGAGCCAAGGCAAGATTTTGGTCCAATATCAGCAAGTTGACACGTGCTCCAGAGTGCCAATGTCAAACCAAACAGCAAGTACCATCCAATCACGCATCATGAGCATGCATCAGTGGCATTTTCAGTCTAGCTCCACACGAAACGTAGACACAAGAAGAACAGACATGTTGGTTTCTTCAGGTGAAAAGACAAGCACTGGAAGGAGGGACCCTATCCCCAAAGTGAGCTCATACTCAGAAGGGTGCCAAGGGTTTGTGTATTTCTATGAGCAGTGTCTTCTGGTTTCAGGCTCCATTTCCCTTCAGATCCAAATGGAAAAGGCTGCGTAATCTTCAGACTGATGCTTTTTATTTTTTAAAGGGAATGGTGTTAGAAAGTGTTGGCGGTCTCTTCCTCAGTATTGGCTGCGACAGTCCAGGAGTGGAAGGCTTCTGATTAACACATTGTGCACGTAACCTGACATGTTGCCCAGTTTTAATATGCTCTTTTATCAGGTCATGCTGTCCCTTTGAAGGTTCTTTGCATATTGCCAGAGCACAATATCTACAAACAACTCCTGCTTCTTCCCTTCTCAGTTACTTACACCCATGTTGACAATTTAAATACTGCATCGCCTGATCACCCACGAGTTTCTCTTTTGACTTGTCTTCTCAAATTAAAAGCAAAACAAAGTTAAACAGGAGGCTTCTTCAATGAGACTTACAATTATGGAAACCATGACCAACCTAAATGATAAATCTGGCATCTCCTCCTTCATGAGCTGACTTTTACTTGCCTGAAACATACTGATGCTAGGCTGGTGCTCACTGCAATTTGCATTACTGTAAGTAACCAAAATTCTTGCTTCAACTCATTTGTTTAGTGCAATTTCAAAAATATGAATTTAAACAAACCAGGAATCTTTATTCCCAAATGAGAGTTTGCATAGGGCAAAATAATAGTGAGTAATAGTTTGAGCAGCAACTGGGGCAATTGTATGCACCATCAAAGGATCTTTGTGGCCATAGATCTGCATTTTTATCTCTATGCAATGGTGTGGACTTGTCTCTTCTTAATAAAGCCCTAAAGGCTAATTTTCACTGACTATTATGGATCAAGGAATATTCTGTTTATGAACATTTTACTTCAGCCAAATACAAACTGTTGGACTCAGTGAGCCTCATGGTCTGCAGTGTAGAAAATATTAACCTATCCTCCAATTTTAGCCTTGTGGAGGTGAGAAGCCTTCATTGCAACTGATGAAAAAGAACAGTTCCTTTGGCAGGCAGTTGTTTCCATCCATCCTGTGTATCTGATTCAGGATGGGTGAAGCAGCTTTGGGCAGCACTCCCTACTGGTCCAGGAGGATGCTGGAGTTATTTTCCTGAGTCACACCCAGTGCTCCCCCTTCAGTTAGCGTTTCTCATGCCAACTCCCTTCAAGCTCCTTTAAAATCCAGCTGTCCCTCACAATACTGTTCTATCATTTTTTTTCACACTATTTCTGTCACATCTGGCAGCTCCTTGTGCCGGGACTGGCACTTCTTCTCATCCTGGTAAGCTCGTGCAACCAAAGGCTGAGATCTAATCAGTGGCCAAGTCACCTGCCTACGATCCCAATGAAAATGCTCTGGAAAACACAGCTGGAGGGTTAATGAATTGGCCAAGCCCAGTGTCAGAGCATGCAAGGCTAGATGTAACTTGTGCTGGTTTTCATCTCTCTTTTTCCTGGTGCTGCAAGAGAAGACAAGGCAGATCCTTTGCGTGCTCCAGAAGATCTTTGCCTCTCCAAGGATCCCCCAGCAAATCTCAATGGGTCCCTGCATGCTTCCATCTCGGGCAGAGGTGGAAGCCAACGTCCTGACTCAACGCATCTAAAAAGGAGCAATCCTACAGCCAACAACTTCTCCTTTCACCCCTGCCTAGGGCTGACCCCGTAGCACTGACTACCTCTTCTGTTGAAAGCAGCTAGATTTTGGCATGCTCCTGTAAGGAAACCCTTTTTTCTTTTCCTCTTCTTCTTCTCCTGCATTTTGATGGGGCTGGAGATCTCTCGGAGGAAGACGCTCTTCCCTTTTTATCAATTAGGAGCACACACGCGCTCTCTCGCTCCCTCTCCCACCCCTACTCTGCTTTCCTCCCAGCTCCCCTTGGCTGCTGATTTCAGACAAAGATGTGTGAGTTCTTTGATCTGCCTGGCAGCCACCGCTGGGGGATTGGCTTGGAGGTTAATTACACACAGGCTGTCTCCAGCTGTGGCAGGAGCCATTCGGCTGGAGAGGGAGCTGTCCCTTCTCCCCCCTCCAGCTACAAACTTCAAGGGGACAGGAGGGCAAGGAAGGTACCACTGAAACCCCTTTTGATATGACAAACGGGCTCCTTGCTTGCCTCTCTGGTTCTTGTTTTGTTTGTCTAACTGGTACTTGAAATATGGATGAGCTCTCAGTCCTGAGGGCCCAGCCACTGTCTTAAAACCAACTGGAGTTTTGCTCTCCTGTCTGTCTTTCTCTGCCTGTCCACGTGTCCTTGTCCAGCAGCCCTCTGCCCACATGCCCATGACTAAGCCCGGCTCTCAAGGAGAAGCAAAACCTGGACCCCGTGTTTGAGCAGCTGTGCAGAGATGAGGAGCCTCATCTGCTGGAGGAGAGATGAGTTGGTGGCTGGTGCCCGGGAGGTTTGCATTCTGTCAGTTCCCCTCTCTGTGCCTGAAATACTCAGAGATTTTCTTCTGTTTATTCTTCTCTTAAAGCCACTTGAATCCCTCTGTGCCTCGGTTTTCCAATCTTCATAATAAAAGCAAAATGCATTTATCTGCTCCTCAGGGTTGGATTGAGGCTGATTGATTTGCTTGTCAAACATCCCAAACTAAATAGTGTGGCACAAGAGAGCTGTTGGTATAATCCCTCTGCATTAGCAAAATCCCTCTCAAAAGGAGCTTACACAGATGCTTCAAGGCAGGTATAGATGGATTTCAGATGCTTTTCAGTGGCTCCTAGGCATCTCTCTTGGCCTCTGAACTCTCACATGATATTTAAGTGTGGGGCTGAGGTCCCCATGCAGTGAGATCTGCAGCTGACAACAATCTGCATCCTAAGGACATCACACAACCTAGACTAGACCTATCCAGGAGTGCAAACTCATATTCAGATCTGCACTCCCTTCTGTGCAGAATAAGGGCAAAATTCAAATTTCTCATTTAAACAATGTATCTGTAGTTGTCAAGAACAACAGCCAGCTTGATTGCATGTCAGTGGAAGCCATCAACTATTTGCAGCAAAACATGCCTGTCTTGAGACCTTGCCTGAAGCCAACATGCTGCTGTGCTCATCTGGATTGTGAACAGATCTGGGAGCCAAAAGGCAGAAAGCTCACTTGTGCACTACCATATTGCTGACTAGTAGAAATTTGAGTGCAAGGACCTGTGGGTCTGTAGCAGAAATACTAAGTCATGTCCTGAACCAGTGATTGAGCACCTGGTGGGAAGGCAGAGCCAACCCAGGGGAGCTCAGGTGCATGCAATGTACCTGAGTGACCAGAATGGTGGAGCCAGGATCCACCCCTTCCCAGTCCTCATTTAAGGGTTGGCACTGAAGGCAAGGATATCTTGCTGGAGATTTCTGCTTACTGGAGGTCTTCTGAGGGTATAAGTAGCTTATTTTCTTTGTTTCTGTGCCTACTGCTGTTGTATTTGAGCAAACCCTCACTTGCTGCTGCCTGGGTCCTTGCTGCTCTGCTGTTACTGCTGCTCTTTCTGTTATGTTGTGGAGTCCTACATGCATCCCTTTGGCATTTGAGCTGGTGGGGCAGTTGTCTTGCACAGATACTAATCTTGTGTCTAATACTGATGTCCTGGTTAAATAAAGAGTTGTAGCTGAGCTTCCCCTTTCATTCCTGTTTCCTCCCTCATAAGCTGCTGGGTGGAGGAGAAGCAGCTGAACTACTGTCACCTTTCATCCCCAGAGCCACTCATGGGAGATAAGGGACTGGGAGTGGCACCCAGGACTGTATGTGTCCTGGTGGGAAGAGACTATGCATCCTATGGAATGAGGCATGTGAGGTCATACACAACTCAGCCCGCTGTGTTGAGGAGTTGCTCTGTGCTTGCAGGGCTTTTCACAGGTTTGTGATGAGTAGGGATACCACTGACATTCTACAAAATGTTCTTTTTCCTTGAGTGACAGCTGGAACTGACACTTGGAAGCTGCTCAACAGCTCCAAGGAATGAGGCTAGTTGGAGGATACAGACATACAGCCTCCAGCTGCAGGCAGGATGGAACTGATGTCAGTCAGCCTCAAGTGCTACTCAGGGCTGATGGCACTGGGTCTGCATGGGTGAAACACGGAGTAACATTCTCCCCTCCCTCATGTCTGCGACATGATAATGAGTGACAATCAGCTGTCCCTGCTTGTGCTGTCCAGACCTTCTTAATGTGATGCATAGGTGACAACCTGTTGTGATACCCTCTCCTATTGGCAAAGCTGCTGGGGGACAGGGGACTGGTGCTTGAAGGTTCTTTGGAGACAACATTGAGGATTGGCATACACCTCCTTGGGGTCTGCTGAGAAGGCTGAAAGGCAGATGTCTGCATGAACCAAGTGTCTCCACACCCACTCCTCAAACAAAATCCATTTCCTTTCTTACTCCTTGCAGTAGAGCTCATAATAATTTAACAAATAAGGGTATCTACTTATACTGAATTAACACTGTTTCAGTGTTTCTCTTGGTCTTCTGGGAGGACTTTCCCATTTCTCATGATATAGTTTGTCTTCTGAGTGGCTATTCCATGTGTTGTTCTAGCCCTTTAAGATCTAAAGGTTGTTTGACACAGTAAACATCCCAAAATCATCTCAGGCAGAGAGGTTTGGGGCTGCGTAAGAAAACATCAGCTTTTGTTTGGCCCTGGAGTAATTGTGATACTCTCCTCCTGGAACATGTGAATTTGGGGACTTGGGCTATTTCATGAAAGTTTGAAGCTTGTTGGAGGATGGAGTGGAGTTGTGAAGTCTGCAGAGCATCTGGTATTTGCTTTGTGACTTGTGATGGTTGGATATCATACTCCAGCCCTAGGTAAGTTAGAGACTGCTGGCATCCCAGCCAGCAATCTCATGGATACAGGCACTATGAAGTAGTTGTGTTGGGAATGAGCAGTGGATGAACAAACTCAGCCTTGTGAGTTTACTTCTCTTCAATACAGTGTGATTCTACCTCATGTTAAATCTAGAAGATGCTACTTCTGCAAATCTCACACACCTGTTGCAGCCCAACAATGCTGTCCAGCAGAGATAACTACAAAAATTACATATCCTTGGCTTGCTGACCACCTCTGGATGACATGTGAATATCTAGGAAACTTTTGCCTATAAATCCATTTTGATAGAGTATAGAACATACTTGTAACTACTAATTCCCCATTGTGAATTCGATTTCTTGGAGTGTTTCTCCTCAAGCTGTCTGCAAATGAATGTACTCAACAGTATCTCTAAAAAGACTTCTTTGTTTTTGTCTGGCTGAAGAACTTCTGTGACTGTAGGGCAGCTGGTTGGGAAGGATCTATGGAGGCAAGTCTGCTTGGAGGGTTCAAACATGCAATGAGTTGTATGAAAGCAGGTCTCCAGCAGTGTGTAGGAAGGCATGGGTATAGAAATAATCTTCACTGGGGTTATGAAGGTCAACAGTGCCCATAAGAGCATCATGTTGGGGCAGAAAGAAGGGTTCAAGCTCTTCTGGCATGAAGTCAGGAAAGCTCTCACTGGAGCTGCCTTCCTCCTGCCAACTTATGTAAGCACTTCTTCCCTGCATTTTCCCTTAAGTCACATCTCTCAGCTTGTGCTAGGTGACACATCTCACTGCTCGTAAGCACTGCTGCACCTGCTTGCTCTGAAGTAAGGGGGGCCCTGAGAGCAAATCCCCCCAGGGAGGTCTCATCCAGAGAGGGAATGGTTAATCTCCTGAAGCTATGAACCCTGGTGGGCCTTTTTTTCTGCAATAATGAGAAGTGGAGTGTGCACATTGCAGTGTGATTATTACCTGTTTATTTTTTCATGAGGCTTCTCCGCTGTATGTCACTCTGGTGTCATCATCTGTAAACACATTGATTTAACCATTACTTTGGAACAGCACTCGCCTGCTCCGCAGACTGGATACCTGTCCCCTGAGGGCACCAGGAGTGACAGAGAGGGCTGAGAGCTCATCCTTGGGCTCTGCTTCGCTCTCTGCAGTACTCATCTCTCTTCTCTACTCTTCCTCTTTGCCCTCTCATCCACCTCCTCTTTCCATTCAGCTTTCTGCTCCCTTTGTTTTGGCCACCAGCCCCATCTGCTGCCCCAGCCTCATGCTCTGAAGATGCAGCAGCAGCTTGGAACATCCCACCTGCAGACATCCCATGAGGAACAGCACCTGGTGATCTTCACCTCCCCTCCTCTGAAGGTGTGTGAGCAATCCAACCTGTACCTTCTGCATCGTGGAACAGGCTGCCCAGGGAGGTGGTGGAGTCATTGTCCCTGGAGATATTCAAGAAAAGGGTAAATGTGGCACTGAGGGACATGGTGGGAATGGGTTGATGGTTGGACTAGGTGATCTTAGTGGTCCTTTTCAGCCTTGATGATTTTGAGATTTAGGGAAAGCGTGGTTGCTGAATGGAACATCCTAAGAAGGTATCCCAGGGAGGTCCCTGAGTTGCTTCTCCCTGGATAACAAGGGAACTGACCAGCTCATTTCTAGACTATTAACCATTAGCATAATTAACCACTAGAGGTCTGAAACTGTACCACTCACGTCTGCAGGTGGTGGCATATGGAGCACCTGGGCACTGCTCTGCCTTCAGTCAGCCTGAGCTGGGAATTAGGTACCGTTATAAGGCTAACATCCACCCACTATGGATTTGGAAGAGTTGGGGGAAGCTTTCAGAAACCAACCAAGCATTAGTGCCTAGAGTGTTTGTAGGGTTATATCTACCTGAAGTCATGAGTGAGACTTTCCTCTTTTGTCCTGCCTGTGTGTCTGTAAAACCCCACCCCGCAGGGAAGGGAGCTTTCCCCAGGCTGTGTGCAAATTAGAGATGTATTGAGTTAGGAGGGCTGGCTGGTGGATCTGTCATATTGTACATGCTGCCATGTATGCTATAAAGGACTCGATTCAGACCTTTACACCTTAAGTGAGTACAAGGGGCTTAATGTGCAGGGCTATGAAGCAGCCAAAACTGCTGAAGAACAGCCCTCTGTGCCAGTATTTTAGTTTCATGGTGGTGTTTCTTGCCACAGCTACTGCACTCTACTCCTTCATGCAGTGCTCTTTAGAGCCAGCCAGGCTCAAAGCCAGTGGTGCCTGTCTTCACTGCCATGCTGGTGCAGAGGGAAAGCCTAAGGAGAGGCAGAGGACATTTTGATTTATTTTTATGACTTCCACAGACAAACTTGGAGAGGAAAAAATGGGGAAGAATCTCAGAACATTGAACCCTTTTAATAAATTAACTTCACTGGTTCTTCCCTGTTGTGATGCCCATGGCGGACAAGCACCAGGAAGACTCCTGGCTCCTCAGTCATGCCCCACCAGTGCACTAGTTTGTTTTGGGCTTACCTTGGAGGAAGGGCCCAGAAGGACAACAGGCTGTGAAGCAGAGTCAGGGACATCCCAGGGTGATGCTGTGGCACTCTGAGCCACGTTTCATTCTTTGAGTGGCATAAAGGTCACCAGGAGGCATGCCCAAGTGACGTTCTCCATCAGAGGGGTGAGGACTGCCAAGGTGGTCTTGGCTGTCTTCACATGAGTGCTGCCTGCTGAAGTGTCATCATGCTAAGTGATGCCAGCTGTTTCTTCAGCCCTCAGTCACATCAAGTTGCTGCTCTTGGGCTCTGCTTTGCTCTAGAAGTTATTCAGTGTGCTGTGAGCTGCTTCTTTACTTGCTCAGAGCAGCCCCTACTCCACCTCTGCAGTGCTATGCACACGAATCCATTAAAGCCTCTGCAGTGCTCCAGAGCTGAAGGACCTATCAGTACTGTGCTGAAATGGCTTTGCTAATCTCTACTGTTCAAGAGGGAATCAGCAACAGTCCCCGAGGGACCCTTCTGTTCTGCTGTCGAGGCCCTGGGCTTCTTAGCTGAGTATAACAACTCTGAATGCTTTCGCAAGAGTGCTCAGTGTGCATTATTTATCATTGTCAGGATTGTTACACTTCAGAGTCACATTCACCTGCCCATTGCATCCTGCAGGTATTGCGGCATGATGCAGTGCTTTCATGGTTACAGTAGCTCTGGTGCATGGCCTCATCCTGCAGTAGTATGGGGTTACTATGAGGGTGGCAAGGCCGTGACAGATCCAGGCTTTTCCCTAACAAAGAAAGAGTTCAGATGCCTGCAGAAGTGAGGGATGCTGCAGGCAGTGTTGTGTTAGACAAAAAGTCAGGAAAGCATTCATTGAGGCCAGAGGATGAAGGGGAGACAGTGAGGAGGGCTTGTGGGAGGAAGGAAAGGTTTCTCCTAGCTATCTTCAGCAGCATAGCAGAAAGTTCTGTGTCTGAATGCTAGCAGGGGAATTCCCATTTCCACGGCAGGCAAATGGAGTAAGAATGGAGATGGGTGTAATGGTCCACTTGTGGAAAAACTAAAGAACATCAAGAGCAGTGACGTACCTTTCAAGAAGATCTTAAGAAGGTTGAAGACCACTAGCTCTGAGGACCTCCTAGCTCCTGTGGGATCAGGGCTGGAGGCGTAACAAGCCCACCAATGTCTTTCAGAACTGGAAAGTCTTATGGCAGGTTTAGGAGATGTCTTTTTCATCCTCAGCATCACTGGGAAAGGGATCTGGTCCTGGAATCAACTCCCTTTGTGGATTGGAGCTTAAAGCTTGGGAAGTCCTTTGAGAATGAGATCATAGAATGGCTTGGATTAGAAGGGGCCTCAAAGACAGTGTAATTTCAAGCCCTCTGCAGCAGAGAGAGCTGCCAACTACTAGATCAGTCTGCCCATGGCTCCATCCAGTCTGGCCTGGACACATCCAAGTATGGACCATCCATAAAAATCTTCAAGCAGTCTGATACTTGCCATGGGTGCCCATGACACTGGTTTTGTGGAATAGGGTTTCCATGCTCACCACCACCCACCGCAGCTGCCTCCTGCCAGACAGGGGGCATCCCATGGAGGACAGCAGGAGCAGAATGTGGGTGAAGGAGAAGGTGCACAAAAGAAGAGGAAAAGAGAAATCCAGACTAGAAAGCAGGGAGCAGAGTAAGAATATACACTGGCATCCTGAATTAAGAATTCCTCCCTGAAAGCTGCCCAGTTTTAGCAAGTCCTTTTCTGTCTTTAATGAATTCTGGTTCCCTTCCCCCTGCTGACCCCAGAGAAGGTGGAACGTTTCCAAGAGAAGGAGGGAGGGAGTAGTGAGAGAGGGGCTTGGAAATAAAATCTAAAAAAAAAAAAAGAGGAAAAAGAAAAATAGAAAAAAAAGACTCCTCTTTAAAAGTCACTTTGCATCCCCTCCCTGAGCGGGAAGGGAGCACGGGTCATGTCAGAGCCCTCCGCCGATGTGCCTTGCCTTTGCCGTTTTGCTAATGACACTGGAAATATGCTAAGGAGCCGGCTGCGAGGGGGCTTTTCTAATGCGGTCACTTCCTGGGACCTCAAAGAGGCTTTAATTGCGGGGCCGCGGGGACGGCAGGTGTGCTTGTCATCTCTAATCAGTGAGCTGGGTGCACTGGGCTGCTGCGCTGAGAAAGCGGGTTTCTGGTGCTTCCCCTCCCATCCTCGCCCTCGTACCCCCCAACTTTTCAACCATTGCACACCTGTCAAAATGATTATGGGAATGAGACTCCATCATGGGCAGAAAGAACAGATTTGAGGGAAATCCTCTTTCTCCCTCGCTCTCACCTTTTTTTTTTTTTCTTCTGTCTGTGTTTTCTTTTTTATTCTTTCGCTCACATTTGCTCGGATTAAGGGATGGGGGGGAGGGGGAATCCCCCTGGTAAATGGGACCTAAACATGTATTGTTGTCAGCAGGGCTTTACCCTGATACAGTCTGGACTCATAGCAAGATTTCCATGCTGGTAGCTCACGGATAAAGCTGTAATGTAGCAAATGAGAGGCAGTCTCTGTGAGAAGCAGCAGCCACCTTGCACGCCACACTGCTTACTTGCACACAAATACCCTCAGCACACAGACACTTATTCCCCGATACAGAAGCTCAGCACTCCCTGACACACAAAAAATAATGCGCAGATGAAATTGGTCACGCTTCTTTCTCTATCTTGGGAATCAGCACCTAAAGGCACAAACATGTATGCAATTGCACGGACCCCAAATGCACCAGCACGTGTGGATGAAAGAGAACCACTAAATTCACATACATCTCCCCAACTACAAGGGCAAACATCAAATCCCATGCTAATTTTCACTGAATCAGTCTTTTCCTGCCCACCCCATAGGACAGACTGAGAGACAGCAGCTGGGATGCAGCCATCCAGGGAGATGCCCGCCTGCTGCAGACAGACAGCTGGTTGTGCGGATGGACGGACAAGTGTTGAGCACTTTGACGTACTTGAAAAGCTCTCTGGAAGCCTCTATCAGCTCTGGATGTGGTCACCAACCAACTAATAAGGAGCAACCTTTTCTTTGGGGGGGGGGCTGTCCAGGTGATGGAACCTTCTTCTAGAACTGTAAATAAATAAACCCTGCTGGGACCTGAAGCACAGGTTCGGAGGACAAGCAGAACTTGTTGTGCAAGTTGAAACGTGGTGCTAAGTAAGGTGGGGGAGCTGCACTATATGTATATTTTATACTACATGGAAAGTGACTTTTAAAGGATCTCAGGTGATGTTGTGATGACAAGTGGACCCCAAACTACTCTGAAACAGTCACTGCTATCTGGTGTTGCTTGGATGTGAATAGGTTTATTCATAGAATCATATAATTATTTGAGATGGAAGGGACGCTTCCGAAGAGTCATTCCAAATCCCCTGCAATGAGCAGGGGCGCCTACAGCTCCATCAGGTGCTCAGAGCCTGGCTCAGCCTGACCTTGAGTGTCTCCAGGGATGGGACGCCCATCACATTTCCGAGCAACCTGTGCCAGTGCCTCATCACCCCTATCGTAAAAGCTTTTTTTCCTTAAATCTAATCTAAATATCCCCTTTTAATTTGAAACCATTTCCCCTTGTCCTATCATAAAACACCTTGCTAAAGAGTCTGTTCACTTCTTTCTTACAGCCTCCCTTAGACACTGAAAAGGTTATTCTGCTTGCCTTCCCCTTCATTTGCTGCCTTTTTCCTTCCAGCCTCCTGCTTAGTTGTGCAGATCCATGTCTCCTGCTGCTCTCTCCTGCTGGAACTCATGTCTGGCTCCTGCTCTTCCTCCTGCATCTCCCATGTGAACATGCCCCTTTTCCGATTGCCTCTAAAGCACCAGAACAAGACAAGGGGGTAATATCACGTTCAGATGCTTACAGTGAAGAAGCTTTCAGTACCCTACAGCTCCAATGTACAAGATACACACACACACACAAAAAAAAAAGTGGGATAGATCTCAAAAACTTTTTAAGTTGCAAATTTCCTAATATCAAGACAAATAGATCTTGGTAACTCAATAGACAAGAGACATAGGAGATGAGATGCAGAAAACATCATCTTACACAATGGCTAATGATCATCCAGGAGTTCTTTGTAAGGTGTGGAGAGGAGACCTTGCTATCCCTAGCTCTATCCCTGCCCAATGACTTTTTACATTGGCTGGGGTAGCATTTTCAGAGAAAACAGTAGAGACTTTTTGATGAGAAGCTGTCACCATGGCTTTAGGCAACATCTGGGGTTTGCCTTGGCTGATTTCTGTGAATGTCCAAGTGCATGGAGGTGCAGGATCCAACTTACAGTGGAAACAGAGCATACAGGCAGATTACAAAGAAAGGGATGAATGCCCTTTCACAGAACAGGAGATACCAGAGAGACCCATAGGGATGACCAAAGTCCATTCCCTGGTTCGGAAGGACAGCTTTGACCCAGGAAGGGTGAGTGGAAGCCCACATTTCAGTGCTT
The DNA here is from genome assembly GCF_987193195.1 of Phasianus colchicus. Lineage (NCBI taxonomy): Eukaryota > Metazoa > Chordata > Aves > Galliformes > Phasianidae > Phasianus > Phasianus colchicus. The sequence goes on from NC_143449.1 coordinate 9,203,129, forward strand.
GGTGAACCAGCAATAAATAGTCTTAAATACGTGTTCAGGCCTCTATTTAAACCTCCACCTCTTATCAAACCTGAGAGCATGAAAAAAAGAGGAAAAGAAGAATGTCTTCATATGGGAGGCACTGCTGCAAAAGCAGAACTGGGGGGAAAAGAAAGAGAAAACGAGTGAATGAGTGAGGACAGAAGAGCTCATTTTTGTCTATTGAAAAGATTCTGTTTAATAAAAAATTGATGACATTTTAGTTGCTGAGATAGGCCTGTTCTCCTTTAACATGAATCCCGTCATTCTATTTTTCATCTCAGCTCCTTTCTGATTACCAGTCAGGCCTTTTTCTCCATCTCCCCAGACTGTGGGATCCACCAGAGACTCTCCCACACGTGGCCCCTTTTGAAACGGGCTCTGCTCAATGCAGGAGGGAAAAGAAAGTTTAGTCCTAAATAAGTAAACAAACTAAACTCCTTTTGTTATTGCTTGAGTTGTTGGTTTCTTGGGTTTTGGGTTGTTTTTTTTTTCCTATAAAGAATAATGTAAAGGATTTCAAAGAAGAGGAGGAGGGATCGTTAAGGCATGGAGAACAAACTGTTCAAGCTTCATCCTGTGAGCGTAGGCACTTCAGAAATTAACCAGGGTGCTCACCATCTCTCCTAAGAGAAATATGGGGTCTTTGGAAACAAATGAGAGGATGTTGTAATTCACGTGGCAGAGAGAAGTTAGCCTGGGCATGCTTCTCAGTATAGAGATTTGTGTTGGTTCAGGAGGTCATCAGTCATACTAGGGAATGGAGAACCACTAGGGAGTAATAATATGAAGATGTTACTTCTTCCCAAGGAAATATCCAAGCCAAATGGTACTGGACACTGGAAAAGTTCCATGGGAAGGTGTGGTGAGATGGAGAATCCCCCACTTCCCATGACTGTTTGGATATCTTTCAAACTGGAACTGGAGTCACATTAGGCATTGGGATGAAAGAGACACTCAATAGAGTGACATCTGACTTTCTCTCCTGACAAGACTCTATCAAATATGTCATTGACTTCTATAGTTAGAGCAGAGTAAAAAATAATTTCTGACCAAAATAACTAGTGCTTCGTATTGCCTGCAGTAGGGTTGTGCTTGTGGGTGAGGAAAGGGAAAAGCACAGTCCCTCCCAGCTGTGTGCAGGAGCACCAACATCACCAGCCATCCGGCTGGCACTGAGATCACTGGATTGGCTTAGACCTGTGCCCTTCTTCAGGATTTACTGGGTGAGGATTCAGCTGCAGGAAGCAGAACTGAAAAACTCATGCAGGACTGCTGTGGCTTGCTATGAATTTATCTCATTTCCTCTTTAACTAGTGGGAAAAAGACGTACCATGAAAGCACTTCAGCTAGCTTCTTGTTCTCCAGATTCCCAATAAAGCCAGCCAAAATTTTTCATTTTTTGGCAGATTAAAGTTCTGTTGGATTTCATCAGATCTTCTTTGTTTATTTGCTTGTTTTCTCTTTATTCCAATGGGACTTTGATTTTCTCAAATCTGGTTTTTATAGGAAAACCAGAAGGGAAAAAAAGTTACCAAAGATATTTAGAATTTTTTTTTTGTTAGTTTGTTTTGTGTGAGTCTGCAAAGCTGGTGCGTTGCTCTCCCTCAGATCTACACACAGCATTGGAAAGTGCAAGCACTATGCAGAGGGTGGTCCTAAAATTAATGATGTTGGATGTCTGGTGGAAAGGATAAAGTTTGCAAAGCACTGCCGTTGTTTTTTTTTTCAGACCTATGTGCTTCTCTGTTCTTTTTCTCCAGGTAATGCATAACTTGTTCTTGTTCTTGCTGTGCTGGCTGGATTAATCAAACCCCTCTGGGAAGTTCTGCCTTCATTCCCTGCAGTAAAAACTCGACTGAGCAATACTGGACATATCCATCAGAGCTCACCAGGTGCTTCAGACACTCCTTATTTCAGTCAGGACCATCTGATTTATTTAAAGATACTTTGGGAAATATATTTAACAGATGCATTTTCCCAAGCCATCTCTCTCAGCCATTCAACTGAAAGGTAGTGTAGATCATGAATGTCGTTCTTTCTTTAATACTTTGTCACTATTAGAAAACAAGAGTTTGGAGGAAAAAAAAAAAACCAACATTTCATCATCTCCAGTTTCTACCTCTAGCTAATCTGATCTGATACTGGGGATGTCTTTTTCAAATAGTATTATTAAAATGCCAAAATTTTAGTTAAGGGCATTTTGTAAAGCATGAAGGACTGTGAGAATATATCCCGTGCTTTGACACTGCTCTGCTGGGAGCAGCATCAGCCTTCAGAGAGCTCAGCCTATCTCTTACGGAGGAATCAGGGGGTGAGAGGACCTCAGGCTGATCACAAGACTCAGGTGGGCATCCTGAAAGTGGGGATTTATAGCAGAAAAAAATGATGTTTTCTGGAGGAGCCACAGGCAAAGGAGAGAGATTGCAACAACCTGCTTATTGTTTGCAATAGCGAGCCTACTGCTCTACCACTTACTGATGTGTCTGTTAGAGACACTGAGAATAGCTGGAGTCATAGGCAGGGGATGCCAAGCACTGCAGACCTCATGATGTTTAAGTTAAATCAAGAAATAACCTGGCTCATATACTTCAATTCAGCCTACCCCTTGCAACGTGTGCATCTCCCAGACTGCTCTCAGATCTATGGGCACAAGCTGTATGAGAAGCTCCAGTGCCACTGCTTCCCAACTCAAGGTCTGGACCATTTCAGGAGGAAAAAGTGCCACAGAAGAACTTTCTGTCTGTTCTGAGGCCAAGAGTAGGAGCATGGCTCAGAGAAGAGTCTAGACACTACGGAGAAGACAGGATGGTCTGCAAGGGCAAGTCCTGATTTCTGCACCAAAAAAAGGTTCTGCAAGCTTAGCCTAATTGCACCGAGTGTTGGCAGCATGTCAGTGCTGTAGAAAATCAGGAGAGGTTAAGATCTTGTTAATTTGTACACACACAAGGGGATCGGGAAGGACTGGAAGCTGGGGAGGGAGAAAGGGAGGGCGGATGAAAGGAGGAGGAGGAGGGAGAGGACTTGCACATGAAAATGAAGGGTTTATGTGTGTGGGGGGGGTCCATTTCCAAAGCAAGAATACAAATGATCCCAACAAAGCCCAAGCTGTCCTGAAACCCTGTAGCCAATTAGTGCACATCAATATTTAATCAGATCTCGCTATTGTGCAGCCTGGACTGTGCTACCCCAGCCCCTGCCACACTCACTCTTTCCCATCACAGACACACTGTTATGACACATAATGATATTGTCAATGAATAATTTAGAGCAGTTTTTCTTTTCTTCTCTCTCTGTCTCTCTCTCCCTGTGCCCTTATTAGCAGAAAATGTGGAACAACTTCTGGGAGAAGAAGGAGCTGCTGCTCTCGTGATGCTCAGCGCTGGCCTGTCCTTCTGCCCTCTTTGGACAGCTGTAATCCAGGGATTCCTGCTGCCAGAATGGGCAGGAGATGGCCTCTCCTTACTGGAGAGACTGGACAAGGAAATGAGTATGAAGGTGGTCTTGGAAAAGCCTGCTGAAGCTCCTTGGATCAAGACACCTGAAGCAGCAGGACTCAGGAATATTGGGGAAAATGCCAAGTGAAAGTGATAGATTTTCCAAGAAAACTGCTGCAAAGTCTTCTCTGCTTGCACCTTTGCACCTTTCCTTCCACTATACGGAAGCAGGGTCCATTCGAGGATGCAATGGACAGAACTGGCAAAGATCAGCCTTTTGTTGAACAATTCGTGGGCATAACCCACCACACAGACACACATGTGCAAACTAATGCTGATTCTTTCAACATTATCATCCATTTGTGTTTGGAAGAAGCATAAAGCATGTCCACCCTCCCGTTTATGTATGATATTTGCCTGACCAGGCTCTATTCACTTGCAAGATCTCATCCATTCAAGATGGATAAGTGAGGTAGAATGGTGTGTCAAGGTCCTACAAACACTGATGTGAGCAGTTACTGGCAGAAGCAATGGGGTCAGGGAGTGTTAAATTGTGCCTCTACCCCTATCAAGTTGAGCTGTACCTCCATTCCTTGCACTGAACATCACAAAAATTATAAAGCAAGTCATGTTGGAAGCATCATCTTACAATTTTCTTCTTTCACACATACACACACACGCACACACATTAATCTGAATCTGAATCTGAGGAAGGTAGCAGTAAAGTTTGTACAATTTTCCCGATAGCTTCAACTCTCTTTCCCATACTATCCCATTGATAGCTATTTTATGATCCCATCCTCCCTGCTCACACCCCACAAGCTATTCCACATATAACTTTTAATCTCATGTAGAGTGAGCTCCCCCTTTTTCATTAGTAATTTCCAAACCTGTTGGCTCATGTCAGCAAATTGGGGTGAGAAATCTCAGACATACAATGTTCCTACAAATTTTGTGGGTATAAAAGATAGATGATGGTTGGACTGATGGCTTGATTGTTGGTCTAGATGATCTTAGTGGTCTTTTCCAACTGTAGCAGAAATGCTGTCACAGCTTGAAGCAGTGATTGAGCACCTGGTGGGAAGGCAGGGCCAACCCAGGGGAGCTCAGGTGCATGCGATGTACCTGAGTGACTGGAAAGGATGCAGCCAGGATCCACCCCTTCCCAGACCAATTTGAGGATTGGCAGTGGAGGTGAGGGCATCTTGCTGGAGGTCCCTGCCTACTGGAGGTTTTCTGAAGGTGAGCAGCTTTTTCCTTTATTTCTGTGCTTACAGCTGTTGTATTTGAGCAACCTGTCCTTGCTGCTCTGCTGTCACTGCTGTGCTTTCTTTTGTGTTACGCCACCTTACTTATTTTTTGGTTCCATGAAGTTGATTCCTGCATTATAGGGAAGGGTGGGCTCACTTCTCCTTGTCAAGCCTGATATGGATGGCAAGGGAAGAAGTAATTATCAATATTTCTTCTAATTTAGAGAATTTTGTTTAGAGAAAAAGTCTTTTCCCAGTATCTTTGTCACTATAGAGAAGCTCCATTTGGCTGAAATTGTTCTGGGGAAATAAAAGCCTGTCCTGGTTTCATGTTCTAAAGCACAGGAAATTCACTTGTCCTCTGACTTGGGTCTCTGATATAGTGACCAATCATCCATAGTTCCTACTCACACCTGCAGTACTTATCAGCTATTTTTATGCCTCTGCAAGCTCCAGTTCACTGCTCTGTCTGGGAGGGATGATGCAGTTAGACCAGGAGCCCAAATACTTTGTTCTTCTGGCCTGTGAAGTCAGCACTGTGATGGGAATGAATTCTGGAGCATCTTTGCAGGCACAGCATTAATGGAAGTGCTTAGTGGTGTCTCTTGCTGTCCTGACAAGCAGATGGCACCTGAGTTTTGTCTCAGGCATTTTTTTGTATTTAATTTGCATGCTTTAAGCTATGAAAGCCAATGTCTGGTTACACCCCCAGGCTTCATCTCCCTCTCAATTTGCATGCGGCGCTGTAACAAAGCTAGCAACTTTCTGTCCACCCATCCACGTCACCAGCACAGCATCAAAGATCCTGCATCCTGTCTTGAAATCATTACTATTGGCAAAATAATTGCAACAACAAAACTACTAAAAGCCCTGTTTGCACTCCTTTCATCTTGGCTCAGCCAGGATCTAGCCAGCCTTCATAACGTACACTTTTAAAAGGGAAGAGGAAGAAGGGAGAAGAAATCTTATCCCTATCCTCATCTTTACCAGGGCATCATTGGCTATTCTCATGCTATAAAGCACAACATTATTTGAGTTTAGGAGGATTTTTTTGTGTTTGTTTCTGAAGCAATGAGTGTCAAAGTTGATTATTGATTGAGACTGGGGGATCTGAGGACTGCATGAGGAAAAGTGCCTGATTATTCATACCCCTTTTCTCTCTTCTTTTCCTTTCTTTCCTTTGCACCACGATTGGATTGATCGACCCCATCTTCATTATCTCCCCTTCTCCTTTCTCTCTTCTGGCCCCTACTGGGGATTCCTGACTAAACTATGGCAGGGCTCAATTGATCCTCTGCAATTCACTCGCTTCTCGTGAGGAGGAAAAACTGCACCGCTGCATAATTCAGAAAGCAAACACAGAGAGGAGAGGGCGAGAGGAAAAATCAATACGGCTACAACTGATCCTGCAGATAAATGAAGTGGTGAGTGCTGGCGAGGCTGAGGATCCCTGGCAGCAGCAGGAGTGAGTGTGGAGAAAGTTCAGCAACTTGAAGAGGGATGCAGAAGTTGGATAGGCTCAAAGCACTTTTGGAGAGGGTCAGGAAGGAAAGGGAGCTGTGGTCTAGCCCTGAAAACACCCTGAGGCACAGGAGATGCTCAGAAAAAAACTTCTGAGGAATGGAGGTATGGGAACAGGCTGCCCAGGGAGATGGAGTCACCATCCCTGGAAGTGTTCAAGAAATGTGGACGTGTGGCACTGAGTGATGTGGTTAGTGGCAATGGTGGGGTGGGTTGATGATTGGATTAAAGAATCTTAGTGGTCTTTTCCAACCTTAATGGCTCTATGATCCTATGTGCAGGAGGGACTGCACATCACTATGCCATATTTGCAACTGCCTCCTCTCTCCCTGCTGGGAAACTATTTTTCCCAACTGGATAGTAAAACAGTCTTTTTCCTCTCCATCCTCATCCTTCAGGGCTGTTTCCCAGCTCAAGCTGGGTTAATCCCACACTGCACCCCACAACCTTAGCAGTTCCCAAATACCTCCATAAATAGAGCAGGATCTTGGCAAGAAAACTTGCTATGTCTGAAGTAGGAAAGAAAATGAAAAGAGCTCCAGGCTGTGCAGTACTGAGCCCTAGGGCAGAGCATCACTGCCCAGTGGAGCTCCTACCCCATGGACCACTTGTTGCATTGTGGGAGAACCCTGACTCCCAGGAGGCAAAAGTCACACAGGCTTGTCCTGTAGAATATAAACCTGCCAGGTACAGGGCAGTAAAGGAATCAGGAATCCTTCCTGCATGGGGGATTTGGGCTGCCTGCAGGGCTGGCTGGTGGTCTGAAGGGGAAGCAGCAACCCTTTTTCTACTTATCTGAGTGATGAGTTGGTAAAAGGAGTGGGCAGCTCTGTAAGGGATGTGCTAGGCAGGTGAGGTGTGGGTGTTTGTACAGCACCAGAAGCAGTCTCACATCACCCTTCCTTCATATCCGAAGTAGCAGAAATAGGGATAAGGGAGTCAGGAAACCAGGAAATAGCATCTCTTGGATTGTCTTGGCTACATGGGGGGGTTTGGCAAATGGTAAGGGCTATATTCTCTACTGAGTTGGCCATGGCTGTGCCATCTTCCTGTTCACACCTAACAAAACTATGCCAAGAGTGTGCAAAAACCTTCTATTTCTTTTAGGTGGCTGAACTTAGGATCTACCTCAATTTCTAGGAGGGGTGCCTGACTCTCATAGGGAGGCGCATGCTAGCTTCTGGCTATTGAGAGCTGCTAAGTGGGCTGAAAATGTTCGGTTTTGCCAAAGGGAAACAAAAATAATAGCCTTATGCGAGGGAGCTGCCCTCGAAGTCTTCTCAATGTCTTTATTTCATCGCCTTTGTTCTCTATCTGAGATGATGCAGCAATGATAAAGTTGGAGCACAGAATTATCTGGGCTTGAAATCAAATTTGGGGTGAGGACAGTAAGATAACACTGCAGCCAAAGCTCTGCCTGAGCAACCAGGTACATCCTCTCTCTGAAGCTGAATTTTAGTAGCCAAACCATTTCTGCTCTTAAGCAACTCTGAAAACATATTACTTCTAATACAGAGAACTAATACATTAAATCCTAAAAAATATATATAGGAATCTCTGGGCCATGTAGACAGTCCCATTAAGTGCCTAGAAATGACGTAGTGAGAAGATCCTTGCCTGTGGCAGTGCGCTGTCATTGTCAGGCAGTGCTCAGCCCTTTCTGGCTGGTAATGGATCCCCGGAATGCCCTGTGCTGGTGTCTCCAAGTGTGGTGAGATCTGCAGAGCTGCACTGAGGTTTCCTGAAGCTGGGAGAGAGAAAAGGCTTTTAAGACAATGTTGCCCTGTATTTTAAAATGATTTAAGAACCCAAAGAACAGCCCAGCACTGCGTTTGCCAGCAGAGGGGATGGATTATTGTCTTAAAAGCTTTTAAATGCGTGTGATAGAAAGGGGAAATACAGCTGCCTCATTGAAAGATATTGCTGTGGTACTGGCTTCCAAGCTGCCAAGCACCACTCTAACTCTTATTTGCAGCTCAAAGATAATTCTGCTCCGTGATAGCATCTTTAAGGTTCTTAATTCAGACACCCAGGAGAGGGGTTTCAAATGACCTGGGGTGATAAGAGAGGATGTGAAGATCTTAGGGCTCTTTGGTCACCCTCATGCCTGAGTGAGTTCTCCTCAAATGTTAGAGCTATTTGGAGCTTAGCTCCCTTGTGCAAATCTTGCCTTTTCTGGTATCCACAGATGATTTCAGTATCTAAAGGGGGGCTGTAAGAAAGAAGGGAACAGAATCTTCAGCAGGATCTGTTGTGATAGGACAAGGGAAATGGCTTCAAACTAAAAAAGGGGAGATTTAGACTGGACATAAGGAGGAAATTTTTTACAATAAGGGTGGTGAGGCACTGGCACAAGTTGCACAGAGAGGTGGTGGTGCTCCATCCCTGAGACACTCAAGGTCAGGCTGGATGGGACTCTGAGCACCTGATGGAGCTGTAGGTGTCCCAGCTCACTGCAGGAGGGTTGGAAGGAACTCCTGAAGGCCATCAGTCCAACACAAAGGGCTCTATGTGAGGCTGATTGCAAGGTGAGACTTTCCCTACTGGAGCTTCCAGCAGAAACACAAAACCACCTTTCTTTGCAGGCACACTTGTGCAGCACACTGTACCCCAGACATGAATGGAGAATAGAGAATGGCACAGAGAGCCTTGTGCAGGAGGTCTTGGACAGCTGCAGAATTCAGACATTGCTTCTCCTTGCCCATCCCTTTGCTCTCAGAGCACTCACAGCTGTGAAGCTCTGAATCAACACCTCTGAGACTGCTTTCCTCCACTGCTCCAGGAAGTGCTTGGATGAGTCTGTCCCCCAGCACTTAAATGCTGAGGGCTGTGCTGTGTGCCTGGGGCACTGACTCCAGATGTACTGTCTTGGTGCAGCCTGCAGTGCTACCCCAAACCATATTCCCAGTTACTCCCTCTGTGCCAAGCACTTTGCACTGAACAGTGTCCAATTTTCTGCTCTGCTAAAACTTGCAGCGCAGATCTAGGCTCCTCCACTTGGTTTTCCCCTGTGCTGCTGGAAAACTTGTGCGCATCCCAGCTGTTCACTCACATTGGAGCCAGCTGCCTCTCGGCTGCTGTTGGCTTTCAGGCTATTTGCTCTTCTGGTCCATGCAAGATAGTACTTGTCCTGAACATTCTGCTCTCAGAAACTGTTGGATCTGCAGAAAGTGATAGTTATAAGAGAGTAAGAAGCTGTACAGCTGGAGACAAGATCCAAATTCCCACAATTATTTGTGTTGTTGTGTGCTGCTTGGCCACCTGCCCACCTGGTGGTGGTGCCAGGGTCTGAAGCATAAAAGGCTCTGAGTAAATTCTGGTCAAACCTCTGCAAGCCATTATCCTACATTATCCAGGCAGGAGCGTGTCCTTTAAATGAAAGCGATCCTGGTGGCTTTCCCCACATTAAATTCCTTGTATGCTGTGTGCTCCCCCTTCTTTCTGCCCTCCAGGGATGGCTTTTGTCTTCTGCTGCTGTGCTACACGTCTCAACTTTTGTCATCCCTCAGATTGCCTGAGGCAGTGGAGGTGACCTTGTTGCTGAGCTTTCGTTTCCCTTTTACATGGGAAGACTCTTCCTCCTTTGAGCCGCTCGTCACTGCACTGTGAAGCTCGTTTTCCCCTCTTGTCATAACACGTCTAGCTCAAGCAGGATTTGGCCATGAAAGACACCAAAGAGAGGGCGTTGTATCTCATGTGAGCAGCATCCACTCTGCCTGCTCTTTAGCCATCCTGCAGTTGCAAAAGGCTGTGTTTGAGCCCAGGACTTAAAACCCCCTCCCAAATATCTGTCTGCTTCTCACCAGGTCCTTCCTACCCCAAAAATAACCTCGAGATGGGATACAGAGTATAAGAGGCTGCTCAGGGTGAGTTGTTGCAGGGGGAATGAGTGTAAGGTATTGGACAGATGCAGGAGAAGTTTGGGAGCTTTGGTGGCCAGCCTGTGCCTGATTACCAAAGCTGATGTGGACACACTGTGTACCTCTGGCCACTTGTTTCCTCGGTCTGCATTTGTTCTAGCTCTTCTAGGTCTTATTTGAGAAGGGAGTTAAAGCAATAAAATTGCTTCGAAGAAATACAAGTTTTGAGTAAATGAGCTTGTGGTGGCTGGTCTGCCTAAGATTCAGTCTTTCATGGTGTTCACTACTTGTGTACGTGTTGAAGCATGTGAGCTCAGGCTGTCCTCAGACTAAGCCAAGATGGATGCCTTGTGGTCAGCCATGTAAAACAGCCCAGAACAGATGGATGGATTGTTTCAACTATACTTTTGAATGAGAAGAACTCATTTTTCTGCCGTGGGCAATCTGGGCTGCATCTATTCTGAACTTGTTCTGAGGAGTAAAGTCAGAGCCATGTGCTGTTCAGTCCAAATTCTGGGGCCTGTGACTCAGGAGTAAAACCAGACTTCTCAAGTCTGCAGCATCTGTTGGGCCACTGCATCTTCCTAAAGAGAGGAGAGGATAGTCCTGGTTTGGGAACAGCAATATTTAATGGTCCTGTGGAGTTGAGCCATGGCTGTCACTTGTTTTTTTGACACTGATTTGAAGATTTTTAGATGTGTGAATGCAGAAGGGAGTATGCTGGTGAACAGAAAGGGCAATGAGACTTTGAGCTCTCTGTGAGCCCTCACTGCTGCTTGTGCATCCTGTTGGTCCATGCTGGTCCTGCAGACCCATCTCTGCAGAGCACCCACTGGAGAGAGTTCATTGACCACCTCTCAAGATCCAGATGCTTTATCCTGACTGCATGTATGCTCTTAGCTGAGCATAGAAGAGCTGGTATGATTTCAGATGGGACCAGAGAGAAATGTTAACTCTTAAAAAAACAAGGGCTTTTCTCTGCCCTGGCAGACCTGCATGTGAATGTCCTGTTCCACTCCCTGTCTGTGGACTAACATGTCACTGATAATTGACAGTAAGAGCAAAAGGTGGATTTTCTGCATAGGCTCTCAGTGCTATTTGCCCAGTGGGATTTGTTTACTAATAGTGACAGATGAGCCAAAAGGGAAATTGGGCTCTGTGTTCAGTTAATTAATGCTTCTCTCCAAAATGTTGAGCTTAGTTCCCAACGCTTTTCTTGGGTGGGAAGAATGTCAACACCTGAAATTCAGCAAAACAGCTGTAAGGGCTCTTCCTCCTCCAGCCAGAGCCCTGCAATTCAGAAGTGCATGGTCCGAAGGACTCTTCAGCTATTCTTTTTGATCCGGCAGCCAGGAGAGGGAGCTCGGCATCCTAGTCCCAGGCTCCACTCGTCCAACATCGCTGAAGACAATGTTGATGATTCTTTTGTTCAACAAATAAAAGAAGTGGTTCCCACGAGGGAGCCGTGTTGGCAGCTGCTTTATGCGGGCTTAGGGGAATTGCGGAAAATCGATGCTTGCCAAAGGCAAAATGGACAGCACCAGTGGAAGAAAACAAAACTAACTCTCAGGCTGCTAAGAGATTATTGCATGCTGAGGGACCCGTTTTGGAAGTCTGGAGTGTCTTCAGTCCTCACAGCCACCGGTGGGAGCATCGAGTGCTCAGGACCAGTGGAAGAGCATGAGGCTCAACTTGGCACCTTGGGCTTCTATCACCAAAAGCCTGAGGAAAGTCCTCTTGGTAAAAACCCTGGGTTCCCTCAGGAGCACTGGGCACTCACAGTCCTACTTGAGCTCAGCAAGAGCAGTCGGATATCCAGTGATTTTTATATTTCAGTGCTTAAGCATGAGGATAGTCACCTAGCGTTTGGTGTCAGGAAGTTGAACGTTCAAAGCATCAGAATGGAAACAGATTCCCAAATGTACTGAACAGTGGTGGAAAGAAAGCACTTTATAAAGGGATAATTATTCAGTGCCAGGCTGCCGGGAGTTCAGTAAGATTTCAAGTGAGACACTTGTAGAGATAAAAAATATTTTTTAAAGAGTCCCGTACTCCTAGCACAAAACTTTCTGAACTTAGTGATGTCATTTTAATTGATTCTGACTATTAACTGGGCTGTGATTCCTGGGTTTATCAGAAGTGCTATTTCTTTATTTCCTTTGGATGCCTAAGATCCTGGGAAGAGTAAATTGTGAGCCTGGCTTGGCTGGCCAATTGAAGACTTAAAAATGTCACCCTGTGTGTTTCAGAGATGTTCCTTAGTGCTGTTTCAGAAGGCCTCCACAAACTTGTAACCATCCTATTTCAGTACAAGCAGTGCTGTTGTGATTCCCCACATCCAGAGATGTTGGCTCACCAGCAGCCTTTGGTCTTGAGGGTATCTTTTCCTGATGTAATTTTGGTTCTATTTCTCCTGTAGATGTTTGTATATGTGTACATTGATCCCTGGTGATGGATTTCTTCATGGACTGTGTTCCATCAGCCATTCCCAGAGCTGCTGTAACAGCACAAACACATGTTCCAAATACATCTTCTTCCAAATCCAGTGTAGGTAAGGACAGAGCCTGGGACAGCCAGCCTAATCCTGACAGATATGTTTTTCCTGGGGTGAGGGTGAAGAAGTTATTCTGAGAGTGCCAGATGGGCTATGGGAACATCCTAACAATACTTGCCATTAACATATCCAGTGCTCCTTCACCTAAGAGCTTTCAGGCTGACTTGCATCCACCCTGCGGATCCCTGCGGGGTCAGGTGCTGCCTAAGCTGAATGAGAAAAAGGATGCAGGCACCTTTATTGGGGACAGCTCAGAGCAGAAATCCAGTGACTGAGAGTGTTGGGTCTGCTTTTGGCTGAGCCAATCCCCTTGTTCTCTGTGAAAGCTCAGCGCAGGGTGAGGACGTGCCCCATTAACCTCCCAGTATGCAGAACCCAGTGATGTCACCCGGCTTCTGGTGAGTGTTGTCAGACATGGCTGGCGTTCCTCCATCAATATCTTCATTTACAGTGGCACTTCCACCATTCCTAAAAGCATTTGCCATTTATTCAATGGATTTCTATACCTGTGTGGATCTCACTGACATGAAAAATGTGTTTTCTGAGGATACCCTCATCTTGGAGAAGAAGCAATGCTAGAAAGACTAAGCATCTCACAGGCAATTCAGATGATTTGTACGGTCCTCATCATTAAGCTCACACAGCAAAGCCATCAGATTGTGTGTTCCTTCCTTTGGGTTGTGCCTCTGCTGATGAGCTGTTCTCATCCTTACAGATTGCAGTGCTGTGAGATACCAGGTTGGATATCAGGAAGAGGTTCTGCACCAGAGTGTGGTGGACAGGGAACAGGCTTCCCTGTGGGTTATTGAACCAAGCTGCTGGAGTTCACGGGGTGTTCGGACAATGCTTTCAGACTTATGGTCTGGTGGTTTTTTTTTGGGGGGGGGGGGGAGGGGGGCTGTCCTGTGTGGTGCCAGGAGTTGGACTTGATGGGTCCTTTCCAACTTGGGATATTCTATAATTCTATGTGGCATGAGGTGATTTCTTTCCTACAAGCCCTCTCAGCCATCAGAAGACAAAACCTCTTTCCTAAGATCCTTCTGTCAGACAGGTGTCTTCCATGAAGCTTTTATATTCAGCACCAGTAAAGTGAATGAGTTGTATACAAGTATATTTAAGTTATTACACAATCATTTGAGTTGGAGGAGACCCTTTAAGGCCATCATTTGAACCCCTCTGCACTGAGCAGGGACACTTCCAGCTCCATTAGGTGCTCAGAGCCCATCCATCCTGACCTCAAGCATCTCCAGGGATGGGGCACCACCACCTCTGTGGGCAACCTGTGCCTCACCACCCTTACTGTAAAAATGTTCTTTCTTGCATCCAATCAGGATTTATTCACCGACTTTCACCTCACGCTTGAGGAATGGTGAGCAACCTCCTTGCTTGTCATTTGTGGTCATGCTCATTAGCAGATCTTCACTCCTTCATGAATATTGAGATTGGAGCTCATTTGCAATTGGTTGGCTGTATCACATGGCCCATCTCTGTCTCCTGGTTGGAAGGATGCCCATTCAAATAGAAGCGTGTTTTCTGGGACTGCTCACGTATTGACTTTGAAATTTGTTTCCCACAAACATTTGTCCTCACAACCCAATTGCTTCGATGGTGGAAGAAAGCAGGCATAAAAGAAACATGGGCATTTATAATTAAAAGGGAAAGTCCTTAGCTTTGTTGAATCTCCTACCGGAGGTGCCAATTAGAGCCTGCTGGATCCTGGATAGAGACACCTGCCAGCTTCTCTCGGTTCGATGCAGGGAAGTGAGCAGCAGGCACCACACCTGCAGCCCAGCAGCAGGGTGTGCACGAGCCCAGCTCTCCTGTCCTGCAGCCAACTGGGCCCCAGAACTTTTAGAAACTGAAAGGCTGAATGAAAACATCAAATACCAAGACGGTTTTGCAGGAATATCAACTGGAAAAGAAACGCACAACTGTACCAATACCATCACTGGGCACAGAAAGCTCCAGATTTTGTAGCTTCCAGACAAAGTCAGCAGCAACCGTCAGAATCTGTGTTTCAAGTCCGACCTTCTGCTTTTATCTATATTTTAAACCCCACACAAGGTATACAAGGCGAATGTTGCTGTTACAGTCAGAAAAGCCTAAATAATGGATGAAGAACAGAGGCTGCAAGGAGGGGGGGTAAAAAAAAAAGAAAAGAAAAAAGAAAAGGAGAGAAAAAGAAAAAAAGATGATGAATAAAGCTTGAGGAGAAAAAAGGAAGGAAGAAAATAAAGAGAGGAAGAAAGAAAGAAGAAGGAAGGAAAGAAAGAAAGAGAATGAGAGAAAGGGGAAGAGCACTCCAAGTCATCTGGAGAGGCTGACGCCATCCGTGGAACACTTTTTGCCCCATTGCTGTGGTGCAGGACACAGGATATTGATCTGGGATGTTATGGGAATTGCTGCTCTCCATCCAGGGCCAAAATGGAGCATCTTCTCTGCTGCCTTTAGAGTAGCCTGAGCCCATCCTTTAAAGAGGATACATGTAGGAAGGAGAGATCTGACGTTAAGCATGGTGAGCAAAGGCTGGGCAGGGTTGTGTGGTGCTCGGAGGTGCTAAATGTCAGCAGCATTTATACTCTCTAGCACAGAGATGGGAGTTTGTGGGAAAGAGTTTTCCATCATGCAAGCACAGACAGGGAACAGCCCAGGCTCGCACTCTTCTCCAGGCTAAAGCAAAGATCCTTCAAGGGTCTAAGGATGCTTTTTGCCTTGCTCTCCATAATTATACATATATTTTGCTGTTCATGACTAAGAGGGATAAAGCAAGACTTGAGGCATGGAGGTGATATTTGTCCATGGCAGTGTTTAGCTTCACCTGAGCCCCTCTAAAGACAATTCACATCTGTTGCCATAATGCATCAGTCAGTGAAGAGAAGAGTGTTTGGGTGAGTTACATACATGGAGTAGCTTGGAGGCCCCCCCTTACGGCCTCACCAGCCCACAGAGGGATGCTGGCCCTGGCATGCAGGAGCCAAGAGCCTTACAAAGCACAATGCAGCCATCAAGGCTTGGCTCAGAGGCAAGCTGCACTTCCATTCTCTGCAAAGTGCACAGTCACTTTGCCCGTGACTCCTGGCTTGTTTTAAGTGGATTCTTTCTATCCCTGGTTGTTTTTCAGGTGCTCATTTTTCCCAGCATCTTCTTGCCAATCAACCTGCATCCTTTCTCCTCTTTCATCTTTGGAAAGGTGCCCAGGACAGGTTCTTAGCAACTCATCTATGCCACTGGTCATGGTTTGTAACACAAAAGTGACTGCTTGACTCCAAGCTCCACCGTGATGCACCGTGATCTGTTCCCAGCCACCAAATGTTTGTCTCATTGGTGCTCAGAAAAATTGCAGACCCACCCCTCTGCTAAGAAAGGGATTTTCTTGACTGTAGAAAGAGCAAGGAAATAGCAAGCTGGCAAAAACTGAAGGCATGAAGGTTGGTCTGGGAGGACATTGATCCATCAGAAAAGAGACAGAGATGTTCCCTCATTCATGAGCAGCATAGTAAGCCATATCAATACAATACATTAGTAATAAATGGTGGGAGAATAGGAAGAAATAGCACATCCAAAGGGGATACTCAAGTACAAGTTCTAAGTGTTTCTTCTACCAGATCTGTGTCAATCATCTTCTTTAATGAAGCTTCAAACAAAATCTGTCTGGTGCATCTGAAAGTTGCTGTAGCAGCAAAAGCAGTACAGTGTGGGCTCATTTCTGTGTCACCAACTTGATCCAGCCCTGTAGTAATTTTTCCTCTTGCTGAGGACCTGCAAGCACTATCATGTAAGGACACTGATATTTGGGGTGATATGATGCAGGTGGGTATCCCAGCTGTAAGCCTTAGAAAGGTGTCACCTCCAGGACCAAGGGTGGCACTGCCACCCATGACTTCATTGGAGGTTTAGGATGCCCTTAGGGTCCTCCACCTCATAACACTCCCTGTTCCACAGCTGGGAACACAGCATGGTTTATTGGAATATCCATGGGAAAATCCAAGATCTTGGGAACCCTGTGAGATTTGCTATGGGGTGTAACCTGCAGAAAATTAAAGCTTAGCATTCACCTGGTGCTTGTAGTCAAGTGGTCAAGCTGAGCAGAGAAAAGCATTCAGCATGTGAGAATTGAGTGCAGGGTGCAGGTGAGAGGAAGGGACTCATTTGGGTTAAGCTCACATTTAACAATACTCAAGACAAGAAAAGCAGAGTTAAAGTCCACCGTGAGCCTAGCTGCTTATTTTATTTGTGTCCCCATAGGCTTTCCAGAGAGCAAGGGGAGCATTTGTGTAAGACCTAGGTTGCAGGAGGATTGATGCAGGGCGCATTCACCCAGCCATCCTGAGAAGAATTTGTGGCTTTGGCTCCTTTCCAGGCAGAAGAGCACAGTCTAACCCTCTGGCAAGCGTGCAGGGCAAAGCTCCATTAACAAATGCACCAAGCAAGATGTCCCGCAAGTGGCTCCTTAACTATTAGCAGGGAAGCACTTGGTTGGAGGATGGTGAAGTCCAGCACATCTGTGAGTGAAGGAGGGAGACGATAAAGGCTGTGAAGGAATTGGTCCAACTCAGGTTGGATATTAGGACAAAAAACTTCTCAGGAAAGGTGGTGAGGCTGTGGCACAGGTTGCCCAGGGAGGTGATGGAGTCACTGTCCCTGGGGTGTTCAAGAAATGTGTGGATGTAGCACAGAAGGACATGGTTAGTGGGCATGTGGGGAGAGGATGATGGTTGGACTTGGTGATATTAGAAATCTTTTCCAACCATAATGATTTATAATTCTATTATCTGCACAGCCTGCTAAAGCCTGGTCATCAGGAGTCACCAAGGATGTCATACAGTGTATCCTACCATGCTCTAGTCTCAGTGAAAAATCCAATAAACTGAAGTTTTTCCCTAGAAGCATGTTAAAATCCTAGTCTGAAATAAAATGAACTGAACTGGGGGTGTAAAAGCACAGACCCAGCCTGTTGAGCTTAGATGTTTGTTTGGGAAAAAGAGGTCAAGCCAAGAGGAAATCCCATTCCATCACCCAACAGAGCATTCACCAGGGCTCTGCCCAGCCAGGATTCAGAAATCTCCTCACTCCCATGATTTCAGCAATTGAAGGCCATAGGCAGAGTCTGCAGTGCCTAAGTTTTAATTGAATCTTTGCTCTAAGCATGGCACAAAGAACAAAGCCCTGCAGAGGGAGCTTTAGGGTTTCCTTAATTTAACCAAAATATCCTGCAGCCCACTTACCAGCACATTATGAAGTTTTATCATAAATAATTTACACTGAACTACAATTGACATCACAAAGCATGTGGCTGGTTCAGCGAGTCAGTTGTTCAGCAGGAGGGTGCACAGCCACCATGGCAAACATCAGGCCTTTCCAGCAGCAAGGGGAGGCTTAGTGCAGCTGCTCCTGGTGCCCAGCACAGCAGATGCTTAACAGCACCATTCCAGACAAGGAACAAAGGTAAAAGATTGTTTCTAATCTGATAAAAGGGTTGATCTGGAGAGGACTATGGGCAGGATTTGGGATTGGGTATGTTATGGTGATAAATTTGTAGCTGTGCCCTTCCAAGCTGGTGCAGCATCTTGTTTTGATGCTCTCAGGTGAAAGGCAAGCTGGCTTTTCTGATCCTTTACAGTCACTTCTGGCAACTTCTATAGGATGTCAAGAAGGGAGGTCCATTCTCAGTGGTCTAAGCTACTCCCCACGCCCTGCCTGGCAGAAGGAACCTGCTCTGTCCAAACTGCTGTCCTAGGGGTACTGCAGAGCTGGCTTCCAGCAGTGTCAGTGCCACCTGGAATGATGGTCTTCATTCCAAGAGAGCTGACAATAAAATTTCTAGAGGGAAAACTTCCTGTACCAAAAAAATGCAACAAAAACCGAATAACAAAAACCAGCCAACAAATATACAATCCAAAAAAAAGAAGAAAAGAAAAAGCCCACACCAGAAAAGCCCACACCAGAAAAGCCCAATGAACATGTCTCACATGTCACAAAGAGCCAGAGCAGCTTTCATGCTGTCTTCCTGTCTCACAGCAGAGCTGGGCTCCTCCATGAGCCATGGGAAACACAGCTCAGCATTCCATCAGCGTGCCTCCTGCATCCCCTGGTGCTGCTTTGCACCCCTCGGGGCTGTGTCCCTGCCTCCCCACCTGCCTTCACACCTGCAGCACAAAGATGGCAAGCAGAGTGGCTGCACTTGGAGATAAATTAGTGATGGGCAGAGAGCTGACCCTGCATCCTGCTGGTAGGACTGCACAGCTGCTGCAGGCTGCAAACAGTTGCAGGGCAGAAGATTCCCATGGTTTTGACTGCAGAGAGTATCTAGATCCGATCTGCTTCCCACCCCCTTCCTTAAGCTGTGGCTTTTAATAGAGACATAGAAGCAGCATGCTTGAAGATCTCGCTTAGATCTGAACCAAACAGCACAGCTAAGGTAAGGAAAAAATCCATGTGAGAACCCAGAGGTTGTCAGCACTCTCTTATGCTGGCTGCAGGAGAGCAGTGCAGCGCTAAGCCTGTGCATGGCAGGCACCAAGTACAGCAGCCTGCGAGGGAGAAACTCAGGCAAAGACTATTGAAACATCTCCGGGAAGAGCCATCAGGAGCCATTAGGCCGTGCAGAGGAGGCTGTGCTGCCTGCGCATCTCCCAGCTGGGAGCCTTCAGTCTCTGATGGGAGAGGCTGGAGCCGGGGACTCTTTTCTGCTGTTGGTTCAGCCCCAGCCTGTCTGCCTGAGCAGACCCATGGGATGGGATAGATGAACCCTGAGGCTCAGAGCATGCGGTTAGCCCATTCCCTGAGGGGTTTCCAAGGGGCTGCAAAAGGTGAGGCTCATCTGATGCTGACTTGATTTTGGGGTCTGCTCCAGCTTGTGCCATCTGTCACAACACGTCCATCACCGTCAGGACAGGCTGCTGCAGTATGAGGCTCTTCAGGACCCAAACTCAGTAGGTTGGTTGGGGTGCCCAGCTGGTGGGAGCCAGCCTTCTTCCCAACCTGTCCTAACCTGCAGAGGTGGGAAGCGTGAAAAGCTCTTCCTGATCCTGCTGAAGGATAATGCCAGGGCATCAACCCTGTGACAGTAACTACGGGACAGTTTCTTAACACAGAGGGGTCTATGTTGTCCTGAAATAAGTTGAGAGGTGAGCAGAGGGCATAACTTCAGATCTGTCTGCTAGTGGGAGTATACAGGTGAGGACAACACAGTGAGAGTTCTGAGAACACCTCAGTGGCATTGATTTATGATTTCTAGTACATCTCCTTCTCTGTGTGCTTTACAGCACTAAAACTTTCCTGTGTCTACAGAATCCCCACCCCTCTGTACGGAAAGGTCACCAGACGTTTCCTCCTTCAGTTGGAGCTTTGTTTCATGTGGGTTTGCATCTCCACTTAACCAATAGATACATGCAGAGAGGAGGATGTGCTTTCCTGGTGTTGGTGATGAACGAGATGGAGGTTCTGCTAGGAGGGTTCAGACAGGTGTTGCTGCATTGCTGAGAGCACGCTCTGCAAAGCAGACTCTGATTCATGTGCAGCACTTGGGCTGTCACAGAATGGTTAAGTGAGGTTTTGTACAAATACATATGCTTTGCTTTTTCTTCTGTAAAACTAAATCCTGCCTTGCCTGGTATAAATAAAACATGGTTCTTAGTTGACATTTTCATATTTCTCAGAAAGCACTCATTTACTTCGGGCTGCTGGAAACTTGGGTGAGGTGCTGCCAGTGAAATACCGATT
This sequence comes from Phasianus colchicus, assembly GCF_987193195.1. Lineage (NCBI taxonomy): Eukaryota > Metazoa > Chordata > Aves > Galliformes > Phasianidae > Phasianus > Phasianus colchicus. The sequence continues at coordinate 9,223,491 of NC_143449.1, forward strand.
TCAGCTCTGATCTCTCCATCTCCAGGATCCCAATGTTTCTGCAGTCCTGTGTGAGCTCACTGGTCTCTGACCCACAAAGGGGCACGAAATTGGATCCTACAGCCCTTCCTGAGAGATTATGGCTGAAAATAAGGGGATGTGAGCAGACCCCAACCCTGGACTCATCCTGAAGGGCTTCAGTAGAGCTGTTGGTAAGCAGAGCTCTATTCTTCTCTGTGGTGTGAGACCAAGACCGTGGTGTTTGTATTGGGTAAAAAGCATCATATTACATTTCTGGAGGTCTTTATTCAACATTAAAAAAAAAAAAAACAACCTGTAAATTTATTTTTGAAAGAGTGAGTGTGTAAAGCACGGAGCCGTGTTGCTGTGTTTTTGAACATGTTATGGCTCTGGTCTTGCTAAAGTTTAATGTTAGAGCTGCTTGTGGCTGTAGGAAGACTGACCACTCACAAGGACCCAGCTCATGATTTTGGTAGGAAGAGGAGGAATTTCAGAATTTGGTTATTGAAAAGGCAGCCCAGAAGATGCCTCAAGGCTGAGTCACCCCACTGCTTGCTGCTCCCCAGAGCTCCCATTTTCTGAGCTGAAAGGTGGAAAGGGGCCCAATTTCTGCAATGAACAGGGACTCAAGTGGACAAAAGCTGAGGTTTGAATGTCCCGGGGAAACATCTGGACTGGGAATGGGGATTGTCCCTCATACCTGTACTGCCCTGCACCAATTTCCCAAACCTTTCCAAAGGCAGCTAATTGCTAATCTTCCTGGGCTCCAGCCTGGCTGTCCTCCTGCTTGCTTGGGCCCCTATGAAGCCTGTAATTACTGCTTTACTCCTTTTTCCCCCTGTAGTGGAACAGAGCCTACTTCAAGCACCAGCCTCTTTAAAAATACATCTGCTCTGCTCTGCACTAAAACACATAGAATAATAGAAGAGAGTCCGTCAGCAGGGGCATCCTTTACCTGTATGGCTTTCAAAGGCAGGAATCTTTTAAAGAACACGGAGCATTTTCTCTCCTCCAGACCCAAAGCTGAGTGCAAAGCTGTGACGTGCTGCCAATATTTGAACGAGGAGGTTGACGGTGTTGGTGGTCACCTTGCTGATCCCCCATGTCCTTTACAGGTCTGTGTGGGTCCAACCACATAGCTTAGAGATGGAGACATGGCACTCAGCAACTTGCCTTGCCCCAGTTCCCTTCCCAGAGGGACAGCAAGCACCTTGGCAGTGTGATTTGGTGCAACCCTGCACCAAATTGCTCTGCCCTAAGAAACAAATGAGGGACAGTGCTTCTCTACACATCTTCAACCACATCAGCATTTGCCTGGAGTTAGCAGACTCAGTTCAGCAGAGCATATATAACCGTCAGTTATTACCTGTATGCTCAGGGGAGTTTGGTGCCTAAATTTTCTGTGGGATTTGACTTTTATGGCAGAAAAACGCAGCAGTGAATGTGTCATGGAGCTCAACAGCATGAAAGTATAGCAAAACGATCCATCTCCCAGGGCTCACTGGGCAGTTTTCCAGCAGCCAGTGTCTGAGAGCTTCAGCAGCCATGAACCTATGGGAATCTTTCCTCAGGAAGCCCTTGCAGCCTTGTCCCCATTCGGAGATGCCTCCATGTGACTCGGTCATCCATCATCTCTATTGTGAGTGCGCTGTCTGTAGAGTACTATTCACAGTCATACAGAGATGGACTGCTATGTGGACACCTTAGTTCCTCTGAGTGGATAATGCACGCTCACCTGTGCAGCTCTACTTTGAAGCCCCATCTGTATCAATGCCCCAATCCTGTCCCTGGCTCTGCGTGAGCTGCGTGTGATGTTTCTGAGTCCCAAGGGTGAGCTGTGTTTCAGCTGCCCCACCCCATCCCCATCCATCCCATTCGATTGGTGGTAAACTGGGGACCAGGTCTCCAGTGTGGCCTTCACCATTCCTCTGACCTCAGCGCCAGCAGTAGCAGTGGGTGAGAATGCACTCTTAGAGATGGACAGCCTGCCAAAGCCACAGCTTTGATGAGCTAGCTCGTATGTTAAACCCCACATGAAGAAAAAAGTAAATGAGAGAGAGAGAGAGAGAGATGTATGTCCAGCCCAATCAATACTCCTTTCGTTCAATGCTATTTTGGCTTTAGGTCACAGTTCAGGGGCTTCCTTTCCACTCCAGGAACAGGGAGTGTGCATGTGTCATTCTACCTGTGTGTGCAATTCTGCTCCTTCTTGCACAGCTCTGCCTCCTTTCCCTGCTCTGGACTTTGCCCTAAACTCTCCCTACACTGAGTGCACTGCAGAGAGACTGCATTAGAAGGTTTGGGGATCTGCTCTGCTGTTCCTATGTTGAGACCCCTATGTGCCAACCCACTCACAACACCCCACAGTGGACAGGTTCCTCTCACCTCACATGCATTCACATCAGGGAAATAATCCAGTTTAGGATTGCGGTTGAGGAAAATCGCATTGCTTGCAAACTTTGAAGAGGGGACAAAGCAGCACCTGTGAGCCTGGGGCAGCAATCACAGCTCCACAGTGTTGTTTTGAAGCTGGAGATCCTGGTTTTGGACCTGTGGGTCCCAGTTTTGGGATGGAGGGCCACTGAAGAGGCTGTGAGACGGGAGCAGATCGGAGCGTGTTATGGCTGCGAGGGAGCAGAGGGAGGGATGTGAATGGGGCGCTGCTAATGCTGCACGGAGCTGATTCTCCAAGGCCCCCCCGGGCAGCACTCAGCATCCAGCCTTCATTAAAATTTCATTGCCAGCACTTGGCCAAGGTCTATTTATGAAAATGCGCTTTTCGCTTCATGGAGGGAAAAAAAAAAAAAAAAAAAAAAAAAAAGAACAGAAAAGAAAAGAAAAGAAAGAAGGAAGGAAAGAAAAAATCAAAACGGAGGAAAAGAACAAAGGAGGGGATGCGGTCTGTAAAACCCGTGCGGGCCGGGGGGGGCTGCAAAGTGCGGTGCTCACTCCGGGAAGCGTCTCCTCACCCAGCGTTCCCTGAGCGGCTCCTTCGGATGTTTTTCCCATCTTTTTTGCGGGTTACGGAGCCGTGCTGCCACTTGTCGTCTCCCCTTCCTCCCCCCCCTCCCCCCCTCCTCCGAGAAAGAGCCCGGGTGCAGCACCGCCCCGCGATGCGCGCCGTGCGTTCCCTTTTGTTTCTCCTGGAAAATAAAAAGTTACAAAACAAAAGCACGAGGACCCGTCACCCCCGTCGGTGCGTGCTGTGCCCCCCACTCGCTGACAGCTCCTCCCGGCCCCCCAACCTGGCGGCGGGGCAACTGCAGTGCGTTTTTCGGTGCGGTTTCAATGCGAGCGGAGTTACTCTGCCGTCTCAACGGCACCGCGGCCGGTTATCGTGCCCTGCTCCGTCCCCAGATCCACGCGTGGGGCTTCGCTGTGCGCATGGTTTGCGTGGGAAAAAATCACCCCCTGGCTCTGAACGCGGTTTATCCCTATTTTCGATGCTTTTCGCCTTATTTCGTTGGTCCACGGCCCGGAGGACGAAGGACGGAGCGATGAGGTGGTGTCCCGCGGCGGAGCCGGCGTCGCCCCCGGGCGCAGTAAGTGTAGGAGGCAGGAGGGGAGGGGTGAGGTAAAACGTGCATGGTTTATTTGAAATGCTGCAGCGTACACAGACACCAAATTTCATTCAGCACACACACAGCGAAACGAAATCTCGTTTAAATAATAATAATCAGAAGTTATTTAAAAAAAAAAAAAAAAAAAAAACAACGAAAAAAATCCCACCAACAACAAAGGATTCGGAGGCAAATTTCTCTATTAAATATGCAAAGAAAAAAAAAAAACGAGTATTCTTGCCTTAGAAAGTGCAGAGTTCGGTACTGTCGGGGACGCCGCGCACCGCTGCCCCGGGCCGCCCCCGGGAGCCCCGCTGGTTTGATTGTCAAAGCGTAGGATACGTTACAGTGAAATCATACGGGCAAAAACCAAAGCAAAATAAATTTCCTTTTTTCTTTTTCTTTCTTTTTTTTTTTTTTTTTTTTTTTTTTTTTCCCCCCGGAATAAATCGTGACTTCCAGGGAAGTGCCAAAAACAATTATTTTTTCTTTCCTTTTTTTTTTTTTTCATTTTTTTAAACTTTTTTTTTTTTTTAATTTAGCTGATGAGGTAGAAACAGAAACATTATTGCAAAAATGCGAGGGGACAGCGAACAAAACCATGCAAGTGCTTGTGTGTGTGTGTGTGTGCGCGCAGGGACCGGGCAGCGAGCGCGGGGGGGTGGGGGGGGGCACGGGCCGGCGCCTTCGTATTTACAGCCGTCGGGGCGGCTTCAGCTCGTTCCCTTTCTTTTCTTTTTTTTTTTTTTAAGTTATTTTTTTCCTTTTCCTTTCAGTTTTTAAAAAGAAGAAGACGGGACACTGAGGAGGGAGCGATGCCCCAATCCCCTTTGCCCACCCAAGCCACGAAGAGGCTGCGACAAAGCCCTGTCGGGCTCTCACCGCCGCTGCTCTGGCTCTGGGCACCCCCGTATCTCCCCCCTCCCCCCACCCCCCCGGACCTTGCATTTTTTTCCCTCCAGTTTTGTCTACAAAAGCAGTCTGTACCAGTCATGACAGCGGGGCCACTTTGCCTGCAGGGGCGAGGAGTGGGCACTGAGCTGTTCGCATCGCTTTGGGCAGGTTTCCCTTTTTAGGTTTGGTTTTTTTTTCCTTTTTTTTTTTTTTTTCCTTTTCAATTTTTGTAAACAAAACAAAAAAAAAAATCAACCCAAACCCTGCCCATTTCTGGGGGGAATATTGGCTGGGGGGGGGGTCCGCATCAGCTGGGGGGCCTGGCACTGCCCCTACCGCCTTCCCAGCCTCTTCTTCAGTAAGTGGCAGAAAATTTCATCCTTTTCTGCTTCTGTCTCTGATTGCAAAACCAGACCCTCACCACGTTCTTCTTCAAGTCTAACTTCTCGGCGATGGCGGCGATTTTCTCTGAGGAGGGCCGTGGCTGCACGGCAAAGTAAGCCTCCAGCGAGCGCTTTTCGGGGGCAGCGATGGAGGTGCGCTTGCGTTTCTTGTCGCCTCCCGTGTAGATCTCTGGTTTGGTCATTTTCTCCCTCTGGGCCCGCTCAGCCTCCTCCAGCCAGGCTTCCAGGATGGGTTTGAGGGCCACCATGTTGTTGTGGGACAAGGTGAGGGACTCAAACCTACAGATTGTGCTTTGGCTAAGGCAGCCCACCCCGGGGATCTTCAGGTTGGCCAACGCAGACCCAACATCTGCCTGGGTCACCCCCAGCTTGATCCTCCGCTGCTTGAAGCGCTCGGCGAAGGACTCCAGCTCCCGCGGGTCCGTCTCTGTCTCGGGGCCCGAGATGACGGCGTGGGACGCCAGGCCGTGGGGGTGGGACATGTTCATAGGTTGGGAGTGATGGGCCATGTGGTTAATGGCCGACATGTGGGAATGAGGGTGGGACGGCGTGGAGCCCACGTCGGGACCCGGCACCCCTCCCAGGGGGAGGGCAGAGTTGAGGTGGTCCAGGAGCTCTCCCTCCAGGCCCTGCGCGGGCTGGTGGTGATGGTGGTGGGGGTGGTGGGTGGTCAGCACGGATGGGTGGTGCAGGTGCACGGAGGACGAGGTAGGAGTGCAGGACACGCTGCTCATGGTGTGGTAGGTGGCATCCGGCTTGAACGGGTGGGTTTTCTGCGATACTATATCCACAGCGGCCAGAGCCTCGGCGCCCCGCAGCAAGGTCTCATCAAAGCCCGCAAAAATGTTACCCTGGATCTGGATGTGGGGTTAGGGGGATAAAAGGGCAGCAGAAAACAAACCAGAAGAATGGGAGAGGGTTAAAGGCAAGTGGAGTTACAGACAGCTTGCTCTGCCCCTGGGCCAGGTGAGCTGACCAAGCTTAGCCTCCCACCCAAAAAATGGAAGCAGTACCTCGGGCACCAACCCTTGTCATCCAGAAGAAAGCAAAGAGGATGGAGCCGGTGGGAATCCCAAGGAATCTCCGAGTTGGGCAGCGGGACGGAGCCACTCTGAGGACGCTTGATCCCACCAGCCCCATCGCACCACACGGGAACCCCAACACAACCCCAACCCAAACCCAAGAAAGACGTGGACCCCGACGTGGGGGGCGCCTGGCTTACCTGGGGGGCGGGCAGGCAGGCTCTGCGGATGGCTTCGGAGCTGGTGTGCAGGTGGGGGTACTTGGGCTCGTGCAGGATGGGGTGCATGCTGAAAGCTTGTTTGCTGTTCATGGACATCATGGTTGGGCTGGGAGCGGGGCAGGGGCGCTCCGGGCTGCCCGGCTCCGGGGGCGCGGTATTGTCTGCCTCTGCCGCCCGGCATCGAGGGCATTATAGCCCGGCCCCCCCGCCCCCCCGGACGCTCATTGGATAGGCTTCGCCAGGCCCCTCCCTCCGCCCGCCCCGTGGCCACTCCGCTCACCCCCCGACTGGGCCCCCTCCACTCTCCCAAAGGCAAAAAAGGCACCCGGGGATAAAATCAGCGAACAGAGAAATAAGGAAAAGTTTCACCAACTTTATTTTTTTCTTTATTTCTTTTCTTTTTTTTTTCTTTTTAATTTTTTTTTCTTTTTTTTTTTTGCATTGTCTACCCCCATCTGTGCATTCCTCTCTCCAGCCCCTTCAGTATTTCTCCATCCATTCGCACCTGCACGCAGCATCACCTCGTAGCATCTCCTTCCCTCTGGGTGCTTCCATGCACAGTTCCTGTCATTGCTCGAATGCAGTGTTTGGTGGCTGTGTGTCTGCCACCCCTATGGCTGCTCCCAGCCCTGCAGAGCTGTGATGGGCAACAGAACTGCTGCCCCAGAGCAAGGAAACCCCCAAAAATGCTGAACATGGAGACAGAAGCTGTGGGGTTGGTAGGAGGGTGCTTGGTTATACTCCGGGCAAATCAAGGGAGCAGCTTGCATTAATCCTAGCCAGAAAACCCAGCCCTGGCACCTGAGAGGCTGAAGTGCCCCCAAAGTACAGTACTTTAGGTCTGAATCTGCACAGGAAAAGATCAGATCCAGCAATAGGAGATGTGTGCGTCTTCTCAGATGCAGGCACAGCCACTGTATGATGCTCACGCAGCAAGCAGATCCTGTGGAGTTGCTTGCACACAGGGGCAGAGGGAAGGCCTCACAGGGCAAAATCCTGAGTCCTGCACCCCTGTTGCCACCAGAAAAACCTCATCCCTGTTGGCCTGAGGGATGGCAGAGGGACAACGGGCAGTCCCCACACACCCTAGTCCAGCATACTTCCTTCTCATCTACCGAGTGCCAGTGAAGCTCTGCCAACACGCTGATGCTCTGCCAATCCAGGAGCTCAGAAGCTTTTTTCCCCTCCTGCTTTCCACCAGCACAGCTCTGAGTCATGGTCTCCCCTCTGCTGCTTGCGCAGAGATTGCAGCATCAGGTGATGGGTAGGATGCGACTGCCAGAGCTGTTTGCTGGGAGCTCTCTGCTCTGTGGAGACACAGGCAGAATTATTGCGGAGGTGAATTGGCCCTCCTGGGTGCCTTGTGGTGAGCCCAGGCATTTCCAGCTGGCAGCTCCTGGTCTCATTCACTCTCTTTTGACATTCAGAAGCTTTCCTGAGGAGTTTTTATCCTCCTTTCGTTGGGCTCTTCCTGGTGGTCACTCTATTGCCCCTCTCCTCACTTTCTGCATTTCAGCAGGTCCTGGATGTAATTCCCCCCGAGGACACCAGCATCTCAGCAAGCTGAGTGATGCTGCAAGGAATCGAATGCAGGCTCTGCCCAGAATATGTCCTGGAGGTTAGGGACTATGTGCTCTTCCAAGCACACAAACCTCCACGTTTTGAGTGTTGCCTTGTCTAAACGACACAGCTCTGAGCACATTGCCCTGGGTTTGCTCCATCTTGGCTATGAACTTTCTGAACAACCCACGTTGGCATTTCCCATGACCTAATCCAGCTCTAATCCATGGATGAACCTGTCCTCCTTCTACCTCCTGAATGGGTTTGTGGTTTGTGGTGTACCCCTGTGCTAGCCTAGGCAGGGAACAGAACAGGTGTCCTTCATAAATAGTCCCAAAGCCTCTGGATTTATCTAGGACTTACCAGTTCCTTGGAAAGAACATATCTTACAACCAGGATGTGCAAAAACACAACAGAACAAGTAGGAATGCTTCTAAAGAAGTAGTAATGACAAACATTTTAACAACAGCCCCATAGGTTGGCTTTGGAAATTCATCCTGAGACAAACCCTTACACAGATGTGATGAGCCAGAAAGCCCTTCAGGTCACTGCTACTCCTTGTGAGGGTCAGATGTGGTGGTTATCTGCCACAGCATGCAGAGTTAGCAAAAGGAGTCGGGACACTGTGGTACCATGACACTTATAGATGCTCATAGGGAACCAATTGTCTCCAGCAACCTCGATGCCTAAGAAGTTCCTTTTCCCTGTTGTTTTTATAAGACAACTCATAATTTCTCCTTCTGTCTGTCTGCCTTTAGCCAACGAACCCTTGCAGTGCTCCTCCTAATCCCCACATTTTCAATCAAAGGGCACCTCAGTGCAGACTTTTCAGAGGATTGTCCTGCCTGCCATGTGGTTGGTGCCTCAGGCGGTTGCCTGCAGACTCCAGCTGTTTTTATTACCTAAGTGGGTTTGATTGCTCCTTCATTTGTGCCTGAATGAGAGCATTTGGCACCCTCATGGGCTTTAATGGGGTCTGTGTGCTCTAGCTACCAATTATACCCACTGGCAGCGATTAATAGGAACACAGAGCAAAGGGGATGCAGCTTTCCAGGCCTCCAGGAGAGGATCCAGTGGAAAAGGCACATGGAGGACTTTCTGCAGAATGTTGGATCAGACCCTACAGCTGCCCTTAGGTGACCACTGCCACAACCTTCTCATCAGCTGTCTAGGCTCACTCTGTGCAAGCTCAGACACTTTGGCCAATGGTGGGATGTTAAAGGTGGGTGTGTTGGTGGGAAGCCAATGGGGTATACCCACTTCCTTTTCCTCATGGTCCTTCCCAGAGGTTTAGCAGGAGTTGAGCCAAAAATGGTGAATTGATGAGGCCCTGGCACTGCTGCCCAGGGAGCTGTGGGAGCCCCATCCCTGGAGGTGCTCAAGACCAGGTGGGATGGGACCCTGGGCAGCCTGAGCTGGTGGGGGCAGCCAGCCCATGGCAGGGGGTTGGAATTATATGGGATTAAGATCTCTTCCAACTCAAACATTCTGTGATTCTATGAATTTCTAGTGCACTGGAAATTTTAGGTTTATGCTTCACTCCAGCCCTGAATAAGTAAATTTCTTGTTTCCCATCGCCATCACAGCTCCTGCACAGGATGGTGCCTCCAGCAGCATCTTCTCCACCCCAGGCTGCTGAGAGCACGTCTCATCCCCACCATCTGTGGGGATCCCCGGGGAGGATCCATCCATCAGAATTAAGATGTTCGGGGATTAAATGCTTCGATCTCATCGGAATTGACATTTTCTGATGGAAATTGGATTTGTCGGAAAATGTGTAAGAGGCTGTACCTGCACGGGTGATGGTTTAAATGGCTTGCTTGAGTGCAGGAGCAGAAAAATCAAGCCCCAAGCGCTTTTTAACGGATGCACTAAACTCTATAAGCTGTCTTGCTGCTGGGAGAGGCATCAAGGAGAACATTTCACAAGGCACTCACACTGATTTAAACTAGGTGTGTGTTATAAAGAACAGACCCAGGACAAGATAAAGTGATACCCCATTCAGATCTGGAGAACAGAGACTCCTCAGAGCCAAATTCTGCATGCTTTCTCACCCAAAATTAGGAGAATTAGAAAAAATCAAGTCGCAGCTCAAAATATCATGCTACACAGCAGCTTTTCCAGGAGACTGGAAGAGGGCTATGGGAAGAGTTCCCAATGATGACAACACGACTTTCTTAGCCCGATTACCAGAGTGTGTCTTACTGCACAGATGTAGCACTTGGGGTGTAAGAGGAAAACCTATCCATGCAGGCCAACGCTGCACGCCAGTTTGTAAAAATCCTTATTAAAACCCCGCTGAGCCTAATGGCGAAAGATAGCTTTTAATTAAAAAGTGCAACATTCAGCCAAGTTTTACAGGGAGATTGCTATGACCCTGGGAGATGCCAACCAGCAATAGACCAAACTCCTTCCGGAGGGAGGGATTTTTCCCATCCCTTGCCGTTAGCTGGCAGGGAGCATCTCCGACTGTTTTAAATGGACAACTTCACAAGTTTCCTGAGTGTGGTTTCTTCCATTAGGAAATGGGAATCCTTTAACAGCTCACCCAGGCAGCAAAATTCCTCCACTCCATCTATTGCATTAGGAGCCCAGAGTCCACGCTGCTCAACTCGGTGGAGCAGGGAGAGAGAGCAAGAGAAAAGAAAATCCAGATGGGGCAAAGTGTAGCTCGACTTTTTAATGCTAAATTATTTACAGTAAGTAAAATCGTGTGTGTCAATTGTGAAAAGAGTCCAATTTGTTTGATTTACATTGCAGGGGGGTGCCCTAGGGTAGGGGGTGTTTAACTATCTCCTCTAATGTAATTGCCTATGGCAGCCCGTTAAATATTTGATAGGCTGCCTGAGCAAAGTAAGGAACTTTGTCTGATACGCTCCTGCAACCCTTCCAGCGTATCGAATGTATCTGCAGCCAGAGAGTACCTGAGCCCTTTCTATTGTGTAACTGGTGCTAAGAGGGCTTATTTTAAGTCCATGTGGATTGCAAAGGGCATGCTTTAGCCCATTTCTGGGGGTATGTTTGGATAGTACGGCAATATGTGCTTCCCATCAGAAAACAGGGCTCTTCTCCAGTACCATTGGTTTTCTCATGCATAAGAAGCCCTTCAGCCACAGGGTGGTCTGTCCTCGGCTCACATTCTGGCTGCAGGTAGTTGGGATGAGGATATGTGAGATGTGGGAGGGACAGCAGAAGGGTCTGTGGGCAACAACAGCAGAGGTGGACTGCAAAATATATTTTAGGGGTCCCAGACTATGCAGCCCAGCTCCAAATCAACCTCTTACTGCCTTTGTATTATTAGTGTGCAAGGTGGACATGCTCAGAGTGATTTACGTGTGACTGAGGAGGCACAAAAGTTCTTAATGCTGCCCCACACATCTGCTGCATGCCTCCACGGGAAGGGCAGACTGGATCCTTACTCCCATCACGTCTGCATCCAACTCTGGTCCCTACGTGTGGAAGGGCAGCTTATCCTAAAAACTGATTGTAAGAGCACTGCTCAGCTCCTGGCCTCTGCCATCCACAGCTCTGTTCTCAAGAGGACAACTGTTCCTTAACCCATGAAAAGAGGAGAAAAATAAAGCATTTGACTAATCTGACCCTGCAAAGTCTGTTACCTGCCTTGTGGATTTGCCCCATATGAGCACTTTGGTTAGGCTGAAAGGCTGTGGGGGATGTGGACAAGACTCATTTGGTTGTAAGGGAACTTCTATGCTAATGCTCTCCACCACTGCAGGAGATGAATCCAGCTGCTTAATGAAATGCTGGAAGAGGGAACAATTTCACTTCATGTGATAGCTTTTGAGGACCATCTTAGTTCCAAGGATATTCATAATTTTTCCTCTTTCTGTGTGCATTTGTAGCATAACTGACTTGCAGAGCCTCTGAGAAAGGCAGTCATGCAAATACTGCAAGGCCTATTCCTAAACCAGAAGAATCTACAGTCCAGAAAGGATTATTGTCCTTGTATTATGCAGGGAGAATCACACCCTGCAAGTGACTTGCTCTGTACCACCAAGGGATGGACCTGGAGCTCATCAACAGAGTAACTTGAGACTCCGGGCAATAACAGGAACATCTGAATTTCAGCCCTGGTTGAACTGGGAGCAGGTGACAAACCTCAGAGCACAGCCTTCTAGAAGAGGACTCTCAGATATCCTCAGTGGTATATCCCAGCTCAAGGGACATTTTATTTTCTGTACCCGAGTGATGACCTCCTTCAGCCACCACTCAGGCTAAAGAAGAAAGTAGCTTGGAGCAGACTTGAGCCTGGAGAGCTTGAGTTGTACTGCAGATCAGGACTGCACCTTCATATCATAGAATCATAGAATTGCTTGGGTGGAAGGTACCTTAAATATCAACTAGCTGTGGGGTTTCATACAGACCCTGAGCTGCCTGTAGGAGATAGAAGTGCCTCAAGTTACTCCTTGCATCCTCCTCCTCCTGGGGAGGATGCAGGGAGCTGGAAGACTCCCCAGGAAGCCCTCATACCTCTCTGATCAACCTTACCAGACCCTGGGAATTCCTAGAGGGCAGGAAATATCATATCACCAGCCTGGGGCAGTAAATATTTAACAAGGGGAAAACCCCTTCCTTTCTCCCACCCCCTTCCACATGTATTTAGTTCCTACATCTCCTTCAGCTGATGGCTCTGCCCTTCAGCTCTCAGGTTTTTCCATCACAGTGCCATGGCAGAGCAGCAGCAGGGAAGGCCGAACCCCTTAATTGAGGTAGGCATAGATCAGTGACTACCATGACCAGGTTTGCCCAGCAGTAGATAAACGTGGAATAGCTTGTGTTCCCACTGTCAGACACCCTTGTCTTCTGCAGATGTGCTTCTGGGACTTTCACAAACTTGTGCTAAGCCCAAAATACAACCCTGATCTGCCAGGGCAGGGTAACAGCTGGTTTGGGTAAAACCATACCTTCTAGTCTAATATTTTTGGCACCCATGAGGGCTGTCCCGCAGCACTCCTTCACTCACTGCCATATCCAGACACACAGTGAGATGTGTTTCATTCAGATGTCCATCAAAAAAGTGAGATAAGGCAGAGCTGCACTGCCTTCTGGACATGACATCCTTGTCACAACAACCACGCCACGTCCCATAGTGGTGGGTTCTCCAGATCCTCCACTGCTTGGAGGGGTATGGTGAGGCAGAACTGGAAGAAATGGAAATGTCCAGCCAGCACCCTATTATGCAGGTTGCTCATGGCATTGCACAACAAAGTTTGAACATCTCTAGGGATGGAGATACCCTACTCTCTCTAGGGACCCTGCCTGGTAAGCAGGGAGAGGCTGTCAAGGATCTTAATCTACAAATGCAACCAAAGCTTGCCTGGGGGTCTTGCATTTGCCTGATATAGCATGCAAACACTGCAGGGGGATGCAGATGAAAGAAGTGGGCTCAGCTAGAGCCAGCACCCCAGGCAGAGAAGCGAAAATGAGACCCACACCAAACCATACACTTGTCCTTGTGAATGCACTGGGGCTTCTCAGAGGGTTCTTGGAGTGGTGGTCAATGGGAGGTAGGGATGGCTGGATGGTAAAAGGGGGATAGAAGACCATCAGGTGAGGATCAGGAGGAGAGACCTGGTGGGCTCCTGGGATGCAGACAGGTTTTGCAGAGCGTGGACAAGCAGGGATCCAAGCTGATGCTCCCAGGCCCCTGGGGACTCCCAGCCTGCCGACACCAAGACTCTCTGTGGTTCTCCATCCCTTGCTGTTTGCTCCAGCTCTTACAGAAACCAGCTCTATTAATATCCCCATCTCTTCCTCTCGGCCCATTATTCTCCTGGTGGCCCAAATTTCCAGTTAGCTCCTCTCCAAATTTAAACGATTGCTTCCCCCTCTACTCTCAGCACCCCCCCACCTTTCCGAGAGATGATGTCACTGATGACCTATATTCTCCTTCCTCTCAAATGGCTGGCGCCGGGGCTATTAGATCCCTGCTGCTGGGCTGTGATTGGCTGACAGCCAGTCCTAACCTCACAAGTAACCACGACCATTCACTACCAGAGGGAAACTCGGGCACTGCCAGAAAAACTGGGGATAGGAAGGAAGAATGGAGTGGCTAGAGCTCACTGCCACACAGGAGGGATGGTGGCAGTGAGGGGAGAAAGAGGAGGAAGAGTTGGCAGCTTTGACCAGAAGAAAGCAATCATGGGAGATGTAGAAAGCATCTTCAGTGCTCCACTTGCCCTTGGAGGCTGTGAGGATGGAGTGGCTGAGACCTCCATGGACCACTGGCAGGACAGCTTCTCCTTTCAGCTGTCTTACTCCTAAAGCACTGCAGATACTGATGTAGATAGCACATTGATACATGTTTGCACACCCCGTATCTTCTACCCCAAAGCCTGTAATAGCCCAGAATGCCAATTCAACAGTCCCTTGTGAGCCTGGATGTCTCAAGTGTTCTGTATTTCTTTGCTAGGCAAAACGCAATATCGAAAGTCAGTGTATTTTAGTGCTGTGTCATGGATCCATGGAGAATCTCAGCATCTACCTGCACAAAGTCATTAATCAACCAAGAGGCCAAAGCTCAATCAATCTAAGGAAGAGGAGCCCATGAGCAGCTGGTTAGAAGAGACCTTCCTGATGGTGAGAATAAACAGGATGCATGCTGCCCACGTCTCTAATCATGGCACTCCATTCCTAAGGCCTTCTTAAGGCATCATCTCTGGCTCTTCTCAGTACACAATGGTGCTTCAGTCCCATCCAGTCCCAAGATAGGGAAGAACTACCAAAGCCAATGCCTTTGGTACCACCTGGTGCTGATCAGCTGGAGATCACATTTCTGAATGGGAGGGAGAGGAAGGGGAAAGGCAGCCATGAATAGGAGTAGGAATACAGCCTGATACATCATGCTCATTTCTTGGATGCAGCAACCCCAGCAGACTCCCTCATCCATAAGCATACTCCATCATTACCAACTTCCACAGCTGGCAGGAGACTTATCTGAACAGGTGGAGGGCTCAGCCATGCAAGAAAGACGTCCCAGAGTCCAATTGTAACCTCCTAAACAAGTTACTTTTTTCTAGAAGTGAGCTTTTGGCTGAATAGTCCAACATCTAGCTTCAATGGCACTTCTATGCCACCCTTTCACAGGGTTCAAATGCTCTTGAGCCAAAGCAATACAGCAGCCACAGGGAACAAACCTGCAGTCTATCTCCTTAACCAAAGAAGATTCCTTCTGGGCCTCACTCTGGTTTGTTTAGCAAAGGGATTTCCCTAGATGTTAATGCATTTTGGATTTCCAGCCAGAGAAAGAAGGGAAAAAAAAAAGAAGAAAAAAATGATAAGAAAAAAAGGAAGAAGGAAAGAAGAAGAATAAAATGAGAAGAGGAAGAGAAGAAAAATAAGGAAGGAAAGAAAGAGTCTTGGTTTTCTGAGTTAGAAGCAAAATTATCTTGATTTCCGTTTGAATAATTCATGTTTGCCACGGGCCATGTATTCCTGAGCTTGGGTGTCAAGTGTTTATTGAATATATCTCTTGACAGGGCACTTGTGTGATATTCAGCCATTGCCAGAGCATTAAAAAAATACACACAACAAATGGAAAAGGGGGGGGGGGGGAAGGAAACACTGAAATGACGGCTTCCTCCACTTCAGTTTGAGAATAATTGGTCCAAATGAAGCCCCTTTCCTTTCAATAAAGTCTCCCCTGCCCCCACCCCTCTGTGGGGAGCTATCTGGGAGCCCAGCTCTGGGCTGGGACATTGTCCTTACTCCCCAAGGGAGAAGCACTGCTATAATCCTAGAAAGTGCGCTTGGCTGGTGCTGGAGGAAGCGGAGCCTTTTTCACCTCCTCAGGCTTTATCAGGCCATGGAAACCTGATCCAGAAGACCAGAGATGTCCCATCCCAAATGCTTCCACTTGTAGGATTGGTTTCTGGATATCTTGGTAAGGGCAGGGTTCCTCACCTCTGACAACGCTGTAGTCATTACGTTATAACCATGCTGCACTCCTAACCACAGCTCTGAACAGGACAGTGCTTGTAGGCAGTAATTCCTTTTCTCCTGGCAGTATTTTACCTGGAGGAAAAGCAGCAGCTGTGCTCACGTCCCAGACTTGCTGTTGTCTCCTCTCCTCCCTTAATGCACAGGGCAAACTTTGAAGACAAAAGGCTCTTTGTGGAGCAGGAAGAAGGACAGAAGACATGACATTTGTTGAGATTTTCTGCAATGAAGGTGCTGAAAACTCACCCAGCCAGGACAATCAAGCAATGCTAGGCTACTAGAGGACTTTGGCCATCTCACATGGCTTCTTCCATATGGTGTGAAAACTCTCTATGGAAGGCCATCGCTTTATCCACATCAGGGGAACACGTCCCCCCCACAGTGCTGTGCCATCTCATGTCCTGCCCCAAGACTCTACAGCTGCCCTGTCAGGCACACAGGCTGCCCCACAGCACTTTGCATCCCATAGCAGATGGATGGGGGTGAGGGAGCAACACTGGCAAAGGGGACAGAGGAAAGAATAAGGTAGGGATGCTGAGTGTGAGACCAGGACCACCGCTCTCATGAACACTCAGACAGCAAACAAGACCTCCAAACTGCGTCATGTGAACAACTGCTGGGGAAAAGGGAGGCAGCCAGACAGGGAGATGGAGCCCCTGCCGCCTGCTTTCTCCCGGCACCCAGCTCACAGCTGGTGCACCAGCAGGGATCCCTGCCTGGCCATATGCTCTACGTGCTGCTTCAATTACCCCTGGAGGAGCAGGGGCTGGCGGGGCTCCTGGGAGAAGGAGGAGGGGTCATGGGGGAAAGAGGGGGGGGGATCCGGCCGCAGCCTCCACCAGACGCAGCTCGTGGATGGGAAGGATGTGGAAAATGGAGAAGGGCCGGTGTAAGAGATGTAAGAGCATCTTTACTGTGGTCCATGAGGGACACCTATGGTGCACCCCCAGGGCTAGCCCCATGGGACACTTTTGTATAAGGAAGAGCATCCCCTGTATGAAAGCTTCCCCTTCACGAGAGCATCCTCAGCATACATACAAAAGCATCCCCAGAATTTGAGAGCATTCCCAGTGTTTGAAAGCATCCCCAGTGTACAATACATCCATAGCATACAGGAATATGCAGTCGGTTTTAACTGCCCCCACCCACACAGACTGGGAGGCACCCCAGGGTACGGAGCTCCTCTTGTAGGTTGGATGCTGTTCAGAAAGCTCTCAGCCAGAACTCAAGTCTTGGTAACAGGCATCAGGACTTAACACAAAACTGTAAGGGGATGTCCCCGGTTCTCTCCAAAACTTTCCAAACTGAGCCCTTGAAGAAACTGTGTAAGGTGGAAATCAAGTTTTTATACTCCTGCTTTTCATAGGTGCACCCTTTTAATTACAGTGTTCACGGAAGGGATCCTGATTCTTTGAAGATATATTTACTGGAAAAACCAAGGGCCTAAAAACTAAGATTTTTCACCTCCAACCCTCACTTCTTGTTCTCTCACCCCCTTTAACTTTCTTCTGAAATTGTTTGTGATTTAGAATTTAATTAGTGGAGAAATACATAATTGGGATTACCTGGTCAAAGTAAAAATTATTTGAGTTTCCTGATCAGTTCTAGTAAATGGCTCTTTCACTATACCTCACATTTAGATCTGAGGAAGGACATTTGCATGAGTAACACTAATTGATTTGGTGCTCAGTATTGCTTGGCCTCTTCTCATGAAAAGAAAATCTCCTTTTCAGACACACACATCTTTAACATCAATCATCAGGACTTGATATGAGACTTTTTGGATGATTTAGAAATTCACCACCTTCCTTTTGATTTTTTTCCAATAACTGGAAATATTTTAATGAGCAGAAACAGCAGAATTCATTCCAAACAATCATTGTGAAATATATAACATCAACACGTGCTATCAAGAAATCAGCCAACCAGGACACGTCAGCATTCAAGGCAGCATCTGGGGCCAACAAAGACTCATCCAGTGGGTTTTGCTTGTACTTGTTCTGATTTTGCTGCAGCATTTTGCTCCTGAAAGCATGAGAGCTGCCTCTACTGTGACTCTGGAGCACAGCCAGGTCTAAGCCTTGGTAGACACCCTTGGATTCTGATCAGTCTGAGCACAAACAAGTTGAATATTAGGAAAAATGTATTTTCAGAAACAGTGGTGAGGCAATGGGACAGACTGCCCAGGGAGGAGGTGAGTCACTGTCCCTGGAGGAGCTCAAGTAAAGGGTAGACATAGCACTGAGGGACATGATCTAGAGCAGTCACAGGCATGGGCTGATGGTTGGACTAGGTGATCTTAGTGGTCTTTCCAACATTAATACTTCTGTGATTCCATGACAATGTTCACCAACAGTAGTATGTTGGTATTGTGTTCGTAGTATGGAAACTCAGTGCAGGAACATGTTGTGTCATCAAAACAAAGTTAAGTGAAGGCAACTAAGCTGTGTCCTGGCAGGTGGACAACCATTCTCTGCAGCTTTAATTGCAAATAACACCCCACTGTATCTCTTCTCAAGCTCCTCATATCCACACTCTGTCCTTGCCACCTTGACTACAGCCAGCAGCTGACCAACACCAAACTATTGTCAGCATTCCTGAGACTACCTGGAATAGGAATGACAGTTTTTTCATTCCCCTGGACACTATGGGCTGCAAATCCTAAGATGCCAACATCACTAGCAGGAGACTCAGCCTGTAACCAGGAATCTCCCACCAGGTGTCTATGGACAGTTCAGCCACATGTCCATGACTACCTCCAACACAGTAGTAGACTCTTAGACCAGAACACATAGCAGAAACTTCCATTCAAATGGCAGTAGCACTTCGGTGTTTAGAAATCCCTGAGGGCTCTTTTCCCTTGAGATGTTGTGTAAGCATCTAGCAAATCCTACAGGAGAGACTGTTTTTTCAGAGAGGAGGAGGAGGGAAATGATGAGGGAAGCATTTCAGGGAGATGATTTATTTGATCTTCGTGCATAAGTCTTCGTTGTCCTTTCTGACAGGCTGCATTCTTGCAGGCAGGACCCAAGGGGGGAAAGGAAAGGATTAAGAGCTCTCCAGGCTGCCCCACAGCCCTTTCCTTCATTGTCCCTTTTCTTATCCCCGACCTCTGGGGAGATCAGCAGGGAGCAGATTAACCTGGTCTGTGCCTCACAGGCACTCTGGAGATGAAGCGTGTGGGACAGAGAGGCTGATCTTTGAATTCCAAAATACTTGTATGTCCATGGTCCAGAGGGCTGGAAGGATGCACAAAGACTGCAGAGAATATTAACCAGACACATCAGTCTTTTGCTCTAAGGGAGAGATGTCTATCCATTGGAACCTGTGCATTCCCAAAGGGGAACAGCACCTCAGAAGAAAAAAGGTCCCTTTGACGAGGTGCAGAAGCTTCAGGTATGGAATGGGAGTCATCAGGTAGACACACCTGGTGGTGTACAAGGCAGTGAGGAGCTCAGCAGCAGGCTGAGTCAGGTGGGGAAACTGCTGCCCACAGATCAGGGAGAGCTCATGTGAAGTTGGTGTGAGCTCTGGTCTTGCCCAGATGACATGAAATGGGCTGAACCTGCTGTGAACTACATCCTGGGAGCCCTAATTAATGCCCTCAGCAATGCATTAGGATGAAGGGTGCAGCTGAGCCATAGCCTTGCCATGATAGCAGGGCTCTGCAGTAGTGACTGCTTGGCTAAACTGAAAAATCAGGGATGGAGAACAAAAAAGAGATTTCCAAAGTAATTTGATTTCAGATATTCTTGCAAAAAACCTGAAAATCTCCCAAGTCAAGAAAACCATTTTGTCCAAGCAAAGCAGATGAGTTATGCAAAGCACAGGAGCATGAATGGATGGCAGGACTAGGGTGCATGCTGCTCACTAGGGCGGCGGTGAGAAAAGATTGCTTTTTTTCTGATGGAAAGTTTCAGTATAAGTCCTGAGCATGATTCCCAGCTCTTCCCAAAGGGATTTAAGAGAAAATCACTGCTGCTGGAGTTGAATCCTGATCTCAGGCCATACAGGGGCTCAGACCTCTCCATGCCTGTGAAACAACCTCCACTCCGTCAGGAACACTTCAATATCCACTCAGACCATGGGGTGATCGTGACTTGAGTCAATTGGTTATATCTCAGCTTCACTCCTTACACTTGTGATTTCTTTAGTGACTGATACAAAAGAAGGCAGCTCTCTGGGGAAAGTGCATCACCGTAATCTCCTGCAGCATAAAGGGAGACTTGGACTCAGCCCCTCCCATTGGCTGAGCAAGAACATGGTGTTGCTGTCTCTAGCCGTACTGGTTTATACCCATAATGGTTTATCTCCCTTCTCATCTTGAGGGAGATCACAAAATCACAGAATGTATTGGGTTGGAAGGGATGTTGAAGGTCATTTAGTACCATGCTGAGTGGTCTGCCTTGTAGTGAAGGGAGTCAGATCTCCAGTTCATTCTGGTTGGAGCTAGAGCTGGAAGCCATGAGGTTACCCCAAAGATTGGTACGAGACCTGATTCCCAGCCTGTAATTCAAATTTCTGCTGCTAAGAAAGAAAAAAATGCCAATTTGGAATAAATCATCAACAGTTACAATTCATGCAACGTTCTCCCAGTTTGACAAACCGAATGAAATTTTACTGAATGAAATGTCAGGGGAAACGTTCCCTGCAATTTGCTTTTGCTTTGAAATCCAAGGAGAAATCTCCACAATGTCTCCTGGTTCAGACAACTCTCCCCCAGAACTCAGCCAAAAAACACTTGTGTTCCCATGGAGCTCATCCATTTCATTACGGGTTTCATCTACACTCAGCCAGTCTGGAGGGAACCAGAGACAGAAAAGAGAAATCAATGGATGTGGAGCTGAATGAGCTGATACTGATGGGAGAAGCTGTCGAGCTTCATATCTGTCCATCAGATCTGGGCATCGTTGCCACAGGTGTGTAAGTGCAGCTGAGCTGGCACTGGCACGAGGCTTTCAGAGGCATTTAGGAGAATACCCATGATGTGAATGCAGATAAAACACCCAAGCAGCCTGGTTCTGAGTTAGCCCAAGCAGAAGAAGGGGCACAAACCTGCTGCTTGCTCAGTGCATGCAGAGCTGTTTTGAGGACAATTTTTAGCTGTTACCCCAGAAGATAAAGAGGGAAGAGGAGAGTTATGCAAGGGCATAACTAAACACATGTAGTGCCCTAATTCTGAGCCATAAGTATGATCTCAGCAACCTCTCACTTGTGAGAAAGCCCTTCACCCCCAAATCCAGCATCTCTTTTGCATCTCCATGTATTTAAACCAAAATCTTCTTTCATTGATCAAGGCCTGAAATCAATGGGCATCAGAGTGCTAAGACACCGTCCAAATAAAGATAATACAAACAGCAATAAAATAGCACCATTGATTTTAAAATACCCTATCTGAGCCTTTATAAAGTATTCATTAAATGTCTATTAGGATAAATTGAAAGCATTAGGAACATAGGTAACTGGTTATGCAGATTTGCGACTGTTTTTGGTTAATTTATAAACTCTGCATCCACATAGATAGAGAAGTAGAAATTGATATAATTATTCCAATCCGTTTTGTTATTCTCTCTACAGCTCTAAGTTGTGAATATCATGCTATCAGAACCAGAAAGGCAGTGGCTTCTTTCCCTCCTGTATTTGCAGGAGGTCAATAAGCTAAGAAAGGGGACTGAATTTTTCATCTGTTAAAAGGAACAAAGTCGCATTTAGCCAAACCTTTGCACGGCTTGGAGAGAATGGCAGTGCTTCATTAGAAAGGCCCTGATGCTTGCTGATTACACGGTTGTTAATATGGTCAGGAGGGTCACAGTTTTCAAGCACATGGTGCGTTGTATCATTTTCATCTCTTGCAAAGGGAAGCTTCTTTGGTAACAGTGGGGTGCGTGTCATGTATCTATTGGGCCATCAAGAAGAATGGTAACTCGCACTCATTTAATGGTTGTCAATCAACTGTGGGGAGCTGTGACGAATCCTCTCCTCAGCAGCCTCAGGAGGAGATGCAGCATTCACCTCTGAGATGTGGAGCTTGTGGATGGCCACAACAGGTGAAACATCTCTGCCTTGAAGACCTCACCAGCTACAGCGAGAGGCTGGTCCATGGGTCACACTGCCCTGCACAGACTTCTCTGCTGGTGCACAAAGAGATCATTGATGCCCGGCTCCAGGAGGGAGGGACAGGACCTTGTGTGGCCAGGTGTGTGAAGCCACAGGCCATAACCCCTGAGACATAGCTGTAGGGGAGCATGCCTGGAGTACCGGTGATCTTCCAAAGTCCACTTCTGGGGAAGACTGTGTCTCCCTGTGATTCACTTTCCCCCTTTGAAATCAGAGAGGAAATCTACCCTTTTCAGCAGCTGGAGGTACTGAAGATAACAGAATTACAGAATCATAGAATCATGAAGGTTGGAAAAGACATCTCTAAGATAATCTAATCCAACCATCCACATACCACAAATATTGTTTACTAAACCATGTATCTAAGTACCACATCTACCCTTTCCTCAAACAGCTCCAGGAATGGTGACTCCACCATCTCCCTGGGCAGCCTGTTCCTGTACCTCACAACTCTTTCTGGAAAGAAATTCTTCCTGATATCCAACCTGAACATCCCTTGGTGCACATGCTGAGAAACCCTTGAAGGAACAGTACCAAGCAGCCCATGATGCTTCATTTCTGCTCTTAGCCCCTTCCTTCATCACTCTTGCCCCTGCTTGCCTCCCCTCTTCCCTGCTTCTCCTCTCACTGAATGCTCTGAAAATACCTGGTTCAGTTGCTTTGTGAATTATTAGAGGCATTTACTATAGGCCCTCTCATTAATTATTCACAGCTGTTTTGTTCTGGGGCTCAGATGTAATTAATGGCTCAATTAATATTTAAATATTAACTATTTTTAAAAACCCAAGACATCTCTGTTAAGCTTGTCCATTGAGAAATAACATACTGGGCAGGCAAGGCTTGAGCATGGAAGATGAGCAGCTCAGTGTGGAATGGACATCTCAGTCCTGCAGGCACAGGTCCTTGTGGAAGTCCAGCCACAGAGAGGAGGCAGAGGGTGAGCCCTTGAGTCCTGTGAGGCTGTCCTGGAAGGGAAGGCAAGGAGAGAAGAGCAGGAGGTTTTGTTTTCTTGGTTAAAAATGAGTAATGCTCCATGAAAGCAGCAGCATGAAGGTGGACAAAGTCTTAGAATAGTAGAATCATAGGATATTCCAAGTTGGAAGGGACCCATAATCATTGAGCACAGCTCCTGGCTCCATGCAAAACCACTTGTGCTTGATGATCCTCATCATCCCAAGCCCACAGGGTGGGCGGGAACAAGAGGCACACGGCCATGCCTTCCCTGCAGGAGTCTGGATTTTCACTCCTGTGCAAGAGCTTCTCTGAATCTACCCCTCTACACCCACCAGTTTCCAGCCCCAGTGTCCAACCCTGCATGGCCAAACATCACATCCATGTAAACCCAAGTGGCCCTGGAGGTTTTGGGAAGCAGAGTGATAGTTTTTTTGCATTGATGGTGCTGCTGGAGCCCCTCCCCTCAATGGACATCCAATGCTTATATTGTTGATATTTAGCACATTTTACAGATGTGTTTGTAAAGAATATAGAGACATGAAGAAGCTTGTATCTGTGTTTGATGGAGAATGCAAAGACTGGATTTCCCTGTAAAAGACATTCTCTGGGAAGAGGGACTTGGAGAGAGTACTGGGGATATTCCAGTTTGTGACAATGACATTGCAATGAAAATGTTTTTACTTAGATTAACTGGAAAGGAAGAAAAGATTTAAAAGCAAAATTATGAAAAAAAAAAAAGTTGATTAAGAAACAGAAAATCAAAGTGTTGGATTCTAATAACAGAAGTTCATCACCATTAACTCCACTCATTTTTGTTTGCCTGCTTATTTCCAAACTGAGATCTCATCTGAACAGATTTATCCCTTCCCACCCCCAAACTCAGTGGCAGCAAAACCTTTCCCAGCAAGAACAGCCCTTGGGAATTTTCCCCCCAGGTACACTGCAGACATATTTTCTCCTGCTCCGCTCTGGTTTCCAATCATTTAACACCTTCAGGCCATCAGGAGGGAGTGATCTCACCAGAAACTCCTGGTTCATCCCTCTGAATGGCTTTTTGTCCCCCATCCATCTGGTGGTCAGGAAGATCAGACCCATTTCCCATTGCCTGACCCAGTGAGAGGTTGCCCACATTTCTAGGGAAGATGCTGGTCTCACCACCCATCCCTCTGACGGGAATTCATGGGATGGGTTTTGCTCGTGCTATATAAAGCATTACTGGAGTCAGGCACCTCCGAGTGGTTTCCGCCAGCCGTCTGCTTGCATCCTGAGATCTCACAGAGGGTGATTTACAGCACCGCCCCTGTGCAGGCACTGACGCCCACCTCGCGGGTCAGCTCGGCTCTGTAAGCCAACACATACGGTAGCACACGGCGGCTGAATAATAGATGGCTGGTGCTTTGTGAAGGCCCCGTAATCCGATCCTGGTGGCAGGGACACATGAACAGAAATGGAGCAGGGAAGCCGCCCGATAATGCGGAGCACGGCCACCCGATACGCCTGCGAGGCCATCCCTCGAGCACGGTCTGGTGCCTGGCCAATAAACGTCTACTGAAGAGGAAACGAGAGCCTGGTTTTTTGGGGACAGGTTGATGTTCGCAGCTGTGATGCGCTCGTGCCCTGCCTGCTGCCATCCCCCCGGCCGTTGTCCCAGCGCACTCCAGCTGGAGGCTGGTGGGCTCCCTCCTCACCACATGGCACATCCTCAGCATCCTTCAGAGGATTTGGGCACCTAAACTTTCAAAGAAGAACCACGATTGAGTCCAGAGCAACTATTCCTCTTCTGTTGCATCTTTACCTGTTTTATCCAATTTATTCTAAGAAATTGAGTGGGACAAGGCACTCCTCATGCTATTGTGAATTCTTCTCCCTGCGCTCTGCAGTTTTCTCCCATCCTTCCCATGAGGATGAGAGGCTCAGAGAAGGCTTGTTCCCAAGCACTGCAGTTGCTGCACCCTTTTCCCATCCCTGAGTGTATCCAGCTGGGAAAAGCTGAAGACCATCAGATCCTCAGTGAGCTGAGCCTTCAGACTGACAGATGGTGAAACAACCCACCTGAGCATCCAAGGGATGAGGATGGATGTCCCAGACCTACTTATGCCTGCTGTCTATGAAGTCCTCATGGCATGGTGCTGACCATCCCTCTCCCATGCCATTATAACTGGCTATGTAATGGGAGCTGCTCTTGAGAGCTGCCCTGTATAACCCACACAGAACTCTGCCAAGCTGCAAATCTCAGAAGGCAAAAAAAGCTTGAAGTTTCCTTTTTTTTTTTTGACACTCTCAGACACCTTCTGGTATGGTGTCCCCTGTGGTCCGTGTCATCACTGCATGGCTATGGTATGACACCAGGTGGGCTTTGGGCATAACCCCTTTGCAAAATGCATCAGGTACTGCAAGGGGCCATGCAAGACGGCGATGCTCTCAGATATGACAGCAGTGAGGGTTATTTCAGCACTATAAGGACAGACAGACGTGGCTGGCACTGCATGCTGCTCATGTGCAGGGGATGCTCACCTCCAGACCCGCAGAGAGGGTGGTTCGGTGAGACCGGAATAAAAATCAGCATGGGTGGCTGAGAGGGGAAGAGAGGGGTCATCTCCCGTGGGATATTTCTCTCGCTCAGTCCCGGCCCATCCCCGAACCCTCCCTCGCAGCACTTTAACCCGGGAATCCTGCTCTCTTCATCCGCACGGATTTCCATCTGCCGCCTGGCTTGGGGGCTGCGCCGCTACCTGCCATGCTCACCATATTGCCGACAATTTCCAACTCGCCGTAATTACCGTGTAGAGCTATTCTCCCCGCCCCACACCCGACAGCCGGCAGCTTGCGTGCTCAGCCCGGGCTTGAAAGGAGCGTGGTGGGGCTGCCTTGCTGCGGGCGGTGGCTGCTCCCATCCATCGCACGTGCGCTGGTCCAGCGCCAGACGCAGGGCGAGCAGCGGCGCGGGGACCCGTGGGGTCACCGGAGCCGGCGTCAGCTGTCAGGCAGGGCTGCTGGCAGCCAGGGGGCACAGGCAGGAGGTGGGGATGGAGAGGGGTGAGAGCGGAGTTGGAGCTTGGGTTATTCGGTGGGATGCTGAGATGGGGAGGGAGAACCGGCTCCTGTGCATTCCTAAAGCAGCTCCTGCGCTATCCTGGTCGTTGGGAAAAAAGCAGTTTGGATGCATGGGAACCCTGGATTTTTTAATTTTTATTTTTTTTCATCAGGGAAAAAAATTAAAAGGGTGCCTTATCCTGTTTCTGAACACAGCACTGGACTTCATTTTGCAGCTATTTACACTTCAATTTGTTTTCAGCTTGTCACTTCCCATTCAAGACTGATTAAGAATCATACTGCTCTTGGAAAAGAGCCCCCTGCTAATAAATACTTGACAATAATTTCTAATAACTACCCCACTTTCTTATCATGGAATCTTCTTTTAACTTGATCTGTATTTCAAGAATGAGTTTCAGTTCTATTTGGGTGAATACAACTTAAACCTGTTCATGAAATGCAAATCAAGTCAAAACTTTGCAAAACAGAGTCTTGGGGAGAAAAAAAAATAAAAGAAAAAATACATGTTTGGAAGCACAATTGATTGTGCTTTGTTCCAATAAAATGTTCCGCAGTGTTCCATTAAAGAAGTAGGGGAGAGTAGAGAAAGCATGGAAGATGAGAAAGAGAACACAGACAGAGGGGCACCCCGGGGACCCTCCTGATGGGACTGATGACATCAGGGAGAGATTTTGCTGGGGGAATCTCAGATGTCACAGGGCTCTCACATGGGGTAACGTAGTGCCTTTGGTTCTCCTCTGTACCTCAGTGCCACTGCTCCAGAGAAATCCCAATGACCTAATAGGTGAAAGTTGTTCCCACACTCACATCCCATTCCCCCATCCTGTCCTTGACTGCCTGTACCTATTTTCTGGTTCTTGTTCACAGGCTTTGCAGGGCAGTATCACCCTTTTCATCTTCAAAGGTCTCATCTATGTCTGCCACCACCAGCAGGTGATGACAACAGACCCATCAGTCACCAGGGTCAAACACTGGAAAGTGGGCACCAGCATGGAGAGGTGGCCAAAAGTGATGAGAACATGAACACTGCTTATGGATAAGCATAAAAATTGTGCTTGAGATAAATGGGAAGTGGGATGAAGGTAGATGGAGCTACAAGGGATATGGATACAAGTACATGGGATGGGTCATGACTAACCTTTATGGAGGGCTCATTAAGGTGAGAAGTGACAAGCCAAGTGTGAGCAACCCTCAGCTGATGGTCCATCACTGGGAAAGAGGAGGAGGAGAGGGGACTGGGCTGTAACAGGAAGGCTCCCAGGGCAGCCCTTATTGTCCACACAGTGCTCCCAGCTGCTTTCCTGCCCATCTCCATAACGGGAGCTGACACGGCTGCTGTGGGCAGGCGTGGGATCGAAAACCCAGCCTTCAAGCTCTCTAATTGGAGTTAACTTCTGCCCTGGGATGGACCCCATTACCAGGAAACCCCACGGAGGGGTAATGGCAAATTGGGGTTTGATGGTTCCAGAGTTTGTTCCCCAAGGCTCCCCTATTGCTTCACAGCAGACTTCCTCCAATCCCTTCTACTCTCACCAACCTCTTTCCTCTTCTCCTGATCAGCTCCTCCCTGGGTGGAAAAATATTGACACCCCACACAGATCCACAAATCAATTAGAGACACATTTAGCTGAAATATGGCTTTTCCAAGTCCATCGTCTTGATGGATACTGCAAGAGGGAATAAAAGGTACAAGCTGGAGCCCCAGTGTCCCACCCTTATGGACACCAACAATTTTTAGTGACCCTTTAAATCAGTTCTGCTGGAGGGATATGGATCAAAGCCATTATCCTGTGACACTTACGACCAGGTCTTACTGACCATTCTGTCCTGCAAGCCTGCTGGGTTTGTCCATCAGGAAATGAATAATCCTTGTCTTCTCTAAACATCAACCACCACAGCTGGGAGACAAGGAAGGCACCAACCAAACCAGCCGTCTACGAGGGAAGGGGAAGGAGGCAGCAGTTTTCCCATCTGCCCAGGGAAGTGGTGGAGTCTCATTCCCTGGAACTGTTCAAGAAGCACGGAGATGTGGCAGTGATATGGTTAGTGGGCATGGTGGGGATGGGCTGACAATTGGAGTTGGTAATCTTAGAGGTCTTTTCCAACATTAGGGGTTCTATGATCTCTATGATGGTTCCCTCTTCTCCCTCTATTTCCCCCCAGCTACATTCAAAGCTGTCCTTTGTACAGACAGACAGCCATCAGGGTGGACAGCAAAGCAAAGCACCAGCTTAAACTCAGTAAGCAGATTGTGAGAAAAGAGTCCTTATGCATCACAGAGGATCTTCTGCCTCCCCTACATCCATCTGATTTTTCTCTCCATTAATGCTAATGAAATGCCAAAAATAATGCTTAAAAAGCTTCCACAGGCTCCTTCAGGACAGGACCCAGTGCTCAGCCATTGTAAATGCAGACAGCAAGAAGTGAGCTGGGTAGCACAGGGACAGTGGCTGGGCAGGGGAAGAAGGAAGGGGGCAAGAAAATGGAGAGGCTGCTGTGCTTGGGCCATCATGTTTGCTGGATGGTTCGAGGCAAACCAAAATGGTTCAGCTTGTCCTAAATACCCACCTTGTATGCCACAAAGTCCATCAGCCTGCCTACCAGGACAGGTTGAGCTATTGGTACACTCCTGTCAGTATCTGCAAGCAATGTTCCCTGTATCCAGAAAATTGGGGTGAGGAGTTAAAATGGCCTTGTGGGTATTCACTACTTTGCATCCACATGCAGTAGCTGGGGGAGAGGTGACAGTACCTCAGGTTGCAGAGCTTCCATCCAAACTGGTTGCAGAACAAGCAACAGAGCACCCGTGTCACTTCCAATTTTGTCTGTGCACCTGCAGTTCCCATGAACATTGCAGGTATTTTTGCAAGAGAGAAAGAGAGAAAGAGAGAAAGAAAGAGAGAAAGAGAGAAAGAAAGAGAGAAAGAAAGAGAGAAAGAAAGAGAGAAAGAGAGAAAGAGAGAAAGAGAGAGAGAAAGAGAGAGAGAAAGAGAAAGAAAGAGAGAAAGAAAGAGGGAAAGAGAGAAAGAGGGAAAGAGGGAAAGAGGGAAAGAGGGAAAGAGAGAAAGAGAGAAAGAGAGAAAGAGAGAAAGAGAGAAAGAGAGAAAGAGAGAAAGAGAGAAAGAGAGAAAGAGAGAAAGAGAGAAAGAGAGAAAGAGAGAAAGAGAGAAAGAAAGAAAGAAAGAAAGAAAGAAAGAAAGAAAGAAAGAAAGAAAGAAAGAAAGAAAGAAAGAAAGAAAGAAAGAAAGAAAGAAAGAAAGAAAGATAGATGTGGGTCAAAGAGTCAAAGAGCGCCAGGCTCCTCATTCTCCTGGGCTGAGCAAAGGCACTTCGGTGCTTTTTGGGACAGGGAATGGGAAGTTACCTCTCGAGCCTCGCAGCTCTGGGGCTGCAGCAGCTGCTGCATCGCCCCATCTAGCGGCAAAGGGCGGCCAGAGGGATGGCTTGCGGCCCCATTAACGCAGGGGAGGATCAATGAACCGTTGCCCCTCTCCGAGTATTTTTAGTGTGCAGATGTTTCACGCTGTAATATATATCCCCTGGTTGGGGATGGAGCATGGCTCCATTTCCTCCCAGCATTACGAGGATGCCGCTGCAGCCAGACTGACGAGAGACGGGTTTCAATTATCACACGAGGAACCACATCTACGGGGCTGGTCCGTAAGGCGCTGTGTGGAGAGCTCGGGCGTGCTGCTAGTTCCAGTAAAGGTACAATGGTTTAAGTGGAAATGACTGGTATTGATCTTGGCAGGCAGAGACCAGCAGAAGTAAAAATAAGCTGCTCTCAATTAACCCACATTGATCTGAATTAAAAGAAAAATGGATCAGCCCTGAATAAAATACTAGCTTCTCAAGTAGGACAGACTAGTGGCGGATGGGTTTTTAGCAGAAACAGGTGTTTGACTTGCAAAGGAAATGCCTGGTTTTAAAGTGCAGTTCTGGTCAAAGAAACGATGGTTCAAGACTGGATGTTCCTCTTATATCCCCCTCTGGATGTCTTCTGTACCACGTGAGCCTCATTGGCAGGTGGAAAGAGCCTTTTTTGAAATGCCGGTCTCCCTGTGTCCATCAGCAACTTGTCCCACAGCAGCACCAAGTGCAAGAAACCAGAGGACGGTCAGGGGGCACAGATCCCAGTCACCCAGTGCTGGTAGCCTGCAGACCCTTTGCAGTGCTCAGCAGAGCAGGACCCACAGTGGGAGCTGGTGGAGGCACCGTCCCTGGAGGTGTTCAAGAGATGTGTAGATGTGGTACTGAGGGACATGGCCAGTGGGCATGGTGGTTGTAGTGCACAGTTGGACAAGATGATCATAGAGGTCTTTTCCAACCTTAATGATTCTGATTCTATGATCCAAGAGAGGGATGATGGATCTTCTTCCCTAAAGGCAAAGGAGCTTTTTGAGTACAAACAATGATAGAAAGAGCAGAAGGGAGATGCTCAAGCCCTGGCCCGTTCTCTCAGGGCAATGTTTTGGCTGTAAGGAGTCTAGTTCTTGCACCAGACATCTCATCCTGTTCTCCTAGATTCCAGGCTCTGTGCTACCACTGCTAAAAGCTCATTTGCATCAGTCTAATCAGAGAGCTGCCTTAAAGGCTCATGAGGAAGGCAGAGTTGACACACGAGCTGTGAAAGACTACATTATCTTCCCCCATGGATTTTATAACACACAGCACAACAATTCCTGAAGGGCTCTGAGCTGCCTGCAACCCCATCCCTGATTTATTTCAGGGCCAGCAAGTGAGAAGAGG
Source organism: Phasianus colchicus (assembly GCF_987193195.1). Lineage (NCBI taxonomy): Eukaryota > Metazoa > Chordata > Aves > Galliformes > Phasianidae > Phasianus > Phasianus colchicus. The sequence continues at coordinate 9,253,985 of NC_143449.1, forward strand.
GAGGGAGGAAGGCTTTGGGAAGGGGGGAATCATCTGCCTTCCCTGGACTTGAGCTCATCTGCTGTTTGAACCTTGCTGCTCTCTGCAAGGAAATTCACAGCATCATGAGGATAAAACACTTTTCTTCCCCTTCCCCAAACTTCATTCCTTCCCTGTAATCTGCAGTGTCACCCACCCATCTTCTACTGATTTGTCTACTGATTCTGGAAATAGGTCATTGAGAGATTCAGCTCAACTTCAGGGGAGCATCCAAGGGAGTATCCATTAGTGGGAGTGGATGGGAGGTCTGGAACAAGCAGATGTAAGGGATGATCAAACAGATCCTCCCTCAGTCCTCCTGAAAACCAGCAAGCCTTGGAGAAGACACACTTGGAAGAGCCTTCAGGGCTAGGAAAGGAGAGGTGCAGTGAAAGCATGATCACACACAGCTTCTGCAAGGGAAACCCAGTGTGTGCAATGGGTCCAAAGCATCCCATTGCAGCCTCAGATTGCAGTGCTGCACATCAGTGGCCAAAGCACATCCAAAAATAGGCCTGCATTACAGAGGTTGTTTTTCCTCAAGTGCAGAGACTTGAACAATGTTCTGACAGCTCTTTGGAGCAAGGAAGGTTGGCAACCATGGGCAATGATATGTGTGCAAATCCACTTTTTGTCACTGACATATAATCTCTGATCTATGCAAGACAGAGCCTGAAGGTTTCTCTGCTAGCGTGAGCAGATTAAGGACCTGCTGAGGACAGAGCAAAACTTTTGGTCCACGTTCAGCTTGGTTTCCAGTCAGTGCCTATGAGAAGTTATAATATCCACCAGTTACAAAGAGACACAGAGTCTAACTTGCATCTTGGCACCTTACTCTCATTGATTTCAGATAGGAGGTAGGTGCCAGAAGAGGAGCAAGAAGGAGCCACACCACCTGGCTTAGGGCAGAAATACTGCCACTTCCCCAAATCATTGCTCCTACACTATCCAGTCTGCATCTATTTCAGGCACTAATTGTGTTCCCAGACATACACCAGCTGCTGGGAAAAGAGTGGCCCAACAGTCTGGAGGTAAGACTAGGACTCGGAAGGCCTGGCTTCTAAATACAGAGAACAGATCTCCATCTGTTCACAGCAAGGCTGTGAACAAGTCACCACACCTTTTAGGAGGTAAGTTTCTTTATGTTGGAAAAATTGGGAGAAGAATTTCCTGAGCAACGTCCTGAGTTCACCTGCAGTGCACTCAAATTCTGGTGTAAACCTGTGTCTTCTCCCACATAGCTGAGTCCTGGGAGAACCCAGCAGAGGAAGGGAGCAGATGTGAATTCCCCCCAAGTCCCAGCCTCAGACAGCAGGACTGTTCTTCAGCTCCAGATGTCTTTCCCCTACATCGCCTCCTCAATTCGGGTGCCTGATGTGGGTTTGGATGACTTTTTTTTCAGGAGAGCACTTTTATTAGGGAAGCCCTTTAATTTTTCCATTTTGGAAGAACCCCAAATGGGCTTCCCGGCAAAACTAATGTGCAGGCACTCGGCATTAAGCACTGAGTAATCCTGGAAGTACAGACCTGATGTCTCTACAGGCAGCAATAAACTTTTCAGCACAATACTGTAACCTCAACTCTTCCTCGTTTAATGGCTTTTCTCCATGCCATTAGCATTGCTGCAGAAGTTTCTGTGCATGGCACACATGCACAGATGCATATCCACACACTCAGAGGAAGGGTCTTAGGAGTAAGGGCTCAGGTGCAGCCATTTCTTCAGCATCCTTGAGTTGGCATTTCACACTTCAGAGCAAAACACACAAAAATGCCAGGCTGAGTTTGAGTGCTTCCTGCCTTTGCTCTCTTCAGGAAATGGCCATAAGTTGTGCCTGGGGATGTTCAGGTTGGATATTAGGAAAATCATCTCAAGAGCAGTGAGATATTGGAATAGGCTGCCCAGGGAGATGCTAGAGACTTTGCCAAGGTGCCAAGGACCCCGTCCTTGGAGGTGTTCAAGAGAAGGGTCAGTGTGGCACTGAGGGACACTGTCACAGGTGTGCACTGAAGATTGGACTAGATGTTCTTAGTGGTCTTTCCAACCGTAATGATTTTATGATCCAGTGTCCTTGTGCTAGTTTGGGAGTGGAGAAAAAGAAAGGGGAAATGCTCTGCTTGGGTGCCACCAGAATCACACCTAGTGAGATAAAACTTCTCACCCTGGGATGTGTTGAGATATGGGTCATATACCACGCACACAGAAATCACAGTGGATGAGGCAGGCAGCACAGAGAACCATAGAATGGAATCATACAATGGCCTAGGTTGAAAATGACCACAATGATCATCTAGATTCAACACCCCTGCTATGTGCAGGGTCATCAACCACTAGACCAGGAATGCCTATGCATGGTAGTTCAGGTTATGTCATCAGCCACAATGTCCATGGTCTTGACCCCATGTTTGGGAATTGCTAATTCATGGCCTGAACCAATGCTTGGGCACCTGGTGGAGCGACACAGCCAGCCCTGGGAGCACAGGTGAAAGCAATTCATCTGTTCAACAAGGGGGGAACCTGGTTCCACTCCTCCATAAGCCTCATTTAAGGGCTGGCTGGCCGTAGGAAAAGTTCTCTACCTGGAGATTCTTCTTTTGGAGTGTTTGGCAGCCCCTGATCCTTGGGATGGGTAAGCACATCTTTCTTTAACTGGATTGTGACCGTCACCCTTTTTTGGTAAATTAGTACTGGTTATCTGTTACTGCCTTTCCCTACGCCCCAATACAGCAAGAAGCTCTTGCATCACTTCTAAGCCTCATCTCCTCAAGAAAAGGGCTGGGAGATCAGGGAAGGGAACTATAAGCTCAGCCAAGGGCTGAGGGTTATGAATGATCTTCTTAGCTCTTGGAGGTCTTTGTGGTTGGTTGCATGGCAGGTCCATGTATCAATATCTCTTGACTTCTGTACGCAGCTTCCATTAGCCATTCAAGTTTGGGCCCTGAAACAGACAAGGAAGGTTGCTTCAGGAACACTAAAGAGACCTTGCTCAGATTATGGTAACTTGTCTTAGGCTAGTCACAGCCTCCTGTTGAACTGCAGCATACCAGCAGGGAGCAGGACTTCTGCAAATAGCGGTTGATTGCCTCGTGATACCTCTTGCAGTAAGAGCAGAGGGATTCATACAGCAGTCTTCCAGGTGGGGTGGCCACATCCCTCATGGTGCTAAGGAGAGTGTCCCAAGAGCCTGTGGAGAACTTGTGCTAAGGCAGATAAAACCCACCAGTTTAGCTACAAACTGCAGCTGAAAAACATAATTTTGGTTAGATGGCTGGGGATGGGGTCTAGAGAAGTTTTCAACCACATGTGGATGGAAGCATTTACAGAAGGGAGCCAACTCAAATCCCTATCTTGGTTTCCTCCTGCTCTAGCTATTGGTGGCTGGGAGGGCTGTGGAGGGGAGGATTTGGCCCCTGAGAGCACTTTGTCAGCTCAGCTGGCTCCCACCAGTCAATTAAGAAGCACTATGGATTGGCTTGGAGGACAAGCCAGCAACTGAACCAAGAGCAAATTAATGCAAGGAGGAAGGGGAGTTCTCTGCCACTCGGCAGCCTGTGCTGCCCTGACACGAAGCAAACTCAGAGAGAGATGGGGCTGAGACCTGCTCTGCTTTTCTCTAATTGAATTATATTACATAAGATGGAGACTAGGGGAGTCTGCTACAAGCTGGCCAGTTTAGCAGGAGACTACAGGCAGGTCAGACTGCAGCCTTCCTCAGCAATTTGGTATCTGTAATCACGGAGAGGAAGACTTTTGAGTGACATGGGGGCACTGAATCGGAGGCAGAAGCATGGGAACCTGCATTAGCAAGTTTCAGCTCTCAGCTCCTTTTATTCTCAAAGGAATGAAAGATGTAACATTTCTCTCTGGAAGGGGAGAGAGTTGTGTTTTTTTGCTATAAAGAAAGAATTTTTGGGGAAAAAAAAGAACAAAAACGAAGTTTTCTTCTGAAATCAATTTTCACACCCAACTAGTAATATCCCAGATTGCGTGGGGCAGAAGATGCCTTCAGACCCTCCAGAAGAGGGCCTACAAGCTATCATTACAAGCAGATATCCATTTAGGGTCACCCAGGACATTGGTGCTGTCATCTGTGTTTCTGCGTTAAAAACTGAGGTACAATGAGTCTCTTCTATCCTGTTCAGGATCTGACTCTTCACCTGGTTCCCATGTCCTTTGTCCTCAGATCTGGTAGAAAGGAATACAAATCCCAGGGCTGATAGACTAAGAGCAAGATAAATACTCAGATGTTTCAAAATAACTAAATCCCAAAGGCTGGAGAGCCTGCCTTCTCCCTCCTGCTGCATGCAGGCAAGCCTAGGCATCATGAGGTACCAACCTAAATTAATCAGGAATGATCAGTGCTGCCCATATGCTTCCCAGCTGCTTTGGTCTAAAGGGAATCTTTACCTGAAATCTTTAAGTTCTTGCTTTTCCTCAAAGTTTCAGAATCAGGATTAAGGAAGACTCCCTGGGACATCCTGCTGAGGTTAGAATCTTATCTGCTTTTCACAAGGAAAGCAGATTCCAGTGAGGCTTGAGGATGATGCCCTCCCTGCAGTGATGTGCTCGTTCCCTTGGTTTTATGTCACAGTGAAACTCAGAGCATCAAAACATAACTCAAATCCTCAGGGTACTGCACCACAGTGATGGACAGGTCATGGTTTTCTGTCTCAGAGGGAGCTCAGCAAAAAAAAAAAAAAGAAGGATGTGGTCAAGGACGTGAGCTGACACGCTCACACACACGCAGTGCTAAGTGCATGAATGTGGCTCTAGCAAAGTAGGTCATGTCAACAAGAGGCTGGCTGAGCAGAACAGGATGCTCTGGTGTTCCATTAACATCAGCATTAGCATTAACATGATGAGTCGCTCGCTCCTCCCATGGGGTCCCCATGGATGTGGCTGCTCCCTCCCCTTGCTGGTGAAGCTCAGAAGAAGGAGGATGGCCTTGGGAAGAGATGCTGAGAGCCCAACCCTTGTGTGTGTGGAGGGAGGGGTTCTGGAGACAGATAGAGCCTTTTGCCCACAAGAGGTGGGTGCTGGAGAGAGGGAGCAAGGAAGAGGGGAAGGTTTCTAGCCCAGGGAAGGAGAGAGGAGGCTGGTAGGTCAACATCAGTACTCAGCATTGCTAGTCCCTCCTTGCAGGCATCATATATAAATTTAAAACATCTACTCATGGCTTGGGTTCACTTGTCAGCTTTCTATCATGCTCATCCCAATCTATTCCCCTCTGCTACTTGCTTCAGCCTGGGCAGCAGTGTAGGAAGATCCCAAGGCTGTGACCACCTATGCTGGTGTTTCTTTTTCTCCAGGCTGGAGCAAATAAATAAATAACTCATCCCTAAAGCTCCTCAAAGGTGCCATTAAGGAGCAGAGAGTTAGTGATTAGTGGCAACAGGAAAGGGGGGAAAAAATGATAAACAAAGAAGTCATTGTCTTGTCCGTGGGGAGAGCACTTCTAAAAATCCTTTAACAGGGCTCGTTAAATATTCATGGGCTCTGTGGCTGGCTATACATCCTGATTAGCCCATGGCTTCAGCTCATTGTGTCCGGGATGTTTCTGCTCCTCATGGAGGAAATAAAAGCTGATGGTCCATCCTGCACAGCCATTGGATCTGTGCATTGGTGTAGATTACTCACCTGACCTTCCTGCTGATGAGTATGGTACAGTGGGTGTGGAACAGGGCCACCTGAGTGAGGAACAGGGAGGTGAGGTGCTTAGGGATGCTGTGTATACCTTCAATTGCAAGGACTGGGTGACCAGAACTTGGGTGTGCTCTCTGCCCTCAGTCCTCCCTTGCTCTTCTGCTGAAGAACATGTGGTTCACCCACTCAATCAGAGGAGCAGTCCAAGGCCTCTTTCTATCCCCCATTCCTTTAACTATATTAATATTTTATTACTTTTCATTGGAAGAAACATGCAAATGAATGTGTGTGGGAAGGCCCTGGAGTCTTCCAGTGTTAACAACACACGTAAACAAGGATTGTTCCTCCTTATAATTGATGTTAACACAATATACAAGTGTTGTTCTACAATCAATAACCTCATAGGAAACTCTAGTGGATGGAGGCTCTGTTACTATATTAACTCATACTGTCATTAGAAGGTTTCTGCTTTACTGATCAGTTTTTTCCCCAAAAATAAGATTTTAAGCATTATAGGAGGATCAGAGAAACACTAGACTTCACAGGACAGCACAGACCTCTTCCTAGAGTCTCAGGAGCTTTCATAAAACTCTCAAATACTAAGGAGTGAGGCCATCCTCCATCCTAAGACTATAGCTTAGCACCAAGGCCATGGAGTCAATAGGCAAGGCAGATAACAAGACTTTGTGGAGCAGTGAAGCTGTTGTAGCAACTAAAAAAGCAGCAGAAAGCTGCTAGAAACTATCATAAACAATGTCTTGATATCTGCAGTGGAATTGCCAGGTCACAGCCTCAACGGGTGGTTGAGCATCAGGTGAGAAGATGTGGCTAACCCAGGGTGCTCAGGTACAACCCCTCATTTAAGGGTTAGCAGCCAAGGGAGCAGCATCTGTCTGAATAGAAACCACAGTCCTCTTGATCTGTCCCTGGTTGTTAGAAGCTAATTTTCCTTCTTTGTTACCTGTTATTGCCCTGTAGTGCCTAAATCCCATTCGAAGGGATTACAGTTACCTTCTTTTGCCATATGATATCTCTGCCTGGAAAGAAAGATGAGACCAGGAGTCTCATTTGGTCTTCCAATGCTTGAGCTAAAGGAGAGTATTGCTCTATAAAGGTCTTAGTCAGATTGGCTGCTTGTGGGAGACATGCTGAAATAAGAGATATGGGAAGGTGCAAGACCTTAGATCAAGATTTTATAAGAAACAACCATCTCAGGGCACTTGGGTAAGAAGGAGTGTGTCAATTTCTAGCCACAGATCTCAATATGTATCCTATTGAAAAGCCAAAGTATTGCACAGTGGGAACTTTCCTGACTCAGATTGATGTCCTCTAAACACCTAATTTTCCCCAAAATCATGGTAACTGCTATGTAGTATGTATGGGATCCACGAGGTTTTTTTTTTTTTCCCCGAAAAGTATAAACAAATAGGTCGATGGCATCAGAAAATAGAAGAAAACAAAGACAGGATTAACGTGCAGCAAAATCAAAATTACTGAAAGCAGGAGAGAGGTGCCAACAGGCCTGTGAGATTTTGCCCTGAAGGAAGTTTTTTTGGGGTTAGATTTTTACAAGAATTTGTAAGATTCATAAGAAAAGCTGTTTCATTATTTTGAATTTCTTCTGGTTTCAGTCATCTCTTCATGAGTCTTGTACATGAAAGGGGAAATTATTTCATGTGAAATATGGCTCATGTGGCTCCAAGGAAACAACTGCACTGAGCAGATGGGATGCTCAGGATAAGCACGGCAATTGTGGCTCTGCATGGCTAAGGCAGTCTCTTCCCAGACCCAAATCCCATGACTCCTTCAAACACTTCCATAAACATCTCCCTGTGAAACAGCAGCCTGTTTTTCTCACTGTTCAGCCTGACTTGGGCTGGTGGGTAGAGTAATTATGTTAATTTTACCATCAAAATGATTAACCATTCCATTTCAGCCAAGAAAATGCTGGAAATTGGCTCATGATTTATTCTGCGCTCTTATTTCATCTCATCCTTTTAACACAGCACTTTGGTCTCCCTGCAGCTTGCTGGCCAATTAGTCGAATCAAAGGAGACACATAGAAATGCAGGCCTTAAATGCAGCTCTGGTCCAGGCTTTGGTGGGATCTGGACAGATCCATGCCCCAGAGGGTTGGGGAATAATATCTCCTCCACCAGGCTGGACTTCATCTCCTTCACATTCAAGAAATCACCTCCCTGGGGGACAGGCAGCTCCCAAGTTCAGGGCTTTCTCTGTGAAGTGGAGAGTCTCTGAGCTTGGTGTAAAGATGAGACTGGTCTTTTGCCACCTAAAATAGTGATAAAACTACATGAATGGAAGTGAAGCCCACCCCAGCTGGAAGCAGCTGTGACTGGGCTGGAAGGAGCCATGTTCCTTCACCCCTGCACTGAGTTGGATGGCTTGCCACAACCAGAGCACTTTCTCTAATCTGTTTTGAATGTTTCCCCCCCCCATGGGATCTTCTGCACTTCCCTGGGAAACCTTGCATGGCCTGACGCATCCTTTTGTCAAAGACATTTCCCTGAGCACTTCATTTTCAGTTAAAAGTCCCATCCCTCTTCATTGTATTTTCTTTATGCCTTGACACTTCTTTTCCCTCTCTGCACACACGTTTTGCTTGATAGCAAGTCAGAGACCCAATCCCACATGTCATCCATCCATGTACTTTGTCCTTTCACCATCCTCTTTCCCTGCTCTGCCTCAATTTTCACCCTGACACAAAAATTTCAGACACTGCCCATACCTTGAAGGTCCATGAAGTATTCAGAGGGTAAACCAAGTGGATGTCCCTATCTGCCATACCCATAGCAAACCACTTGCACCCTGCTGTTCTGTGTGTTCTGATATGTATGTCATGTGTGTGGTGTGCTATCCAGGATGTGTTCACTCAGTGACACATGGCACTGTCCACAAGCACGTGCTGTGTCTACACAGCCAGGTTTGTCTCCTGCTCACCTGTCTCAGGCCAGTTCCTGTGGGCTGCTAAGTGGAAGTGACTCCAAGGTTCTCCTGGGGCTGCCTCCCCATTTATCTCAATGAGAGCAGTGACATCCCAGACTGTGATGCATGAGGCGTGCCACATTCCCCCACACTGTGACACCTCTGGTTTTTCTGCTTTGCTGCCTCTCTGTGGCATTCCCTCATGGGACACCCATCACTGCTGAGGGTGACAGCTCCTGTACCCAGTTCAGCAGGAAGCAATACATCCTGGGAGATAATGTTCTCCTTGTTTGCTTTTCGAGGAGAAAACACGATGTTTTCTGGAAGGAAAGGAAAAAAGGGAAGGAAAGGGAGGAAAAAGAAAATCTGATGTTCAAATACTTGCTTTTGAACTTTTTGGTTTCCTTCTGCAAAAAGACATAGCAGTCTCCAAAGAGGCCAATGTTTCTGGATATTAACTCCACGTATATATACTACTGCTCCCAAACCCCAAAATGAGCTTTGGGAGAAGGAAGAGCAATTGAGACTCTAGGTGTCTGGAAGAATACAGCAGCCACATCAAAAGGAATGTGACTGTTCAGATGTCACAGCTATGGCACTCAGGGCTTGGGGACAGGTGGCTTCACATGGCAACTTTGGCACAGGTACGTGGCTGAAGCCAAATGTCCCAGGCCCCAGACTGGTGAGACTAAGAGATACGTTATGCTTCAACAAGCTGCAAACCACACAGACCCAAATGACTTTTAAATTAACTTAGCAAACTGTTCTGGGAGGAGTGTTCCCTCTGAATAGCGTAAATGATGGAAATTTGGGCACTGATCTAAATAGTAACGCCTTTCCCAAATTAAAATACTACAGGAAGGTAGTGAGAGCAACATCCCCCCCGTGCCACAGCCCTGAACTTCTCTGCTCCAGAGCCAAGGGCTATAAATTACCAACAAGTGACTTTTCTTGTAAATGATTTTAATTTTTGTGTTTATGTTCGAAGGGGGAACTGCAGGATCTATAACACAACAGATTGCCACTGTTTCTTTCCACACTGCTCCTGGGCATCTCTCAGCCTTTTATATTCTGCTTTCCCATTAATGGGTAGCCCTAAAGCAAAGCCAAGGAGGCTCACTGTTGGTCAAGTCCATTCCCAAGACCAACCTGGAGACCAACAGATGCAGCCAGTGTCAAATAATGGTCTCTTCCACGCCACAGCAGTGAAGTCCTAAAAAGAGGTGCAGTTGCATCTGCCTAGGGCATCCCCTGAACATCTGATACTTCCTCCAGGCTCAGTTTGTCCTTGCTGAGCTGTTTTCTGTTCATGCACAGAAGAAGGGCATTCTGCAAAGGTAGGCAGGTGGATCTGGAGGAGGGGTAGCTGTGTTGCATACTTTTGAGACACGGAGAGGCTGGACATCCTCTGAGGAGAGGGTGAGCAAAAAGCCCACCTAGAGATGGGAAGGATTTTGAGGTCTGGCTGGAGGATTGGCACCGACTGTATTCCTAGCTGCAGTGCTGTGGTTCTTACATCCTTATGGCACATAGAAAAACATCTCAAATCACTATTTCCTTAAGTAAATAATATCTTCCTAACATCTAACCTATTGCCCTTATGGACTCTGGTCATTTTGTCTCCACACAAGCCCAGATAATTCCTCAATTGCTAGTTACTCCAATTGCTCACCTATCCCTCTCTCCTCCAGAAGCTACCAGCACTTGGAGGGCCCACAAGATGATCAGGTGGATGAAGCAGATGGAGATGCTGGGCAATCACTATTTCTCGCCCCGGAGAAAAGAAATCTAGAGGAGGAAATCCAATCATTGCCTTCAGCTATGTAACGAGGCATCATGGACAGGGAGGACCCAGACTCCTCAAACATCACTGCAAAAGGGCAATGGGAAAAGCTGAAATTGAGGGAAACTCCCATTGAAAGTGCAGAGCAGGAGGGTGACCCGCAGGCTCGGAGAGCTCTTGTCCTACACAACTTTTGCAGGTTTTTTTACTGGACCCAGCTACAACTGACCCAACAAAAATAGAATTTGCTGCTGGATCACTGCCTGAGCTTTGGAGGACTTGGTGGTGGAAACTGCGTGACGCCAATCCCATCCTTCCCGACAATTCTGCTGCATTTGTACTTTGGGTCGCAAGAGGGAGCAATTGCCTTACTTGTCGTTTCCTGGCAGGAAAGCGTCTTGCTGGCCTCAGCCCCTGGCTCCGGGGATTTGGGGCAGGCTGGATCTCAGAATAAGACCTAACAATATCCCTGTCCCCAGATTTCAGGTCTCAGCGAGGCTGCCAGAGATGAGCGTGACTGCACAAAATAGGCACAGATCATCAACCCACTCGAGCTTCAGAAGGTAATCGAGATCCCGTGTGGGATGCAGAGCCCACAGCCTGCAGTTTTAGGATGTCACTGCATCTCCTAAATCTCCAGGAGCAGTGGGGACAGGGGAAGAGCTGCCCTATTGCTTAGGGATTTCAGGACTGTTAGAGGCTCTCACTTCCCATAAGTGCTCATTCAGCTGGGAAAACTGCAAGAAAAACCCTTTCTCAGCAACTTAGTCAACCAGAGGCCAGGCCAGCAACTTCCCTTGCTCCCCACCCAGGCCATCAGGCAAGGCATGGCTGCACATACCCTTTGACCCCGTGCCAAATACTTTGTGGAAGTTCAGGGCCACTCAGCACAAAGCCACAGCTGTATAAACATCTGGACTCCGGGCCAGAAGCCTTCTTCTGGAATCACTGGGACTTCTCAGCGTGTGTGAGGAAGAAATGCTTGAGCTTCCCTGCTATTCCCAGTGGGAGCTAGAAAGGGAAAGGTTCCATCTTCTCTCCCATGGAGTTGCAGCTGGGTCTGTAGTGAAGGTTTTGATTTTTCAAACAACCCCTCTGCTCAACCGTCCATGTACCTCTGAGCCATTGACCTCCTGCACCCAGCTGCGGCCCTGCACGAGGTCCATCCACCATAAAGTAGATGGGTGGAGATGTCACCACTCACTTGGACTGTATTTGGCTGAAATCTGTGCTGATGGCTGGTGTGCCTGCAATCGGTCCTAAGGGGACGAACCTTCTCAGGATCCCATAGCACTTGCATGGGATAGCCTGGGTCCAGAACTCCAGTGGGTTTCCCCAGCAGAGCCCAAAGATTTGCTAACATCATCCATGGAGCAACAAACATTCCATGGGGCAGCACGCTGCTTTTCACCCCCTTCTCCATGAGACTCCCAGCTTGAGATGGGATGAGATCCGGACTTTCCCAAGCTGCCCTCACCTGCTGGGTAGCCAGCGAGGCTGAATGTGAAGGGCAGTGCCACCAGACCCCATTAACCGTGCACACAGAAAGCCCCAGAGTCTCATTTCCCTGACTGGTCCTTCCCATCCCCACCAGCTGCCCCAGCTGCTCATTCCAGGCATGTTTCTCATGGCCGTGGAGGAATGCAAAGCCCTGGGGTGTTTGGGAGACTAGCGCTGAGCTCTTCTGAAAAGGGACAGTGAGTGATGTCAGCGGAAGCATATTTTTAACTCCCGTTTGAATGAAAAGGAAACGACCCAGAGGAAACGCATCAAAAAGAAAAAAAAATTCCTCCTGACAATGAAAAGCTCAGCTTTACTTTCAAGTTTTGCTTTTCCCAGGACACTGACTGCCTTCTGCCCTCAGCCAGGAGGGGAAAGGCAGAGCGAGGGAGCACAAGCCTGCCTGCACACCCTGCAAACAGGATGCCTTGGCTACAGGGAGAGCAGGAGGCAAAGCAGCAGGATATGGGACATGCAAGAGTTTGTGACAGCCCCTCTGGCCACTGCCCTTCGTGAAAGTGGGCACACTGGCTGTCTCAGGCTGTGTGGAAAGGGGCAGAACTGATGATGTGCAAGCCATCAAGACCTCCTTTTTTGAGGCTGTGGACAGGTGACAATACAGTGAGATAAAGCCAAGGGAAATGAAGGCGATGGTTCTGCAAGGAAGAACCCTCAAATGTTTTCCACGCTAAGCCGTAGCTCAACTGGCAAAAATCCCTGCAGCAAAACCTGGTGGAAGCAGGGGCTTGATTGCCTTTGGGATCGAAGATCAAAGAATCATAGAATCACAGAATCATAGAGTGGTTTGGTTTGGATGGGACTTCAAAGACAGACTAGTTCCAACCCCCCTACCCCAGGCAGGGTTGCTAACCTCCAGATCAGGTTGCTCAGGGTCCCATACAGCCTGGCCTCTCATCATCCCATCAGAGTGCAGGCCATCATCCAACAGGACCCAAATTTCACTCCTAGGGAAAACTGTTAGCATCAGGTCCACCTCTGCCCCAGCCAAGGATGTTCTCTTGAGGGGAGGAAGCAATGGGAGAAATTCCACTTGCTCCGTAGAATGGAGCATGAAGCATCTGTTGAAATCTCTGCTGGAAAGGCTCATTAACACCACCAGATGCCCCATTTTTTGAGCAATATGTAGTTCCTGAAGAAGGGAGGGATACAGGAAAGTAGAGCTGGTACACTAATGTGGGGCATGCCCATGGTCCTATGCAATACCATGACCTGCATGTCAGTGGGGCCAGCATCCTTGGGCACCATCCTGTCAGAGGGCTCTGCCTGCCTCTCCTCATTTTCACAGGGCTGAACTCTATCCAGACCTGCATAGGGGAGTTATTTTTAGGCACTGCAAAGCAGGGGACAAGAAGGGTTTGGACTCAGCCACAGGAAAGTGGAGCTCAGTGAGGCAGGAAGAAGCTGCAGGGTGGATGTGAGCAGCACTCCCTGCCTGCAGCCGCGGCGGCTCCTTCCTCTATCACCAGCTTCCCAGAAACCACTCCCAGGAGAAGGCAGAGAAGAGGACAGAGGAGGGAGAGGTGGAAGGAGAGGAGCCCTCAGAGCACCCCATGGGACCCCAGCCTGGATGATGCTGCCAACCCTGAGCAATAGCAAACATTCCCATGGCAAATCCTCAACCTCTTTCCTTGCAAAAATGTAGGCAGCACAGGGGTGCCCATATCCCTCTTCTGCATGCACGTAAAATAGATGTAATTAGGGACAGACTGGTTGATATTTTTTCCTGCACCATATAAATCTCTGATCCGTTTGGTGTGCATTTCTTCTTGTGTGCCCCATATTTTTGGGAAATGCTGTCTGCCTCAGTGGTCTGCCTGCAAAAGGAGGTGCTTGTCCTTGCTGCGTATCTGAAGTTTCTGCAGGGAGATTTAATGTAGCTGGGACTTCGTGGCAGATTTATTTTTGTTTTAGGCAAGGAGATGCTCTGCAAGAGAATGCTGGGGTTTCTTCCAAGTCCTTCTGAGCTACCTCCATGACTTAGCAGAGTGCTGGTCCCCAGCACTCAGAAGCACATATCCAACCATGCTTGCTGACATACCACTCACCTGCTAAACCAAACTTTGGCTGCAGATCAGGTTTTTCTCTAAAAAAGCTTTCCATCCTCCAACATTTATCCTGCTGCAAGTTGGATATTGGGAAAACCAACTTCTCAGTTGTTCAAGCAGTGGCACAGGCTGCCCAGGGAGGCGGCGGGGTCACTGTCCCTGGAGGTGTTCACAAAAGTGGAGACGTGGCACTGAGGGACGTGGTTAGTGGGCATGGTGGGGGATGGGTTGGCGGTTGGACTTGGTGATCATAGAGGTCTTTTCCAGCCTCAGTGATTCTATAATTCTCTGATTCTATGAAATGGTCTCCAGGCTTGCATCAGCACGTTCCTTGTGGCTGGTGGTCCTGGCTGGGAGAAAAGCAGTGGGGTCAGAAGTTTGCTTTGCTGATGCAGTCCCTACCTCCTGCCCTGCAGGTATTCCCACAGCTTCCCCAGTTTTGATGGACAACTTCCTTCAGGCTGAGTGACACTTGGGGACCCACCAGGGTGTGCGAGGCGTTTTGAGGACGGCTGACCTGCTCTCCACCCTGCAACAGAGACAAGAATGAGCCCTTGCCCTCTTCTTCACCCACCTCCGCCCCATGGCCTGGAGGAGCCACTGAACCCTGTCCCTTGACCTGTGAAAGAGGAGGAGGATGGCAGAACCCGCGGAGGCTGGCTGCCACCAAGTGTCCCCCAGCGTAGCGGGCCACCCCCAGCATTGTGTGGGGAGGAAGGGGCTACGGGGACGGCCCCATCCCGCCCGCACCGTGAAAGCTGCCTTTGTCACAGGGCTGTCACCCGGGGCGAGGCATCATGGCCTCTGGTTTCCAGGGCGACGGGAGGAGGAGGAGGATGGGGAGGAAGGTGGGAGATGGCAACGGGGAAAAATATATTTTTAGCCCAATATTTATGGTCTTTGTGGCTCTCTAGTTCCACCTGATTTTCAGGGAGTTCAAAGGCATTTTCCTGCTTCCTACGAGCACAGGGCTATTGATGGCTGTGTCAGACACTGGCAGCCCAGCTTCTGTGGACAACAGCCATGGAAATGGCTCATTGCTTGGGAGCAATGTCAGAGCAGCTAAAGTGACGAGATGCTGCCTATAGCCCTGTACGTGAGGCAGCATCTCAAAGGGAAGGCACTGAAGAACAGAACAACATGCTATTAGAATTAGAAAAAAAATCCACAAAAACAACAGAGTTTACCAGGGAGATCTCCACATTTGGGATTCTCCTCAAGAGGAAGGATGCTAATCCTGCCCCATGGGCTATTTCTAGCAAAAGTAGCTTAGTTGCTGTAGCTCTTCTTGCTGGTTGTAGCTCTGGGGATACTCTTGTTCTTTCTTTGGTATTCAGGAGAGGATGAATATTGTATTTGCACAACATTTCTGTATATCTCAAAGCTCTGCTTGTTCTGTCCTGGATGCTTCTTAAATGAGAAATGGCTTTCCTTGGCTGGGGACCTGTTACCATGGGATTCCATGCTGCAAGATCCAAAAGGGTAATTTCTTACACAGGGAGGAACAGAAGGGGACCTCAGACTAGAATTCTGTCTTTCCATGGTGACCATGGTGTCCACGGAAGGACTGAGCATTTGGGTCTCTTGGAATTAGGAGAGTTGAACTGGGCATTGTAGGTGTGTTGCTTTTTTTCTCTATAAAAGACACGTGTCCCATATCACTGGGAGGACAGAGCAGGGTAACAGTGGGCATTTCAAAGCTTGAGACACCAGGGCTCCTGCATCCTTGTAAAAGAGCTTGCATACACCTTTCCCCTCTGCATTAGCTGTCAGCATATGGAGCATGGCAAACTATTTAAGGAAAACGCCCAATAGCATTACTATTACTTACCATAAAAGCCTCGTGTTTCCAATAACAGCCTAATGTTCCAGGCACCTGTCCAACAAATTCAGAGTTTTTCTTACCTGCCCACTGCAGGATTCACATCCCTCATACCTCCCAGCAAGCATCTAGTCTGGCACTGTACAACTGCAAGGCTCAGGAGGAGCTCAAACCCACTGCCACATTTGTCTGTAGTGGGGACAGTGGTCAGGAGGATCTCTCATCCCTACCTGCAGTCATCTGCATGCACTCTAGTGGGTTGCAAGCAACAAGCAAGAAGCAAAGTAAAATCCCCAGATCTTCTTGCAACCAGTTCAGCCTCTTGCTGGCTGGTGACATCTGCCCAGCTTTACTTCTGTTGTAGCTCCAGCATGGCCCCTGTATGACCACAATTTCTCATGGTAGATGACAACAGAGGGGCTGATGAGACCCAATGCCACTCTCGCCTAGTGACACAGTCACCCTGTTTCTGGAATGAGGCGGAAATGAACAAATGGATCAAAAACAAAAGGGCTCAGAAATGTTTTTCTTGATCAGATCCCATGAGCCCCATCAGCAGCATCCGCAATGGCTTTTACAGAGCAGGCTGGGCGGCGTGATTTTGTTCATGTTCCCAGGGAACAAAACAACATCACGAACATGCGTCTTGCTGAAAACACTCCCTCCGATCTGAAACCATGATTGTTCACCAGCAAAGTTACTCGTGGGCTTGGGAAATAATTCACAAGCAGAGGAGATGGTGTAACAGGATGTGGGCATCTAATCTCTCCGTACCAGGAGACAGTCATAAGCACTGGCACTTACCCAGCAGTCAGCTACAATTTGTTTGCACACAGGGTTTGCTGGAAAATTGCATCCAGCCGTCCAGTTAATAAAAATCATCTTCACACAGCTCACCGGCAGTGTTTGCTGAATGAGAGATGGCTGCTAAATTATTCACTCTGCACTACTGGAGTCTCAGCGGTGGAAGAGAGGGGAGGAAGATTTTGCTGCTGCTAGTCATGTTATGCTGTCAATTCATTCTCAGGGCTGAGAGTCTGCCATCTGCTACTGAACTCACCAAGAAAGATGGGGGGGGGAGAAAGGCAGCATTTTTAAGCACTGATTGCTCATCATATGGCAGCTCAAGAGCACATTTTCTAACATTCATGAGAAGTATGAATCCAGGGGGAAGCGCAGAGCGGAAGGGATAATATGCCATTTAGAGTATTCCACCCACACAGATGGAAAGGAAATATGTGAGGGCACAAAATCCCATTCTGCCTGTCCAGCCTGTCCAGCCTGGGAGGTCAACAGAGATGGTCGATGTAGCATAACCTCCTAGATCTGTTCCTGGGCTTCACATCAGGCACTTTCTCACTTCTCCAACCATTTAGTGGTCTCCTTGGCTGCCGAGCTACCTTTCAGCCCACTTGAATTTTGATGGATTTTAACCCTGATATCAGGAAAGTAAAAATTTTTGGATGGTGATCGGTGTTATGGAAGATCCTTATTGCTCGGTACACAACTGATAATGCCAGAGGAAACGTGGAGAAATTGCTCCTCCTCTGGTGTCAGTGTTGGTGGAACTGCACAATGACCAGACTCTGGATGCATCACCTGTGTCTGGAAACACATCCAGCCCTGCTGCATACAGCACCAAGCAGTTTGCTTTGTCAGATCTAACCAGAAGAATGCATTAATGAACTGAGCAGTGTGTGTCCCTGCAGGCAGAGCTGCAGAAGGAGATAGAGCCCCTTGGCAGGGTATGAAAGGAGAGCAAAAGAAAAGGAGGAGGCAACAAAAATCAGAAGGGAAAATGAGCTCACTGACTTGATCAGCCACAGACTGACATCATGGAGCAATAGAAATCCGAGGGTCTTCGGTCAAGGATGAAGTGGTGGAGATAAAGGCACCACATGATTCATTAATGTCTTCTGTGGCCTAGACAGGAAGGAGGGACAAAGATACAGAACTACCATGTGCTTTCCTATGCTGCATCACAACGCTGAAACAAAATATTCTGGGTAAGTCCATTAGTTGAGAGGCTTGTTCCTTTTCATGTCTTTTCCTCCAGCTGATCAACTTCTGAATGGCCAGCATTGCCCTGGGATGTGAAGAAGGAGCTTGAAGAACAGGTTAAGATCCTCAACATGCTGTAGTTTGGACTTAAAGCATCCACAAGACCCCAGGCATGTGTATGCGAACTGCTAAGTCATGGCCTGAAGCAATGATTGAGCACCTGGTGTAGGGACAGCCAGCCCTGGGAGTACAGGTGAAAGCAATTCACCTGCGTGACTGGAAGGAGCTAACCTAACTTAACCTAACCTCATTTAAGGGCTGGCTACCACAAAGGGAGGATCTCTATATGGAGCTCCCCCCTTCTGGAGTATTTAGTGAGTGTTGGTCCTTGGGATGGGTAAGCAAATCTTTCTTTCTTTAACTGAATTGTGACCATTGCCTTTTTTGGGTGATAATTTAGAACTGGTTGTCTGTAATTGCCTTTCCTTATAGCACAGTACAAAAACCTTCCTTAGGATGTAACCTAGACAAACATCCCATGAGTTCTGTTAGCTTTTTTTATTATTATTATTTATTTACCTATCACATAGGCTGCTTCTTCACCAATGTTCACGCCTGCTGTCCCTTAATACAAGAAGAATTCACTGATGAATAGGGCCAGAACCTGTTTTTGCCTGTTCTATCCTCAGTACCTCCTTATCTGTCTTTTGCCATATGCTCTGCCCACTGCCTTCTCCACCTGGCCATAGTGTCTCATAGCAGAGGAAGAAAGCTCTGAGACAAGCTTGAAATTCCAGTCCTCTTTGGCTTCTTGCACCCATCCCATCTCCTGTTCTGGAGCACAGACTGAAGATACTGCTCTCTTCTCATGCTCTCATCTTGCTGGTAAAGTATCACAGAATCATAGGATGACTTAGGCTGGAAGTAACCTTAAAGATTATTGAGCTGCATTGTCCCCACTGTGGGTAGGGTCACCAATCAGAAGAGATGCCTCTTGTGCAAGCGGAGGAGCTGGATGCTTATTTTCCTCTTCTCTCTCCATTTCTTTTTTTTTCTTTTTCTTTTTTCTTTTTTTTTTTTAAGTTCATCTTTCTGTGCTGAAGGACATTCAAAATAAAGACAACCTTCCCTCAAAAATAACAGGCTGTATAATCCCAGAGGTGCACCTTTCAGGTAAGGCACGAACATGCTCATCCCTTGATCAAGGAAAAGGCATTTTCCCCCTTATTTGCTCTCTACCTCAGACTCTCACAGCCCGTTTCTTTCCCTCTGAAATATGGTGGGATTTTGGTCTGTGTGCTGGGAAGGGGGGGGTATTTGATTTTTAATGCTTAGTTATTTATTTTTGACATTGCACAGGCCATTCCAGCGCCCGCTTTATCTCCAGTGATCTCTGACCCCTGCATGTCAGGAGTTCAATCTGGTACGTTCCACTCTTTGCCCCCACTTAATTCTTTTTTAGCTGCTCGGCCTTTGAAACCTGGTGCCATATGCCAGCCCCAAAGAGCCCTGATCAATACTGGGGGACCGCGTCCCTGTGACCTTGCAACCTGCCCCGTAAAGGGCAGAGGGCAGAGCAGAGTGTTGGCCATGTTCTCATTACGAGATTTCAGCTGCATTCGTTGGAGGGGGAGGGAGAGCCTTTCTTTCTCACTTTCTTTCTTGCTTTCTTTTCATGAAACTTAGACACCAGAACTCCTGGCTGTCTATTGACTCCTCGACTTCATTTAAGGAAAGTGAGCAAGAGAACAGCTGAAAATCAAGATGCCTGAGGATTTAAGATAGGAAGATCAGCAGCATGTCTTGGTGGAGGAAATGGACTGTTTGTGTCAATCCTTTTCAGGATGCTTTGGGGTGCAATGCCTTGGTCACCCTTTAAACAGGGGGATCCATTTAAGAATTGCTTGGTCTGCACAGAAGAGTCCTGGAGACACTTCAGAAAGAGGCACCCAATTTCTCTCCTCTTGCATGGCCTCTGTCCAAAGGAAGAGTCCATAGGAACATGCTGGGGTGCCCTATTCCCAGACCCTACACTTCAGTCATGGGGTAGTGCTGGGGGAGGGGAGGGGGTCCTCGGCCCATTCCAATGAGTGTGAACCATTCCTTCTTGGGCCACCACATCTTGAAGCCACTCCTTTTATAAGGCATAGATCTGCTTCTTGGTCATCTCTTTTTGGCTCTGTACAAAAAAGTAAATGTGCCTGCTTTCTGCCCTTGCTCCTTTCCTTTTTAGAACAAGGATGGAAATAAAAAGGGAAAAGCTTGCAGTGCCTCCATGAGACAACATAGCTTTGATGGGACAGCTTCCTAAGTAAGATTTAACCCAGCTTCATTTCCTCACAGAGAAAAACCCAAAGTTAATGCTGAGGGAGAGGCACTCACCCAGGAGCAGCCATCTGCCAGGTGATATGGGGTGGGGAGACAGAAATGCTCCTTTGGCACAGGATATCCTATGTCTGCCTCTGTGGATCCAATTCCCATAGTGATGGGGACCACAGGGTGGTTTGGTTGGAATGCAATTGGCTGCTAGTTTAATTCCTGGGGTCAGCACAACTGTGTAAACCCACCCCACGCTGCTCTTTCCTCCTCCTCTCCTTTGCTTCTACCTCTGCAAAGAGATGGACACACCAAGCTCTGTGGGACAAACGCTGTGTCCCATGCAGTGGTACTCCAGCTGACTCCCCCAGACCACCAGTTTAAGGTTAGGGGTTTCTATAAGCCTCTAAGCAGACTTCAGGGAGCATTTCCGAGCTGAGTTGAGAACTCCCTCATTCACCCTAATTATCCAAAGGATGAAAACATCCGAGCTCTCCCCAGGATATATTCAGGGATATTCCCTGAGGCTGGAGAGCAGAGAATTCCACATTTTGCATTGCACTGCAATCCAAAAGTTCACCCAAGGACAAGAGCAATGGGGCACTTCATCCTTCTGATTGAGTGCACCATACCCATGGGTGGCAAGGGGAGCCAATACCCCAGACAGAGGGCACTGCTGCACACCATCCAATTAACCCTTCTGATAGCTTCGATTAAAAATAAAGGGGCCTTCAGGTCCCTGCTGGAGTGGCCTGTTTTATGTGTGCATCTCCTTGGTTTTGCCTCAGTGTATGATGTTCAGGAAGCGGTTATTTCAGGAAAGGTATGCTATAGATAACTGATCTGCCAGCCAGGTGTCATATTCCTTCATTTATTTTCAATTACTTTGTCTCATTAGCTCCGGTGAGAACTGCCTGGTGTCAATTCATTTGGTCACCTCTGTGTGTGCTGCACCTCTCCAGAGGCAAGTCTCTGGTGTGGTGTGATCACTCCCTGGGGGATGCTGTTACAAAACAGCTCTGCTTCTCTTTCAGCTTCATCTTGTTCTCATCTTCCGGGCAACCCCCTGCTTTATGCCCCTCCTCAGGGTTTCACAGAGTTCCTGGACAAAAGCAGGTGAGAAGTGCAGTCTTTGGGATAGGAGCCACCCCTATGCATATTGCAGCAATAGGTGCTAACGTTCACAAGCTGCAAAGCCTTCTAGCAAACCTTGTTCCCAAGTCCAACTCCCTGATATGAGGTTTTGGTGGGTGGGGGTTTGTGCCTTCTCCCCAGTAACAGTGACAGGGTGATAGGTATTGGCCTTACATTGCACCAGGGGAGGTTCAGGTTGGAAATTAGGAAAAAATTTTCTTCTCCTAAGTAGTGGTGAGGCATTAGCATAGGTTGCCCAGGGAGGTGGTGGATTCATCATCCCTGGAAGTGTTCAAGATAAGGGTTGATGTGGCAATGAGGGCATGGTTTTGTGGGCAGTATTGGTGGGAGATTGACAGTTGGAGCCTACAGGTCTTCCCCAACCTTAACAATGCTATGATTCTCAGCACTGTCAGGATGGAGGTGAGATCTCAGGACCTCCTGGACTGTCATTTCATTCCCTGCGCTGTGTGTACACAACTCATAGAGCTGCCTCTAAGAGTGCACTTCTGGTCAATGCCCACGTTCACCCCTTTACCTAGAGGAGCAGTCATTAACACCCCAAAGCCACTATGGCTCTAGAGAAAGGTGATTTGTGCTGGTAGTCCCAGGACTCATCATGCTTCCTGCGTGAATTCTCTTTTTAGCCCTTTTGTTCTGGTTCCATGTCCATTCATTTATGCCCAACCTCATGTAACAGAGGCGGGGACAGATGCTGGAACAGATGGTAGCATAAAGAGGCAGAAGAAGACATCAATGCCATCAGATGCATATGGAAGAGAGAAACTAGCCCTCCAGCTCTAGCTGCAGATTCCTCCTACTTTTCAGCACAGCATAAAGCCTTTCAAAACCAAACTCCCTACTTCCCAAGGGATGTCCTGACCTACTGTTTGCCTCTAGGATCATCTCTGGCTGAACCACTCATGGTGGACCACCATGAAGTAGATTTGTGCTTGCTCACTGCACAAGGTTTTTGTGTTTTCAACTGTCCAAGCATGAACTGAACCATACCTGGCATGTTCCCCAGGGTGACATGAGCAACTTATCTGCCTGCTCACTGTCAGCCATGTGGCCAGCTCAGTCTGGTGGTGACAACAGCAAAGACCACAGAGGACATGATGTAATTTTCAGATCCGTTGGGGAGTTTTCAGCAGTGATGGCTGGAAAAAAACAGCAGTTTCTCTGTGAAAAAGGGCACATTCACTCTGGTTCCAATGAGAAAGAAATAAATAGAAAGCCTGGTAGTGACTGTCCTTAATTGATTAGTCATTTCTGCAGATGATAATTGCACATCAAAAGACAGGGATCCTACTGTTTCATGCAAATGTCCTCAAGAATAACAGCAAGACACAGGGGAAGTGGGTAGGGGAAATAAATCCTTTAAGGCGCTGCCCGGGAGAATTCAGAGCTTGAGTTCCATTTTGGAAAAACAATGTTGCTCTGAACATGTCTGGAAGAAATATCCTCGACCTCCTGAGTGCCAGAAACATGGAGAAAGAGGAGGACAGGAGAGTGCCCCAGCCATACCAAAGTATCACCTTTTCAGACACCAGTGGAGTGCTTGAAGAGCTGCTGATGAGACAGAGTTGTAGTTATTCATTGTGGGTTCTGCAGCGATCCCCAATTTTGGGTCCTTCCCACACACTGCAGTCTCCTGGGCTCTCTGACTTGTTCCTGGTGTGTCCAGTCCCATTCTGCTCCCCATGCTGCCACATCTGGGCCACAAGCTAAATGCCAACCCTGGGGCTCATTTGAGAACCTCCGTTCTCATTTAATTATTTCAGTGAAGCTGCTAGCCCTGGTGTCTGGCAAAAGAGGCTTGTGAGCATGACTCAGTCAGCCTCCAAAAGCAGCAGTGAAAAAACAAGAATCTGCTGTGAGCTGCATCTTGATTTTTTTAAGCCAACCTCGTGATGCTTTGCAGGGCCAAAGCACGAGTCTGTAATATCAGAACAGTGCTATAAACTGCAGGCGTTTTGGGGTGCTTATAAGAAAAATGGTCATTTTTCACAAGCACACAGCCACCACTGGGGTCGTGGAGACCCCCTTGTAGGGAGTGAGCCCCTCTGCATCACAGCTACACTGTGGGAGAAGCCTTTGCAGGTGTCATTTCTTGTGTGGGCAGTTTCCAAGGTTCCCAGCTGCCCTCCTCACTGCCCCTGGTAAATCCCAAAACTGTGATCCCTCCAGGTCCCATATCCCAAACTCCCTGAGCAGTGGTATGCAAAGCAGAGCTGGGGACAGCACCAGACTGTTATCTTGCATCCGCTTAGACCCACCAGCACTGGATTCTTCAGAGCAGTGGTCAAGGATTTTCAGGGCAATAAGCTGTCCTCAGCCCTACCCAAAGGATGACTGTGGAAGACCTAGCAGGCACTGGTGGTCGTGGAAAAGCCATTTAGCAAATTCCTCCAGCCTAAATTCCCACTCTGTGGTCCTTGCAGCCTCTGGCGGAAACGAGATCTGACCTTCCACCTCCTCCTATGCAGCTCTGCATGCCTGGATTCCTACATGCTCATCACCTTCAGCGCAGGTTAAGGAACAGCTGGCATTTAAATATTCCTTCATCACTCCATCCACGTCATCGATAAAGTCACAGACAGCGTGTTGGATCTGGAGGTTTGCCTTCAGATCCTTTACCTTCAGCCGTCTTCAGCACAGAGTTGCTGCAAGCTCCTTCCCCTTTGTAGTCAGCAAAGAGAAATAGGCGCTTTCAGGGCATGAGTCATCTGACCTATTTAGCCATCTTAGGAAGAGATGAATGAGTCCTTAAGAGGGCCCGTTTCTTACTGCTGTCTAGACAGCCAAGCTCTCAGCTGCAGACGCCTACCCTTGCTCTTCGGGCTGGGAAGGACTGCTGGCTAATGGTGGGCTCCCAGCTCTAGCAAAGCATTGGCTCACACCTGAGTACTGAGGAGAGATTTGAGCTCAGCCTGGCTTTGTTCCCTCTGAAGGGAGGATTTCAACACCAAAAAGGTGGAAACCCACTTCTGCTGTACCTGCAAGGGAGGGTTTCGTGAAACTGGGCTTCCTCTGCTGTGACAATATGGCACAGGGCATTTCAGGTCTGAATGTCAATGGGCTGTGTCAGCCAAGAGGAGGTGTTTTATTATTCTCAGCTAAACCAGCAAAAGGGGCTCAGTCATCCTGGTGGCATCGCTACGTGACTGTGACCCAGTGCCAACACCAGCTGGTCTGGGATAAACTTGAGCCTGTGGAGCACTTGGTCTTCACGAGGATGCAAATAGCAAAGGTCATGCAGTTCAAAGAGTCAGCCGGTTCTAAGAAGAAAGCCCAACCACCAGGACTGTTTGTGATTCCTGGGGCTATTATGAATTGCTCTGTACAAGAGAACAAAAGCGTCCAAGTGAGTGGTGACCATCTCTTTCTGATTGCCTGTGGGCCACTTGCCCGTGGCTCTCTGTTAATCTGCATTACCATTCTTTGCCTTGCCTTGCCTTGCCTTGCCTTTCCTTGCCTTGCCTTTCCTTGCCTTGCCTTGTTCATAAAGATCTGTAGATACCCACAAGATTGGTGGCATGGGCTGAGAGGGACAGAGTATGGAAAGGTGGTACTACACAAACTAAAAAGGCTCTAACATAGTTAAAACAAGCTGTGCATCTAGGAACCAAACTGGTTGGCTGTGCCTAAGAGGGACTCTGGCAGTGACAAATGGCCCAAAGTCATCTTTTGTTTTAGAAGCAGGGGAAGAATGAGTCACAGCAGGGACTGGACTCACATCTGTCCTCCAAAACCCTGAGGCAGATCCTGAATGCTGTGGTGAGGCCTTGGCATATGTGTTGGAAAGCATGTTCTGGTACCAGAGACAGGCTCCAAGGCCAATGACACAGCGCGAGAGAAGGCTCTATGCTGAGAGGCGTTAGAGAATGTACTCCAGAAAAGGCTTCAGAAATGTGTTTTGGGGACCAAACCCCAACAGATCTCAGGGATGTCTTACCTCACACCCTTCTTTTGCTGCCCAGGAACCCACCATGCTTCAGGGACCTGGAACAGCCACAGCAGGGAGTCAAACACTGAGATTTTTGAGGTTTTCGTTAAGCACCAGGAGAGGGGAGGTGTCACAGAGCCAAAAAGGATCCCACCAACACCCATCCCATGCCAGCAGTGCCTACACAGAGCCAGCACCTGTCCAGAGCCTTGCCAAAGCAGGAGCCTGAGTCATGCCCTGGCTGTCATGAAGACAAGCAGACACTTTCAAAATTAATATATATTTTTATTGAATAGTTGCTCTAACTGGGCTTGTGAAGCCACCCATAGAATTACTTCTTTCATCTCAGCAGTGGTTCAGTTATCAGTTATTAGCTTTGCAAGAGAAGAAAACCAAACAGAAGGAGGTGCATTAAAATAAATAGGTTATTTTTTTTTTATCTTTAAAATAAACTTTTGAAATAAATACTTTGTTATTTTTTTAGAGGTTTTTTTTGTTGTTTTTTTTTTTTTTTTTCCTTTTAAATTTACAAGAGTATTGTCAAAAAAAAAAAAAACAGCCATCAGGTTATAAACATGTATTATACCTTATAGAAAGGAACCCAAATAAAGGCAGCCAGGGAGGGATCTCTTTATACACTGTACAGAATGCCTTTGTACCAGTTAAATGGAGAATTAGAGGCTTCGGTTCTTGGTATGATGCTCTCCTTTGAAGCCAAGGGGACCTGTCTTCTTGGGAGAGTTTTGTGCTGAGGACACTGCAGAGGCAGGCAGCTACCTGCCCACTGAGCATCACGAAGGCCTGAGGGAACTGCCAGGAGGTGGGAAGATGAGGAAGAGAAGGTGGACAGGGAAGGAGGGGACCAGCCGCACCAGCAACTCATCGGGGAGGATTTGATTCCGCTCCTTTTGAAGCCCTTTGTGTGTTTGCAAGAGGTCCTGGTCCTCACTAAGAAATATCCTGAAGCATGTGAGCCTGTAGGAGGTCACAGCTTTGCTTCAGATCTGAACCAGCCACCTCCAGCTGCTGTACATATCTTAGAGGAGTGGGCTCCATGGGCTCCTAGGAGACCAACCTCACTTCATTTCCACTGAAGAACAAGATTGGGGTTTCAGGTGGGATAGGGGAAGATCTCTTCTCTGCCTTTCTTGTGTACTGATCACAAAAAGATAGACCTTCTGATATCCAAAGACCTCTCAGTGTTCTCCAGCCTCAAAATACCCGTGGACCGGAATGAGAGAGAGAGCAAATGAACAGTGCAGGTGCTGGAAACAGCAAGCTTGGGGCATGCCATGCTCCTTCCTGGTGCATCCCACTCCTGTAAACCCAGTTCATCCCTCTTTATTGCACTACAGCAGCTGTTGATAAACTCTAATTTTGTGCTTTGGCATCTTTTGGCCAATGATACTTCCCCACCATTCTTTTGGATCATACGTGAGGATAGGGGAGAGTTGACTCAACAGGATTTTATGGGAATCTGAGAATGAAATCTCAAAGACCTTCCCCTCCAAAATCCAACCCTGCCAACTGCTTTTTGATGTCCTTGGCTGGCAGCAGCTGCTTTCGTGGGAGACAAAGAGCTTTCACAGGGATGAGTGCCAACCTGAGCTACACCCCAAACATCACCTACTTCCACTGGGAAGACTGGGGGAACTGGGATAGGTTGTGTGCTTCAGCTTGGTCCACAGTGACTCCTCCTCAACAGTTCTGGGACCGATCACACTGTATTAAAGGAGTGGAACAGGGCTGAAAGAAGCCATGGCACAAAGCAAGCACCATCAGGAGTCTTTGGAGAAGATGGGAAGAGCAGAGCAGGGGGAGCTCAGGTCCTGCTCAGCAGCTCCTGCCCTGCCTTCTGCTCCTTGGCACCTGAGCAGCTGTCCTTAAATTTGCCCTAAAGCTCTGCATGTTTCCTGGGAAAGGAGCCCATGACCAGCACAGATGCACAATGTGGAGAAATGCTCTTTTGTGAAGCAGTTCCATCCTCGTCAGGTCCCAGGAGTGCATGGAAAACAGAGGACTTGTCATGCAACTCTCCAGACAGAAAACCAAGAAAGACACGTAGGGACAGAGAGACACCCAAACTGTCAGGGCAAGCAGCTGCACACAAACATCTGGAGCAGATGTTATCTGACTCATTACAGGGTGGGGCAGGAAAGGGGCTCACAACTCCAACCAAAATTGGAGCCCTCTCTGAAGGAAAACTGAACCATCCAGCAGCCAGAAATGGGAAGGGAGCAGGATGGAACTGGTCTGAAGACATTAGGAAAAGCTCAGGAAAAATAAACATGATTAGAGGCTACCCACAGCCTTCCTGACACCAGATGGGCTCAGTGAACTGGAGCTGGCATCTTTGGAGAGCTTTTGCAAATGCCAACTCTGAACATTTCCAGTCCATGCAACTATAGGACCTCAATGTGGCTCTGATTTACCTTCAACACAGTCCAGCTGAGGCTCTGCATGGTCTAACAGCCCTCTGTGCCCAAATGGGCACTCTCCAATTCCCTTCTACATGCCCCATATTCCATAAAATATATCTCATGAGTTTGGCTTTTACAGGAGGTGAGACATTCTAGAGACGTGGCCAGACTCCTCAGCCCTGCACTCCGGTATGGCATGATTCCCTATTGGGAATGGAACTTCAGTGCTGACCCAGAAAAAGCCCATTAGGTAGACAGCATCCTGGACTCCTACCAATTGCTGAAGGTAAATATGCTGCAATAGTAGTGCTGGGTTCCACCTCACTGCACTATGCCAAGGCAAACTGGCTCCGACAAGATGATATCTGGACAGCCATCTTCTCATTCTATGGCTCCAGCACCTGAAGGAGATCACCCTATGCTTGCATGATTTGAGAGGCCGTGAAAATTATGAAGCTTCACATGTTGAGTCATTCCACCATCAGGAGAGGAAGCAATGATTTGCAGAGATACAGAGGTGGTAACTAAATTTATAAGACGGCTCCACTTAAAAAGGAGAAGGAAAAAAAAAATCAAAGTAGAGCAAGTTGGAAAATTCTGTTCATTAGTTTTCTTCTGAAAGTTTCAATGAACTATTTCCCGTTCTTGTTGAAGTGAGCCAGTTCCTCAAATTCTCAATGAAAAAAAAAAGGGACTTTTTCCCCTCAAAAAGTTTTACACTTTTTAGGAGGAATAAATTTAATCAGCACCAATAGATAAGTGAAGAGAAAAGGAAGGATGCCTCTTGGTGGAAGTCTCTCCTCCAAACACCACTTGGAAATACCCACGTGCCAAGCAACTGCTGGCATATGGATAAATACATTTGTGGAGTATTTTGTAATTGCTTGCCACAGAGATGAACTGACCTTGTGTTGGTACAGACATGTACAGGCTACTGTCTGAGAAGGTCATTGCCTTAAAACCCAAATGGCAAAACTGCACAGGCATCATCTTCTCCCTTCTTATCAGAACAAGATCCTTGCTGTAAGCCACGGCATCATCCTGAATTCTCTGCCACTCACGGAGGTGGGCTTTGCATTTTTAGAAGCATCTTCCATCAACGCCCCTTGGGCTCTGAGTGAAACCAGGATCAGGATTTTGGTCATGCCCATACCACACCCCAGGCACAAACTCTCCACCAGGGATAGGATTCACCTCCACTTCACTCCATCAACATGTAGCTCCCTTAGAATCAAAGGAGTCAAGCACCAGCAGCACACATTTTAATTAATGTTTCTGAGGAGGATGAATCACTCCCTGGAACTGCTTTTTTTTTTTTTTTTTTTCCCCGCAACAGAGGGAGCTTGGATCAGCTGTGATTTTTAGATAGCAAATGTATGGGAAGATGAATCCCATCAAGAAATGCTACCTCCTGGCTCATCCCACAGCCAGCACTAAATCCTACTCCCTCTCTGCAACCTCTATACCTCCCTTTCCCCCTCACCCGACTACCTAGGAACTCAAGGTCTAGGATTAGCGATAAACAGATCGGGAAATCATCTTCCAGAATGTGGAAGTGTACCAGGAAGCCAAACCTTGCATCTGGCACCATTCACAGCAGTATCATGGATATTATTAGTAATAGTCCTAGCCATCCTAACGTTATATTTATATATACAAAAATAGATCCACAGAACTCTACGGAAAGAAGTGGCTGAGTGAATGCAATGGGCAAGCCCTGGACAGCAGATTCTTGGAGGAAGCCAAGGGAGACTTTGCATATATTTCTCCAGGGGACCCATTTACTTCCCTCTGCACACACTTGTGTCTCAGAGGAGTGACAGCCTTGGGACATAATCCCAGCTCCAAGCTCCCCTGACCCACCAGTGGCAAGTGGAGATGGGGCTGAGCCCAGGTCTGGAAGGATCTACCCACAGCTGCAGCAATGGGTTTGGCTTTTTAGCATCACAGCACATAAACCATGAAGCACTGATCCCATATCATGGTCTGCAGATGGCCCAGCCCAACGGCTCCATTCAGCCCCATCTCCACTGTTACAGAATACCCTCAGCAGTGACAGTGCTGTGGCATACTGATGGCCAAGGAAAGCAAGATGAGGGCTCAAAGGCAATTTCTGCAGGGAAGGAAGGTTAGGGTCCCATCTGCGGAAACCCCCTTCAACTCTTCCTCCCAGTGGGAAGAGCCATGGCCCAGGGACCCTGAGTCTCATTTTCCCCAAGCCAAAACAGGACCCCCACCTCGGATCAGTGCTAAGCAGCGGGGAGAGAAGAGCTGGCTGTCGACAGTTGGGTTTGGGGACTTTTTTAAAGTGATTTCAGTGCTGGTGGAAGGTACCAGACAGGCAGAAGGCAGATCTAGGGAACAGGGTGTTGGGACAAAGCTCTGTCCCCATGGCTATTTCACCCTACCTCGAGGACAAGCCTGGAAGTATAGAAAGGGAGCTGCATCTGCTCAGTGGTGGGATGGAGATGGGTGATAACATCATCTTCTCTCCCATCCCACCATGGTTTGCACTTTGGAGGAAGACCCTTCACCTCCAGGCATGAAGAAATTAATAGTTGTTCCAAACCAGCATCCTGCTCTCCATCACATCCCAGGGGAACCTTCCCCTCACTGCAGCTGGGCAGCAGCTGAAAGGTTTGAAATCTTCCCACAATTTCCCTTCCTCTTGGAGGCAGGAGAAATGAGGTGCCACCTGATTGGCATCTCTTGATGGCTTCCAAGCAGGCAGGGAGGCTGTTGCTGCTTGGTCGGACCCTGCGGCACCTGGAGGATGAGGGACGTAGGCAGTGGGAGAAAATGGAGACCACCCCTGAAAAGTGCTGGAAGGAGAGAACAGGTCCAGGCTCCTGAAGGACTCTAGCTTGGGATGCATGGCCCCAGCTCCTCCTCCCATTGGGAAGAGCCATGGCCCAGGGACCCTGAGTCTCATTCCTAGGAGGAAGGCAGGGGGCAGGGGAGCACTGCAGAGCAGGGATAGCCAGAGGAGAATGGGTACGAAGGGGAGAAGATTAGGAGGAATTGTCTGCTTGTCCTCCCGGGGAGGGTCATACCGGCTTATCCAGCGCCTTGGGGAACGGCGTGCCGCTGGAGGAGGAGATTTTTCTGCACACTGTGTTGGTGTGGGTCTGACAGCGGCAGCCGGGGCGTTTCAGGCCATCATAACCCCGCTGGCAAAGTTTGAGGCACCCCAAGGTGGGAAAGTAGCAGCAGAGGCAGGGCATGAGGAGGGAGAGGAAGCTCATGGCAGCCCAGCGGGCACAGCAGGAGCCCGGCCCGCAGGAGCATGGGTCGTCAGCGCAGGTGTCCTCGTCATCGCTGGAGCAGTGGTAGAAGAGGCCCTTGACGCAGCAGAGACAAGTCCCGTAGTCGAGGAGGCTCTCTGGGGAGCACAGGCAGCGCTGATTGCACAGCCAGCAGGAGGGCAGGCCGCGGGCGGCCGTGCAGCGGGCACACTTGCAGCGCCCGCACTCCTCGCAGACGAAGAGGTGCCCGCCGTGCAGGCTGCCCTTCTCCACCGCCCCTTTCAAGGGAGATTCCTCCGCTTTCAGCTCGCCGGCCCTGGGCTGCGTCCGGATGAGCGAGTGGCCCGAGTGGGACGGCGTCAGGGCGCTGAGCAGGCGCTGCTCGGAGGCTGTGGTGCTCTGGGACACGGAGCTGGCCGTGCTGGAGTGGCTCATGGCTTGCTGCAAGGGCGGCATGTGAGGCTGCTGGCTGTGGCTGCGGTGCAGGTCCTGCAGCGTGGAAGATGCCAGGCGGTCCTGAGTCCACTCCTGCTTGTGCGGTGGCTGCGAGAGGGACGGGTTGGAGCGGGCTTGCTGGAAGCAGGTGGCTGGCCTCTCCACGTAGTTGTTGCTGGCACGGATGGAGCGGATTTGGTCGATGGACAGGACCTGCTGGAAGTCTTCAGCCGGGGGTTCCATCGTCTCGTCACAGCTGAGTTCAGCCACGCTGGAAGAGAGCTGCATCGCCAGGAATTGGGGGAGCCTGCGGCATCAGGGCACATCTAATAGTCCTAAAGGATGAGGTGGGAAGAGAGAGGAGCATTTGTGTTATGCTTCGTAATGGTCCATCCCTGCAGCCCATTGAACTCCTAATGAATTTCATAATCACAGAACGGTTGGGTCAGGAGAGACATCAAAGCCCATCTGGTTCCAACCCCTGACATCAGCTGGCTGCCCCCACTAGCTCATGCTGCCCTGGGCCCCATCCCACCTGGCCTTGAGCACATCCAGGGATGGGGCAGCCACAGCTCTCTGGGCAGCAGTGCCAGAGCTTCACTGCCCTGAGTAAAAAATTTCTTCCTAACATTTTATTCCTAACAACTCGAGGCACTGCTGAGTCCAGGAGGATGTTGGCTGGACATTTCCAAACACTGGGACAGTGAGACTTGTCCCTTGGCTCAGGTGGATGCAGCATCTTCCCATGCTCTGTGTCCTCCTATGGAAGGTTCCCCAACTCATGCCAGCACCAATGGGCACTGCCTGTCCTTCCCTGAGGAGGGAAAGCTCAGTGCTGAGACTTGTCCAATGATAAAGCTGGGAACAGCATCTCCAGCTCAGGAAACTGTCATGAACCAGGGGCACAGGGAAACTGTCATGAGCCAGGGACACAAGTAAGGAGGGGAACCAAACACATTTAATTACAAGTAACAGCAACAAATCACCACTAATACAACGTGTACTTGGCCAGGGTCTGGGATTCCCTAAGACCTCACATTTTGTAGTGTCATGGCCAGATTTCCCATTCACATCCCCATCGCAAAAGGGCAGACTTCTATTTAACCCCAAAGGCAAAGCTGATATAAGTATCTTGCTCCTACATCAAAGCTGCCATGCAAAAATGGAGCAGCTATGCGGATGTGCTTCATTGCATGCCAGTCCCCCCAAGAACTTCCAGTCCAGATTTCAGTTGGATATGTGCTTCGTGTGCACAGCCAACTTCCCTGGAACAAACCTGTTCCCTGGCAGATCAAACATCTGATCCGCGGGTGACACTGGCATTGTCACAGTGCCCACAGGAAGGCTGTTCTATAGGAGCTCCTGTGGCCAGCAAAGGCCAGCAAGTAGGTGAGGGGCCACAGGTAAATCTGCTCATGCAGCAGAGAGAGGCAGAGGGAAGATTGATTTTCATTAGCTAAGGCTGACCTTGAAGTGCAGGAAAAGCAAAGGCAACTTACTTTGACAGTTAAAGCAAGAAGTGCCCTCTCCCATCCCCCTTTCCGGAAAGAAAATGCAAGCATCTGCTTAGATTTGTGGGCTTTTTTGGTTTTTTTTCCTTTCCAAGGACCCCACTTTTAAGCCATCCTGAGCAAGATGCTTGCCCCATGCAGAGCAATTGAGTGGTGGATGGCTCACTGTTGGATATCCACAGCCAACTGGGAGTGGATTTCTTTAGTGGGAATACAAGGTGAGCCAGGAGGGTATGGCTAACCCAGCATGAGAGCATGTTTCCAGGACAGGAATGGGCCATGCAAGCCAAGCTCTCACTGAAGCACAGTCAGAGGAGCTGCAGTCCCCTGGACCCCTGAAGAGATGTGATGCATCTCAGTCTGCAGATGGAACCATGCAACAGGGAGCATAGCAGCTTCAGTGGGTTCCTGCATCTCTCAGGGCTGGGATCCCATTTCAAGGGGCGTTAGGCTGACTGACATCCAGTGCAGCTGGAGCTCCTTACATGTCAGTGTCCATCCCCTTCATTTGGGTGCTGGGTTTGGTATGCTTGGGCATTAGGACTCGAACCAGGCAGACGTGGGGCTCTGGGCAGGTTCACATGGGGGGTTGAAAGTGAGATGTGACCCAAAAGGAGAGACCTGGGACAGCAGAGAGTCTGTGGGGATGGAGATGGTAGAACTGGGAGACTGAGAGCAGCCAAAGGGCAGCTACTCCCACCCAATCCCATACGCAATAAGTAAAGACATGCTTAGGCAGGAGGAGCAGTGTGGAGGATACTGCAACATGGGGGGGACAGGAGGCAGAGAGGAGCTGGCAATAGGAATACAGAACATTGCAACCTGAACACTTAAGATCTGGAGCCTGGACTTGGATGCAGCACCTGAGGCACGACATTTCCTTGGAGAACCCAGGGCACACAACATGGGTCCAGGTGCTCCTGGACCTACAATCCCCAGATGTAGGAGTTAGACTCTTCTCTTTCTGGGACCTGAGCGAACACGAGCTGGGGTGTCCACGGGGAGATGGAGGAGCTAGGGGTCCCCTGGTCCAGTGGAATGGTGGAGAGGGGGACTGAACACCCAAGGGGAGGACCCTGCTGTTGCCCCACAGAACCCCACTTGCTCCAATCGCTCCTTGCCCAAGGCACAGGGGGGCTGCAGCACGTCCCTGCCCTCTTCCCACAGCACTGCCACCCCCTCCCTGCCTACCTGCCTGTTGGGGGGAGCAGGGCAACGTGTCCCCAGCCTCCTCCTCCTCACACCCTGCCTGCCAAGCAGGCATGCCAGCTCCGGAAACCGGGAGCTTTATGACCGGCAGCAGCCCCAAACATATAAAGTTCGTGTGATAATGGGCCAGAGGAAGGATAGTAAAAGCAAATGATTTACAGGCACTGGAGGTGGTTGCGAGCTGGGGATGAGCTCTGCAGAGCACTCCGGTGGGAACAGAGGGGGCTTCCTCCATGCAGGACCCCCTCGTTCCCCGCGCATGGGCACATGCATGCCAGGTCTGCAGCCCCCCCACACATACCCCACTCCTGTCCAGCACTTCACGCGTGAATCCCCGTGAATGCTCCCCACGACCCA
This sequence comes from Phasianus colchicus, assembly GCF_987193195.1. NCBI lineage: Eukaryota > Metazoa > Chordata > Aves > Galliformes > Phasianidae > Phasianus > Phasianus colchicus. The sequence goes on from NC_143449.1 coordinate 9,288,335, forward strand.
GCACCGCCACCGGCAGCCACGCGTATCCCACGCTCCACGCGTGACCAAAACCCCACGCACCCACCCGTGTCCCGTACCCCACTCACCCCGCCGGCCGCTCCATCCGCCGTGCCCAGCCCTAGGGGCCGCCGGGCGGCACGGGTATGGGGCACCGGCCGCCCCCCCCGGCCCCGCAGCCGGGGGCAGCGAGGCAGAGCCCTGCAGGGCTGCCCGGCTCGGGTTTGTGAATGCAGGCAGGTCCTTGTGAATGGGGGCAGCGTGGAGGATGGGAGGGAGGGAGGGATTTAGTGCTGCCCGTTAGCATCTCTCCCTCTCCCTCTCTCTCTCTGCCGCTCGCTTTCCCGGAGCTGGAGCTCTTAATGCTTACCTAAGTGGCGTCATCCAGCTGAAATTGAATCGGCCCATTAGCGGTCCCCATAGAGCCCTGTGCATCCGCTCCCTAGATAATGACTGCAACAGAGCCGAGCGCTGCGGGATGCAGCAGGCGCTATTTAAACATTTCCGTCTCTTCTCCGGCTCTGCTTCCCCCCTCCGCGCCCACCGGGACAGCCCCGCCGTCCCCGTTCCTCGGCCCCGGGGGACACAGGGACGGCCCCATATAGCCCCATCCCATCGGCACTCGTGGGTTCGGTTTATTTTGTCATCACCATGGGCATGGTGTGTCGGAAGCGCCTTGGCTCTGGCAGCACAAAGCAGGGGATGGCATCGACCTGTGCTGTCACGTTGATGCGTAAATCGCTGTGCTTTGGGCACTGTCACCTGCTCCCCGATCCCAGTCACCTCTTCTGGGTATTTGGGAGGCATCGGTGGGAGCCTGGATGCCATCCAGAAAGTTCACACTAATTCCAAATTAGAGTTCAAAGCTCAGATAGGATGGAAAGGAGCTTTTCTTTGCCACACTCTCCAAAATCAGCCCCACAGCCGCTGCTCTCCCAGGAACAAAATGCTGCAGACTCTGGGTCCGAGCAGGACATGGACCTTCTGTCACTCGTACACCCTGTGCTCCCTTCTCGTGCTGCCTTCTGTGAGGCTTGGGCACACTGAGGACCCTTATGACACCCCTGGGGCTCATCTAGAAATTAACAGGAGCTGGGTTAGCAGTCCCGAGGACACGAGGCTTCTCCTTGGTGACACTGCACACAGCTATGGAGGCAGCTTGAGCTCCTAGTCTCTCTATTTACCCCTCAGCTCTTCACGAATGCTGTCAAGCAGTGCTTTTTGGCTGAAATGGCTAAAAGCATTAGCAGTTTGAGGGGGCTGAGGACATATCTTCAAGGAATTAGGATGAAGGCACCAAGAACCAGCACCCTTTGCAAGCTCAAGCAGCATGGGAGCCTGCACCCCAGGGCAGGTCACCGCTCAGATCTGGGCCAGCAAGGCTGGATGTGTGGCTGGAGAAGAAAGATAAGGGTGACAAACAACCCTGCCACTTGTTGCCCAACAGATGGGCTTCAACCAGGATGACCCTGCTGAGCTCAGCGGCTCTCTCCCAGTGTATGCCAGCAGAAGCCCAGCACAGTGACGAGGCACCCTGCTCTCTGGTGGTACATTGATGTGCCTGTCCACACTCGTTTTTAGGCATTTCAATGCTGAGCATCCCTCCCGTGGGGATGGGGGTTCACACAGGATGCTTCTAGAGTTGCTGCACCAGGAGTGGGAAACGGACCCCCAGCAGCATCATCCCACAGCCAAACTGCCACATCTCGCTCCAATCAGTCCCTCCTCTTCATCACATCGCTCCCAGCTCAGGTTTTAAAGGCTCAGAAAGGACCGAGGTGCCCAAACCCCAGCGCCCGCCCCCAAAAAAGCACGTGTGCGCGTCCTCCTTTTCCCAGCCCCGATCTCTCGCTCCCACCTCAAGGCGTGCAGCAATTCGGGCTTTCCCTCCACCGTCTCGCAGCATCCCTGCAGCCCGCGTCGTGCTCGGCGCCGCTTTATTCCTCGCCTGCTGCCGAGGGAGGGCCGAAAGGCATGAATGCCGAGATGCCGAGACAAGTGGGAGGGTGGGAAGCAAAGGGAGAATAGCAGCCTCCTGGGGAGTTATTGACCACAGCATCTCCGAAGAGATAGGGCTGGGAACTGGGATGGATTTGCAGAGGAGGAAAGTTGAGAGATGCTCCCGTAGGGTCTGAGGCAGATCCTCCATTCAGGTGGAGTGTTCTGGTGGGAGTGGGGGGGTTATAATTGGGATAGGAATGTCGTCCCCCCCGACTGTGCACAGTCATAGCACAGAGGATGCTGCTATGACTACCCTGCTCTATGATAGCCTCTCCTCATGAGAGCAGAGGATTTAGCATCCTGCTGTGCCCGGTGTCCCCTGCTACCTGTGCCAGCCAATCCCATCTCCCCCTACGGCCCTTTGGGTCACTGCTCCCAGCTGGAATCTGTCACCTCTTAACCCCTCCAGCACCCCTGGGGTCCTATCCTAAGTAGTTCCCCAGACCCTGTTCTCTGGTCTTATTTTGGAGCATCTCCTCCTGGGACAGCTGACAGTATGGAGTTATACATCTTCCTATGCTCAGTAACAGCTCAAAAAGGTTTTTAGATCTATGCACAAATTCATACCGATTTTAACAAAGCCAAAAGGGCTAAATCTGGAGCCTGAAGTGTTCAGCTGGCATTTAAAGCAGACAGGAGAGCTTCCAAGCACCCCGGTCCCCCTATGCAGAACAGCTCATTGCTGTGATCAGCCCAGGGAGAAAATCCCACAGCAAGGCTGAAGGTGTCTGATCCTTTCTGGTGCTCTCAGCCAGACCTGGGCACCAGCAGAGGGAAGATTCATCTTTGGTTCAAGATGATGCAGGGGGAGAAGGAATAAGGGGGGTGAAGAGAACATATGATTCCCCTGATTAAATCAGACAGAAACAAAGAGGTGCTGGTGCCCTCTAATTTCTAGATTCACAGATTTTAGGGCCAGAAGGGACGGTGATGTTCATCTAGCCTGACAGTCTGTATTATGTGAAAGCCACTTGAAGGCAGACAGCACCAGCAGCTCTTCAGAAGCAGCAGCAAGTGCTGGGGAGGAATTAAAAGGCTGTGATTCTCCCAGGGTGAGAGATGTGGGGATCCCAAAACAAGCCTCAGTGAGGAAGAACCAGGTACATCCGCCTCACTGTGCACAGAATGAACAGACGGCTGCACAGGGAGGGGAGAATCATCATTTCCCTTCTGCATCGTGCAGTTCCTTTGCTCAGCAAGCAGGAGGGAAAAAAGCAAACCCTTTCTTGCGCTTTTATTTTGTTGAATGTAGACACTTCTCCCTATGCCCTGGTGCATCTGGTGAGCAACAAGTGCTGCTCCATGGGGTTCCACACCTCAGATTCCCTCACCTGGGTACCGCATTTCCCAACCCAGTGGACACAGCTCATCCCTAGGAATGAAGCAGGATGGCAGCTCCACCCTGTTTCTTTGCCTTCATCCCTTGGAGCTCCCATTTCAATGTCACTTTAACTTGAACGCGTGTGTACAGGGGAGAAAGGCTTGGTATTAAATTGCCAATCTGGTCACATGTTGCCTGGGATTTGGCCGTAGCTAAGCAGCACCACCCCCGCATTCACTTTTTTGGCTGGTGACTCCTCTGCTCGGCGTAAGGCAGAGCCGGTGAAGAATAGGGGGGGGAAAGGGAAAAAAAAAAAGAAAGAAAGAAAAAAAAAAAAAAAGGCAAGTCATTGTGAATGTCAGGAGCTCCTCAGCTGCGGGTGTGACAGCGATCCTCCCCCTCCAAACTCACTCCGGTTGAGAGCCAAAGGGAGAGGGATTTCATTAGGATCTGGTGGCGGGCTATTTTCAGAGCTGACATCCTACCCACAGCTAAAAATAGCTGGTCCCCTCCATGCAAACCAGGGTTTCTGTTCGGTTAAACTTTAATAAACCTCAGCAAGGCTCAGACCTTGCTTTCTCCCCACACTTTGCTCCCTTGCATGCTCCACTCCCATTGCTTTGCCCCGTCTCCATCCTTCATTCCCCCTCCTCCTGGGTGTCCTCGCTCATCTCTCACCCATTGAGAACCCATCCAAGGTTCTTGCTGGATCGTCCCAAAAGCACCAGGGCCACCAAACCAATTGCAAAGCAGCAGGACCTTGCTTTGTTCACTCACAGAGAGCCCAGGTCATGTCTAGGAGGAGCCTAGCCTAAAAACTGTGTCCAACCACCACTGCTGGTCCTCATTTCTCCATGGGCTGCTGGTAATTCCCTTCCTTCATTAGCACCGTCACCCCACAGGTATTTATAGCCATTTATAGCCATTTATAGCCCGCACTGACCCTGCTTTTTAACAAAAACATGAATTTAACTCCTTCTGATGCTCCTCTTTCCTCCAGCTCATCCTGGTGATCCAAAACAACCCAGTTTGGAATAACCAAGCTCTTCTCTTCTTAATGTACATTCCAATCCCAAATATTCCTTCTTTCTCTGTTCCCAGCATAGTCAAAATGCTTTGGGCTCTGCTGCCTGTAAGACAAGAGCAAAGGTTTATTAAAGGATGCTCCAAGCATTCCCAGTTCTTCCAAGCTGGGGAATTAGATCCATCTCTGCATCCTTTGCACCACATCCAGCGCAAAGGCACAGGGGTAGGACACAGGGGCAGTGTTGGAGGAGGGACAAGCTGGCATGCCATGAGGACAGCAGGGACAGTGTCATCGGGACAGGGACGGTGTGCTTGCCTTCTGCCTCACGCTGGGTGCACGCCGGCCCTTTGGAGCCACTGGCCGCCAGCCAGCCAGCCATTTCCTGGTAATCTAATAGCCGCAGCAGATGAACTGAAAATGCATTTCCTGCCACCGTGCTGTAAAATTTTTTATTAATGTAAGGAGAGAAACGCAGCCCTGGTCCAGGGCTGCCAGGGTGAGGGGCATCTGCCTTGGTGGAGAAAATGGGGATAAGGGACATGGAGATGGTGAGGAGGGGATGCTGTGGGAAGGTGGTGGGCATCCCCTGAGGACACACACAGAGGGAAGCACCAGGCTGGGGTTGTGTTGAAATCCAGCCTTTGGTATGGCTTCAGCTTCCCTGTCTTGCAGGAGCACCACGGTCACTTCTCTGCCATTTCCAGTATTGCTGCTTGGGGAAGGATGGGGCCTGAGGATGAGGTGGCCTTGGGCTGCCTTCTGCCACACTGGAAATTCACTGAAAATTCATGGAAAGCACGTGTCTTGGTTTACCCTGTTGGACAGAGACACATCCCTGGAGATCTGCAGTCAGAGTATGTGCCAAGCCAGGCATCACACAGGGATACTGAGGCACAGGTGAGAGAAGTGCCTTTCCTGGAGGCTGAAGTGCCCCAGCAGCAACTCCAAGGCAAAGGAACACCACAAGTGGGTTTGATGGCATCTCCTGGAGCATCCCCACCTCAAACCCCCACCTCAAACACCCCAGCCCAAGTCCCCTTGTCCCAGTTGAGGCCATTCCAGAGCCACCTTGGTGGACACAGCCCCAGGGCTGTGGGGCTGGAGACATTGGCGCAGCCCTTTTCCCACCCGGAGCCTGCTTCCTGCGCCAAGGCAGAGCTAAATTGGAAAAACACACACAATGACCTCTTGTGGAATGTAGTATGAATATTTGATAGGTCTAATGTAATCATATCCAATCGATATAGGCAGGAATATCTTTCCTCCCTCCTGTGCTCTCACTCTGCCCTGTCCCTTCCTCTCTTTTCCTCTCTCTCCCTCGCTCTCTCTTTCATTAATGCATTCTCCACTTTACATTATTTATTAACTTCCTTCCTTTTTTTTTTTTTTTTTTTTTTTTTTTTTTAATTTAGAAAAAATAAATTAAATAACAGTGGTTATCTGGAGGCTCAGCCTCTCCTGCCTAAGCGCTTTTGGGCCAAACAGTGAGCTCTTATGAGGTTCCCCAAAGGCCCCTGGGCATGTCCACCCATTGCACACAGTGGAGCAGATTTGTGCACAGACCCATCTCTCCCATCTCCCCATGGAGAAGTATAGCAAATTCATGGAAATCAGGAAATTAGGTTAGTTCATGGTTCCTGACTCAGTTTCCCTTTCCGGTAGGTATGGTTTATTCTTGGTCTGCAGCCACCTGGGAAGGACCCTTCCTGCTCCCATGCTTTGGGACATGCAGAAGATGTCCAGGGTATGGCCAGAGCTGGCTGCCATCCCCCAAGATCTCATGATCCTAAGTATCTTCAGCACGGACTATCTCAGAGCAGACTGCAAGTAATACAATGATCCAGTCTGTATTGATAGAACGAGTAGCAACAGCTTTAAAATGAAACACAGGAGACCTAGATTGGAATAAGGAAGAATTTTTTTTACACTGAGAATGGTAAAACCTTAAAATATGTCTCCGCCAACTTCTCCAGCCCCACAGCCCTGGGGCTGTGTCCACCGAAGAAGTTGTGGATGCCCCATCATTGGAGGTGCTCGAAGTTGGGTTGAACAGGGCTGGTGACAGATGTCCCATGTCATGGGGTTGGGCCAGAGAATCCTTAAGGGTCCCTTCTCCTTAGAGCACAGTTTGCAGGCTGGCCCTTGTGCGTGTCACCCAGCCCTGGCTTTTGCTGACTGAGGAAAATCACTAGCAGCTGTCTGCTGAGGACCACAGCCTGGGAGAGAGAACTGGGGAGGAGAAACAGAGGAGCACAAAGGGAGAGGGAACAGGAGAAGGTTTGGGCAGGGGAGAGCCATGGGGATTTATCTCCCATCCCTGGGGGAGGATTTACTCCACCTCCTTGCAGTTCCCCTGGCTGTTGCAGACACATGGGAACTGGAGAGACTTCTGCTTTAATGTGGATTTGCTTATTGACTCTGCAGAACTAAGGGTAGAAGATTGAGAGGAGGAAGTGTTGGGAAAGAGCTCCAATTAGGAGTGTTCAAGCTATATATTATCCTCTGAGCCAGCAGGCAGTGAGTCAGGGTGGTGATTGGGAGCAACCTGCAACCCTGTCTATCCTCTTAGGACCCCAGTGCCCATATCTGCAAAAGAGTGTGGGACTTGGGGTGGGTGCTTGAGACCACAGAGGGGTTTGGGTTCGACTCCCAGAAGATGGGAGCAGAAGATGGGAAGCAGAAGATGGGGAAGAGGGGACATTCATATTTCCCACCATCCTCTCCTAAGGAAAAGATCCCCCAGATACTCAGCTTTCTTCAGGGTTCCCTTTCTGTTCTAAAGCAAAGAGCACTGGTAGCTATTTCTCCATTTCAAATACAGAGTACCTCCCCAGCTGCCTTCTGTCCCATCATTTCCCACCTCACCTCTCCCTGCAGCATCTTCCATTCAACCTGCAAGAGCCTCCTGAACTCTTTCAAACTTATCTCCCACCCTAATGTTCCTGGGTGGGCGTTCTTCCCAGAAGAACTTCAGAGGCCTGTAATGGCCTCAGACATCACTGCAGTTGAGCAGGACCCACCAGTGTTATAGCCTGGACCACGGTTGGGACTGAAGGAGAACAAGGTGAAAGCCTGTTAGAAAAGTACAGCCCAGCCATCTTGTTTTAATTTCCTAGAAAGGTTTCAGGTAGAATCTTGGTTGGAAAGGGGGTGGGAAGGGGTCTTTAGCCCCTCTCCACATACAGTGCTAACAAGGCTCCCAATCTTTGATTCCTTGGGGATCAAACCAGGACTCAGAAGAAAAGGCTGGGACTTCATGGAGATGCTATCCTTGCAGATACCTGCACTGCTCTCCTAATAAAGGTCCCATAAACCAAGCAGAGCTTGTCAATTGTGGTGTTCCAGCACTTTCTTCTTGATCTCCACCCCTACTCCTACCAGGTGTCCCGCCATCATCCTACTGGTCCAGTCTTGTGCTGCCTTCCCATGCTTCCCACCCACATCTCAGGTATGGGGACATGATGACAAGCACAGGCGGCATGGAGAAGACAAGGGAGTGAAGGCAGCTGGCAGCCCCCAGGCCAAGCTAATCAGAGAGAAACCGTGACGTAAGGGCAGGGGAAGCGGGGTCCCGGCCTTTCCCAGGCTCTGCCGTGCTCCACACTCTGCTTCCCTGCCAGTTTATCAGCCACTGGAGCACGACCAAGGGAACATCGGCCAGGACAGAACAAATAAACATCCGAGTTTGGGCTTCCTTCCTTCCTCTGAATAACCAAAAAAAAAAAAAAAAAAAAAAGGAGGCAGGGGATTAGATCAACTTTTAAAAGATTGAAACAAGTCAAATAAATAATTATTTATTTACGTTTCCATGGGAACGTGATGCATTCCTGGGGACTGGGCAGATCAGCTCTCTGCCCTGACTGCAATCCCCAAGAGGATTTGGGCTCTGCCCCTTTGGCTGGTCATTCAGTCACCTTGAAACCCACTGTCCAGTATCACTGCGAGAGACAGACATTTGGAGGTGACTTTATCCATGGAAAGGGAGAATTACGAGGAGATGGAGGCTTAAATTAGCTTAAATTATTAGAAAATCCACTTGGACTCTCATGTCTTCAACACACAGCCACTTTTCAGCCATTCATAGCCAGTGTAGAGGTGCAGTCCCAGTTGATATAAGTTGTTTTGTTCTTATTGCTGTTTTGTTGCAACAGCCTTGCAGCAAGGGGAGCTACAGTCCATGGACCCTTCTTACCTTGACCTTTCTAAAAGGTCCTTCTGGATCATGCTGTGCTGTATATGATTTTGTTAAGCTGAGTTGAGTGTGGCTGGGCTGTATCACTCAGGCTGGCTCAGGTTGTATCACTGAGGCATATTTGACTGGGTTGTATTTGGTTGCACCATTCAACTTGTGTTGGGTTAGACAGTGTCACTTGTGTTGGGTTGACGTGGCCATTTTGGCTGGGTTGAGTTGTGCTCCTGAGTGGTGTAGCAGAAATGCTAAGTCACAGCTTGAAGCAGTGATTGAGCACCTGGTGGGAAGGCAGGGCCAACCCAGGGGAGCTCAGGTGCATGCAATGTACCTGAGTGACCAGAAGAGGTGCAGACAGGATCCACTCCTTCCCAGACCTCATTTAAGGGTTGGCAGTGGAAGCAAAGGTATTTTGCTGGAGATAGCTCTATATCTGTGGCCTTCTAAGGGTAAGCAGATTTTTTCCTTGGTTTCTGTGTCATAGTTGCTGTGTTTGCCAAGGACTTTAATACTCCTCTGTCATCGCTGTGCTTCCCATCGCATTATGGCATTACAGGTGGTAATGGGTTTAGCTGGAATGTACATTCAGGTTGGGTGGTTGCACATCAGAATGACACAGTGCCTACACACACACTGGCGCTTTTCAGTATTTTTGTTCCAATAACCACTTCCAGGAATATCCCCAATTAATCACTTTCTTTGTTCTTGCAGCTTGTGTGGAAACTGCTGTGTTTCCCATAAAACGTTAATTCCTTGTCCTGACCTGCGGAAATATCCCTCAATTTTTGTCAGTGCAAAGCTATGCCTAAAGATTAAACCTGCATGTGCTCTGCACGTCAAGGAAAACACCATTTGACATCAGCACCAGCAATGTGACCTCCAAGAAATCCCGCAAGCAGAGAAGGAATAGCAACATCTCATACAAGCCTTTGGAAGGGACTGGAGGATACATCTGTAGGATGTATAGTAGTGACGTGCTGCTGACCTCGCAGCCCTGGGGTGTTGGAGCTGGTGGCCAGGATTGGCAGGGCCTTTCCCATGTGGAGGGCTAATTCTGTACCCTCAGGACCGGATGCGGTATCTCGTCAGCAGCACCCGGCTGGAGAAGGGAAGAGCACTGTGTGGGCTGTTGCTTTTTTTAAAAACCACTTATGACCCTGGGAGGAGCATGTGAGCAAGAGGAGAGCATGTGAGCATTGCTGCAAGGAGGGGTGGAAACTGGGGAAAACTCCCAGCTCCCGAATCTCACAGGGAAATCCCTAGAAAGCTCCCTGGTGCCCCCTTTCTCAGCATACAAACTCCTATGCAGTGGGAATCAGGTGGGACCAGAAGCACTGGTGAACTCCATGCCACCCTCGCTCCTTGATGTGAAGAACAACCCCATGACCTTGCGGTGTTGCTGCCCACCCCATCAGCCAGCACAGGAAGGGCATCCTCCAAATCCCTGCTCTCCCTTTCTTTTGGGTACCCAGCAGCCCAGCAAGGGCCAGTGACAAATTCTCACGGAGGCTGAGATGCCTCTGCTGTGAGCTCAGTGACTGACTAACTCGTTTATCTCCTCTGGGAGCCGCACTGAGCTGTTGGGAAGCAGCAGAGCCCCGCCAGCTCCTCTGCCTGTTCCAGATGCCTTCCCCATCGCTTTCCTGAAGGGGGAAGAAAAACACACAAAAAAGCTTGGAAAACTGAGCTGTGGTGACATGCAATCGCTCAGGGATGGCACAGGAAGAAGGAAGGCTCGGAATGCCTTAATTTCGGAAAGACTTGGGTGAAAAATCCATGCGAGTGCGGATGTGGTGCCAGGGCTCAGCGCTGCTCAGGCTGCGTCCCGCGTTACGACAGGGCTGCGCGGTGCTGCGGGCTGTGCCATGAAGCGACAGCCCGGATCGAAACAAGCTCGGCAGCTCCGGTGCCACCACCGTGCCGCTCTGTGCCGCCTGCGGGCCCGCACTGCAGAGCAGCTCCGTCGGCAGGGCGGCCGAAGCGCTCGGCACCGGCAGCCCGCCCTCAGGAGCTGCTCTGCGGCAGGACACGCGGACCCGGCGGCTGCTATCGGCGGGACGAGGCGGCCCTCCAGCGGCCGGACCGGCACCGCCGCCTGCCTCGCACCTCGCTAAGCGCCCCACACGCGAGCCGTCGCTTCTCAGTGTGCAACTCTGCAGGTGTTTCCCCACAGAAGCCGGGCCTCCACCCCGCCCGCACCTCCGAGCGCGAACCCGACCCGCGGCCTCGGAACACAGCACCGTCGGACCGACTCAGAGCACTGCCCATGCGTGATCAGCGCCCTGCGGTGACTCTATCCCGCAACTCTCCTCTCTATGGTCTCTCGGCGGAGCGCTGTTGTTCTCTCCGCCCCCGCCAGCGGCGCTCTCCGCACTTCAGGCTCGCTCTATGGCGGGAGCCTTTCTATCACAGCCCTCTCCTCTCTGTGTCCGGAGGCGTTTTGCTCTCGGGTCCTCCTAGCTCTCTATGGTGTGCGGCGCTCTGCACCTCGGCCTCCCGCCTATTTATCGCCTCGCTTTCTCCGGCTGTTGGTGTTGAACGCGGCGCTGCGCGGAGCCCCGCAGGCACAGCGCGCAGCTTCCGCCCGGCCGCGTCCCCAGGTACGGCGGAGGCACGCGAAGCGACTCGGTAACAGCGCTCCGCTTTTCGGCCGTCCCCGCGCCGTTCTGCGAGGGGCTTTGCTGTGGGGCTGGGCTGGGGTTGCTGCTCTTCTCCCGCCTCGATGCTCGCTGGTTTGGGTTCGTCTTCCAGAGAAGGTAGAAATGAGAGATGTGGCACCTGCAGGCCGCCGTCCTCCTCCTGCAGGCGTTTTGCTGAGAGCAGGGTGCGGGCTGCGGGTCGGTGTGGTTCCTTTTTTTTTTTTCTTTCCCCAGTAGGTATGTATTTATAGATGAGAATATTTGGTTACTGCTTGTTTTCCAGCTCGGTGTATCTGTTTGCTCAACGTGGAGCTGCGGCTCTGTACCTGAGGGCTTTGAAAAGCACAGCTCCTTCCTGCAGATGCTGATTGCAGCGGTGAAACCACGGGCGGTCGGGCAGTCCCTGCCATCGGGCAGCCTGAGGGAAGCCTGATGGACACACGAGGCCCGCTCTTCCTTCCTCCTGCTCTCACTGCGTTTCTCTCGTCCTTACTCTCCCCAGAGCCCTGTGCTGTACTTCCGATCACAATCTGAGCTTTCTGCCTTTCTTGCAGCTCTGCCGTGGGTTCTGTGCGTGCTCCTGTCTCCCATTCACCAGCTGGTGGATTCTTGGATAAGTTGAGCCAAATGTTTTTGTGTGTAATGTCTGCACGGGGTCTTGTCTCCCTTTGGCAGAGGGGCAGAGTTGGAAATTGAAGATCTCTCGTATCTCAAAGTCCGCTTGCCTTCACGTGAAGGGTAGTTTGTTGTCCTCTCCTTCCTCCTGCCTGTTTTTTGTGAATTTCAAGGGAAATCTGGTCTTGGGACCTTGCAGCTGCTGCATTTCACAGGTACTCAGGTAAGGTGTGTGTGATGTAGGCAACATAAAGATCAGAAGTGCAGCAGGGAGGTAAAAAGGAGGACTGGAGGAGAGAGTTATCTGTTCGTATAACTAATTCCAGCCAGGAGAGTGTTATTAGCTTTTGTTAAACAAGCTCAAAGGCAAAATATAAATTCTCTCTAATTCTACAGATTTTTTTGTATGTCTGACTCCTCTCAGTTTTAATGCCTTTTGGAAAGGTTTAATTTATGGCTTCTCTCAGCTGTTTGTGGTGTCTACTTCCAGGAAGAGCAGCAGAGAAGCAAGAGGTCTCAGTGATTAGATTAAATATCTGGGTCACTTACCATTACCTGTGTTTATTCTCTGGTAAGTTTTGATACTGGAAGAAGACAGAGATAAAAAAGAACATGTGCAGAAAGAGATAACTATGGCTGGAGCTGCCCCAGGCAGAGGCCACTTTGTAAATGGATTTATGGATGAGCTTTTCCTATCAGTTTTGTGTCCTGTGCAAGGAGATATCAGCCGTGTGAAAACAAGGTTCTTTTTTTTTTTATATACTCCCTCAATTGGTGGATATTCTTGAGATCCAAAAGCCTAAATGGAGTGAGTCATCTTTCTTTCACAAAGCACAGTCTTAAAGTAACACGAGTGTTAACACTTGGTTTGGTGACTTAGCTCATTTCTTTAAACTTTGTAAACCCAACGATCATTATTGGTAACTCTTGGTTCTCTGTAGGTCCTCTTGCAGATTTCCTTCACTTAGTCATTATGTATCAAATTTGGCTAATTCCTTTTCCTATATTCAGTTTGTAAAGCATTCTCCCAAAACTTAGCATTGGCACAACTAGATGCCACATTATTTCTGCAAAACCTGACTTTCTAGTGCACAGTTTGTCTGCATTGAAGATGCTGGAGATTCTGAGGATGCTGCAGCTCAGTCAGCATCTGGAAGGAGATCCAGGAGCTTTGCAGGACACAAGATCAGTTAGCAGAGATCTCACTGTCTGCAGGTGTCAGGCAGAAAGCAGGGAGCAGCCAGCACTCCTCTGCCTGGTATGCAGAGTAAAACAGAGCTTCTAACCTGAATCTAGGTGATTTGCAAGATAGCCAGATTCCATGCAATCTGCTGAGGATGGCATATTGCATTTTAGCAGCCACAGAAATCAGAAATGTCTTTCTGCAGCTCTGCAACTGTCAGTGAGTGGTACATAGGCTGAAGCCAAGCACCTTACACAACTCAATGATTTGCATCTTAATCTGAAACTGCATTATCTTTATAAAACTGTTTCTACTTTTTTTTTCCCTCTGGAATTGACAGTCCACTTTTTTCATATTCAGCAAATTTTCTGGGAATATCCCCCTCTGTGCTGATTTTACTGTTCTTATTAACTTTCACCATTTCTGCACTAAGTCACCTATGAAGTGGAGAAGCAGGTTAGACAGCTGAGGCACCAACGTCTGTACACTTCAGATAAGAAAATGAAGGCAAATCAGAAAAGCAGGATAAGAAATTCTTTCTGTGCCTGTGTCTTGTTCAGTGATACTGCATTTCGATGTGCTTCAGATCAAAGCATTGTTAAAATTCTGCTGGGTTTAAGCCTGACCTCCAGAACCTGATGAACACATGACAGCGCTTAGTGTGGCTTCGGCTTCATGTCTTTAAACTTGCAGGATTTTGCTTTTGTTCATCGTCTTGGAGTGTTTTTATGAACCAACCTCTGGAATTCACCTTCTCATCTCTGGTCAAAAGTTAACCGTGGCTGGTTATTCTTCTGTGCTTGCTGTGTCCTTTGGCAAGAAGTTCTTCCTCCTCATTGTTCTGCATACTTTTTCTAGAACTGACCTAATTTCTTGATTCCTCTATTACTTGCTTTCCTAACCAAGGTCACTTTTCTCCACTTCCCTGATGATTACAGCTCTGTCTAGCAAGGTGGAATTCAGCTTGGGGAAGACCAGAGAAAGGACAAGTCTTGCTGCAGATAAGGTTTTGCCATTGTTTTGTAAAGGACTCTGAACACCCAGCTGTCTCTTCTGGAAGTGCTTTGCCTGATAAATCTCAGGATCTTATCTACTTCTCAGGACAATTTTCTGCTGGAGTTCATGTTGATCACAAAATAAACAAGATGTCCTTGTTTCTCCTCCTATTTCCAACTGATGTTCTGTGATTGGATTAGCTTATTTGTTTTAAAAATTCATCACCTGCTCTAATGCTGAATTCCCTTCTGTTTCCATTACACTCAGTTTTAGGGGCTTTTAGGAGTTTTCACGTACTGTCTTCATTGTCTTCGGTAGTGGTGGTGTCTATGAAAGTGTTCACTGTAGCTGGCCTAAGCAAGGGTACAGCACCCATTTTCATGGAGTAGGCTGCATGCTCTACATGTTTATACCAGAACAACAGTATAGCTGACTCTCTTTGTTCTCCTCCTTCTCCTGGCTGTTCAGGATGTGGTGCCGGAGGCTGGCGTGCCTGCTCAGTGTGCCTTGCCAACACACCAGACATCACTTGCTGTCCTGCAGCAGGAGGACCTTCACTGCTGCTGTGGCTCGCTGGCATCACACAGCCCCAGAGTCCCTCAGCTGTGCCTGGCAGTTACATGGTGATCATTTAGGTAGGTGTGTGCTTTTAAGCCTCTTTTTGGGTCTTTGGGGGAAGAGGGGCAAGATTTTCCCGAGTTTGTTTTCCCAGTAGTGATCCCCTTCTGAAACAACCCTTGTTTTTTAGAGAGATGTGTGCTGGAATTGGCGTTTTATGTTCCCTTTGGGAATTCCCAAAGGCAGGATGGAGCAGGTTTGTCTGCTGGCAGTAAGTCTTTTATAATAAGTGAGGCAGTGCTAACTCAAAAAGTAAGTGATTCCTGAACTGTTGTTGCATCTGAACCTTGCCCTGTCTGCCAGTTGTTCATTATGTCTTGCAGGTGGGATGGCTGATTCAGTGTATGTCCCAGCTCTCTGCCTTGTCCTCACTTGCAGGTTTTCCTTAAAACATCAGTCTTTGAAACAGAGTAGGTTAGAGCAGGCTTGTAGGCAACCTGTTTGTGTGTCTGGATGGCATGAGCAAGCCTTTTTGGTGTAAGTTGTTCCTCCCTGTGAGAATGCTGAAGGGAAAAGCAAGGAATGAGTGCCTCTGTGTGAAGTAGAACAGTTATAAATGCAGTCTAAGGTCAATTTGTTCTTAGTTTTTTTGGAGGTATTTTTTTTGGTTTTTTTTTGTTTTTTTTTGTTTTTTTTTTTTTTGTTTTTTGGACACAGCTTAGTAACTGAGACACATTTCCCCATGGTGTCTTTCACCTGCAGTTGTCCAGCCTCTGCCTTGTGATGTCTGCTGAGGCTGGTCAGAAGGTGTTGCTACTGTAGAGTCTCTTGTAAGCCTGTCTCAAAAGGGAATTGCTTAATATTTTATCCAATGTAGTGGTCCTCTGAGAAAGAATATTGTTTTACCACGTAGATACTTGGATTTCAAAGCTGGGAGGAAGGGCTCTCCTACTGCCTGTGCCAGCTCTGATATTCCTCTAAAGGACTTTGGGTATTCCTAAGCTTTCTCTGAAGGGAGCAAGGAGGTGACGACTCGAATGCTAAGAGGGAATTAGAGATTGTGATGTTGTTTGTAATGTGTGTTTAGTTTAGAATATTTGGCTGGTTCTTACCTGTGCTTGTGCAATGAGATCTGCAGCTACATGAGCACGAGCAATCTTGTTATGTACAGCGGCTGCTGGGTGGCTCTGAATTTACTACCCGTCGAAGAGACAAGGTAGACATGTTTGTTAACCATACTGCTTCCTGTTGCAGGAAGTAGGATAAGACTGACTGTGGACGTAGTAAGACAGGAGACCATGGCAGAATCACTGCCAGTGGTGCTCTTCACTTGAGATCTTTTGCCTGGTCATCATTCGATAAGCTAATTTGCACAAACTGCTGCAAAGTCTAAAAGGCTCTGCATCTCCTAGAAGTGACTCATAACCTATAGGCTCTTTGTGGTTTTTTTTTCCTTACTGTTGACACCAATGCATCTTCTGTGCCCGTGACTTTTGGCAGAGCTCAGGTATGCAAACACCTTGATGCGCTTTGATTTCGTCTGGCTGCGGGACCACTGCCGCTCAGCTTCCTGCTACAACGCCAAGACAAACCAGCGCAGCTTGGACACAGCTAGTGTGGACCTCAGCATCAAGCCCAAGGCTGTCCGAGTGGATGAGACCACGCTTTTCCTCACGTGTGAGTACCAAAGCACCTGCACCCTGTCTGTCAATGAAAAGCCTTAGTTGGAGTGAGGCTGGTTGATAGATCCCACTCTTAAGGCTGTCCCCTCCCAGGATACCTTATCTCTAAATCAGGAGCTGTTTTGTGAGGAGGCTTAGCTGTAAGCAGATTTTTAAACACTGCTGTTCTGAGTAGGGCTGTTTCTGTAAACACAAATCAGTCTTATTTATGTCTGTTTTTTCCTCTCCTTAGATTCTCTCTCTCCTCTTGGTTAGATATGTGTGCATCTCTAGCATCTGTGTAGCTTACTGGAGGAATGTGGCAGCAGTGCAAACAGTGAACATATCAAGAGCTGGTTCACTTTTTCTTTACTCTGTTTTATTTGAACTGATGTTCCTTATCAGAATTCATATCTTGTGTCCTTTCTCCCTGCTGCTTTCTTCCTTTTGCTGCGTTTTGCTTTCATTTATGGTACCTTCATTTATGGTCTAGTCATCAGTGCTTTACTTTTCCATGGAGTCCTGTCACCTGAGAGTAAAACTACTGAAATAGAAACACTTGGCTTTGAATTTGAGTTGTTGGCAATACTACCAGTACTTATGGCCTAAACCAAATACTTTTTTTTTTTTCTCTTGATACCAGCCAAAATATTACGTTGTTAGGCAAAATTAAAAGGGTGAGGACTGTCCTAGGTTGATGGTTGCACTGGCTGTGATTTCAGGCTGTTCATTGCAATGACTGTCTCTCCTCATGTGTCACAGGGCCGGATGGACATGTTACACGGTATGGGCTGCAGTGGCTGGTGAAGAACAGCTATGAGGGGCAGAAGCAGCAGGTCATGCACCCACGGATCCTCTGGAATGCAGAAATCTACCGCCAAGCCCAGGTCCCCTCTGTTGACTGCCGGAGTTTCCTGGAGACAGACGAGGGGCTGAAGGAGTTCCTGCAGAACTTCCTTCTGTATGGGATTGCTTTCGTTGAGAATGTCACTCCCACCAAAGAGGACACACAAATCTTAGCAGAAAGGATCAGTTTAATCAGGTAACTAGTAGTTCCCCAGGAAGGCCACAGACAGCTTTGTAGAACTGTGAATGATAGGCTGTTATTTCCTTTTTGTATGGAAAGGTGCTGCCCTTGTATTGTGCTCTGTTGCATGTTCTGCACACAAAGGATCTGGGTCTTCTGCAGTCTCTGGCAAGGACAGAGATGGAGTATTGCACAGTGGGATCTGATTCCTTTTGGGGGGGAAACCAGGGGTTACTAGGTTAGAGCTGCCACAGGAGCATACAGTGACTTTTGTGATAGTGGGACTGTGCACAGAGAGGAGTAACTGAAGGAAGTAGCCTGTCTGGGAAGACTTGAGCTTTGCAAGGAGAGAGATTTCCTGTTGTGACTTGAAAGGTTAAGAGGGCAGCCCTGGCCCTGGGAGCCAAGGGAGATCAAAAACAATTTGTAGCTCTTGCTAAAGAAAAATACTGGGAAATGTTTCTTCTGTGTTTGTTTAAAACACACCAATAACATGGCAAGCTTGGGTTTGGGTTTCAAGTTTTATGCAAGCTCAGAAACAACTTAACTTGCCTTGGGCCATTAGAAGAGAAGGGATTTCTATTTCTGTTGATGAATAGCTACTCCAAATAGAAATTAAGGGCTCTGAGGAATATCCATCCCACGTTTTCCTCCAGATCTTTACCCTCATCCTGTAGCCCTTGAGTATTGTTTGTCCCTTCTGGGTCCTTTCCTTCTCTAAACTCTGCCATGCACATTACAGGGAGAGGTCGGTGAAAACTCCAAATCTTAAGAACAAGAAAGGGAATTGTACCCACATGGGTACAAACAAAGGTTAGCTGCACTCTTGTAATTTCTAATGTTGCTCAGTCTTTCCACGATTTGGCTCAGACTCATCTTTGGAGTAAAAGGAAGATCTGTATTTGTGGAGGAGAAGTAAGACTTGCTCTGCATGTGAGATGGGCGAGAGTGACCTCGAAGTGCAAGAGAGGATCTGTTTTACAACAATACTGATCCCTGCAGCACTCAGTGATAACTGCCCACCTCTCTTGCAGGGAGACCATCTATGGCAGAATGTGGTACTTCACCTCTGATTTCTCCCGGGGCGACACTGCCTACACAAAACTGGCTCTGGATCGGCACACTGACACAACCTACTTCCAGGAGCCCTGCGGGTATGTGCTGTTGCTGGTTCACAGACACTCAGCACAGAAGGCAGGAGTGATTCACAGTGATGCGGTTTAGACTTGATTGTTTCCAGTACTGTTGATGTGATGTAGTGTTGCTAGTCATACAGTAATTCTGGATCCTGCTTGATTCGTTTGAAGTGAGGTAGTCTGTAGATGCCCTATGTTTGAAACTCCCAGCTCTTCCAGAATGCAGACAATGAAGGAGGTTTGGGTAGTCTTTGTAGTTGTACAAAGTTGCTGCAGAAGTTTGCTTCAGCTTAATCGTGCTGACCTGGGTAAGCCCTCCTTGTCCACATCAGCTCTGTGTTTCACTGGCAGAGCACTCCTAGTGGTAGCCTCTGGGGAAGGAGGGAGCAGCCTGTCTTGACACAGCCTGCACTATCTGCTTCTGCCCTCCCCAGCTGCATGAGCGGCAGCAGAGGTATGTGCTGCCCTCCTATCTGCCCTCTGCAGATGCTCTGCTTCAGACTGGTTGGGATTTGTATTTTGGCAGTAGTGCAACCCTGTAGGAAGGGCTAATCTAGCCCTTCAAAGTTTACACTTGTATGTGCTTTAAACATTTAAAAAAAAAAAGTTTGTAGCTATAACATCTCCCAAATGCAAATCTGCAGACTGCTTTTCCAGTATAGCCTATGGACCACAAGTTCTGTACCCAGTTGGAGAAAGAAAGGCAGCATCCCTGATCATGGTTCACACTGAAGCGCAGAAGGCTTAATTTCATCCATAATTATTATTATTAATTTTTTTTTTGTTTGCTTTCATCTCGGTCAAGATGGAAGTTGTGAAAAGGCCCTGGGGTTGAACTGCTGGAAGCATGGTGATTTTGTAGGACTACAGAGGAAGTCATCTTGTCCAAGCCTCCTGCCTTATAGTAGGATTAGCTCTTCCTAATTAGGCTGTTCCTAATGAGTTCCTGAGCATTGTAATGGGAAGGTTTTGTTAGGCAGACGTGGAAAAACAGATGAGGACCAAATCATGTGAGATGTTCTGGCTGAATATGGATTTCAGAGCAGCTCACTTAAAGCAGGAGAAGTAGTGCTACCAAGGAAGGCACCTGCTTGCCTGTGCCCAACCTAGCACAGAGTTTTTGGGTGGCAGCATTTGTTTTGAAGCAGCTAGGCATCAGGAGCAAGGTAAGCAGTTTCTAGTGTGCTCTGTGTAGCTAGGAGTATGTCTGTATAAAACTTAAATCCTGCCATGTGCTTCTGATTGGCTTACTTGTTTCCAGTGAACAGCGACTGTAGAACCCATATGCTTTCATTGCTTGTGCAGCCACCTGCTTGCTTCACTTGCTCTAAGAGCTCACAGAATCTCCCCAGCAATCAAATAAAAATAAATTAGTAATCAGAGCTTCAGCCTACAATTGCACTTTAATTGAACTGCTTATTGAACTGCAGAGCTCATTAGCTATTTCTGTACCTTTCTTTTGTGTAGGTATATTCTAGTCTGCAGCAAAATGAAATGTATCAAGCCATGGCAGTGTGGACTAGGCTAGTGGGCTGACTATTAATGCTTGCAAACTGTAGCTGTGCAGGTAAAACATGAATTTCTGGCTTTCCTGGGCACATTTCTCTGCCAGAAATCCTTTCTCAGACTGTTGGAGGCTTATTCTGAAACGTTTTAAACATTTTAAACTGTCTTTGACCTGCTTCTAAAGAAAGTGAAGTGTTTTTCAAGAAAGACATGTTTATTTGAATGTCTGCTTTTCCCACTGCAGTGAATAAAATCAACCAGATCTAACAAGTCTCAAATTAAATTACTACGAAGGGTAGAGGAGAGAAAATCCCCAAGACACAGGAGAGTGTGCAGTATTATCTCACTTACCAGGCAGCGAAGAACTTACTGCCCTGAGCTGCAGGAGGAGACTATGGCCTTGAAAGCACAGAGCCATGAGGGGTTGGGCAACCTATGCTCCTGCACTTGTGGTCTGAGTTGCTGTAATTATTCTGATCCTTCTGTGGATATAAAGGACAATTAGAGTCCTTGTGAAAAGGTACTGGTGAGGCTGTAGTTAGGAGCATCTGCCAAATCACTTGCTGTAGGGTGGTGTTAAGAGGCCGCAAAGGAAGATCAGGAGATACAGGCTGCCCTGAAAGATTACATTTGACTTTCTGATAAGTGAAGTTGATACTCTGTGAAAACTGACAGTATGTGACTCAAGGCAGCTCCTAGCTGTCTTTTCCTAATAATACAAGGTCTGACATGCTTGGATGAAGGGGAAGAAAGAAACTTCAGAAATTTCAGAAAAGAGCAAAAGCTGTTCAGCTGAATTGGACAGCTTCCTGCTAGGGAGGGGATGTCCTTATATGGAAGCTTCTCATTCTAGGACTCTGTTCCAGGCTTCCCAAGGGATTTTTGACATACTGTCACATGGCTTGTCTTGACTAGCTGTGGGAGACCAAGATGCATGTGCATTCATATAAGAGTGTAGTACCACCACCATGTCTTTAACTGCACTCTTGTTCCGAGTTATTCTAGTGGTCAGTTTTATGTTTCAAACCTCTACATCCTATTGCCTGAATGGACCTTGGGTGTCACATACCACACACCACTTGAAGTTTCCCTGCGTTGTGTCTTTTGGCTTAGGAGACTATGTAGACAGTAGCCCTCTTCCAGGAAAGCAAAGTATATGAGAGCTAAAGATACAGCAAGTAGAACTGCTTCTTCCTGGGCTGTCTTCATCCCCTGTCAGGTCTTAGTGAAATAAATTGTTGTGAGACACTTGTCAGTAGTACCACTAGAGAGAGGTGTTGCATCTATCTGGGTCTGCAGGGAGTGCATTTTCTTGACAGGACAGGCAGCTGAAGTCTTTCCCCTTGTGCTCTTACCCGTACAGCATCCAAGTGTTTCACTGTCTCAAGCACGAGGGGACAGGAGGGCGTACGCTGCTGGTGGATGGCTTCTATGCAGCGGAGCAGGTTCTCCGGCAAGCACCTGATCAGTTTGAGCTGCTAAGTAAGGTGCCACTGAAGCATGAGTACATAGAGAATGTGGGGGATTGTCACAACCACATGATCGGAGTTGGGCCAGTCCTCAACGTCTATCCCTGGAACAATGAGCTTTACCTGATCAGGTAACATCAGAATGAAGATGGGGAGGAGATGGGGTTGGGCAGACTGTAGTGATTTTCCAGAAGACAGCTTCAACAGAAAACCATTGCATGTTTCGGGGCCGGGGAGGTGGGGACCACAAAAACACCATGCATTTCCTTTTGGGCTTTGCAGTGATGTTTTCAAGAAAGTGTAAGAACCACTGCTGCTCTCTTGAAGCTTCCAGCTTGGCTTAGCGCTAACTAGTCTGCAGTTTTATTCTGAAAAACCCCTAGTCCTGTCTGTAGCTGGTGCACCTGTTGCATCCTGCCTCTGTTTGGAGCCTGGCGTTTCCTAAACAGTGTGGAGCTACTGACTGACCAGACAACTGACTTCTTTGCTTCTTGGAAGGAAAGAAGTTTTTAATATCCCAGTGCTGATGGGCTTCTCTTTTATTCCCACCTTTTTCTCCACTGCTGAGAAAGTACAGAACATCCTTCTGTGAAAAGCAGCAAAAACTGTTGGACTTAACAGTGAACTCCTCCTTGCTCCAAATGTTTGCTGCATAACCTCTGTACTCATTACTGTTGCCTCCTTTAATACTAATCTTACGGCTCCTGAGCTTCTCTCTAGAAACATGTGGCTGCACTGTGCTCTTAGGACCACATAAGTGATCTTTTCTCTTTTTTATTTCTAGATACAATAACTATGACCGTGCAGTCATCAACACTGTGCCTTATGATGTTGTGAATCGTTGGTACACTGCTCACCGCACACTCACCACTGAGCTCAGGAGACCAGAAAATGAACTGTGGGTCAAACTGAAGCCAGGCAAGGTAGGACTTTGGAGTTGGAGGCTCGTGTGCTTGGTACAGGCAGGCTTTGCCCTGAGTTGGAAAGGCTGATGCTGGGTGCAGTTTTAGAAAAGCTAGAGCTGCAGTTGTAGAGGTGTTACAGGGTATGTTTTCGTCTACCAGCTGTGTCTGCTTGAAAAAGTTTTTATTCCTGCAGGGTCTATATTCAGCTTGGGTCCCAAAAATGAAAGTGAAGCAGAAGTATTCATACCAGAATCATTTGCACCTCTCTGTTCTCAAGGCTGTCTGGGGAAATGACCTGACAGGCTGATGATGACCGTTTTCTGTTGTTGGTGAATTATGACCCAACATTTTTGGCAAAAAAAAAAAAAAATCAGAAGTACATTGCTAGGTGTTGTTTTATGCTATGGTTAGCAGCAGAGCTACTGGCATCAGGTGCAACATACATACTAGATCACATCAAAAATCTACTTATAGTTTCATGTGCTGTGTCTGACAGTGTTGAACTGGGAGGGTCAGACAGATGGTGGTGTATCCCTACCTACTCTTCCAGAGAGGGATCTCCAGAACCTGTCACATCAGAGGGTCCTGGCTCGGTGTGGTGCTCACCCTGTTCTGTTGGCTTTCTTCTTCCCATGCAGGCACTGTTCATAGATAACTGGCGTGTCCTGCATGGGCGGGAGGCATTCACGGGGTACCGCCAGCTGTGTGGCTGCTATCTGACAAGAGATGATGTGCTCAACACCGCACGCCTACTGGGACTGCAAGCTTAGCCTGGGTCATCTGCTGTGCAGAGGCAGACGGAGCTCCACGCCATGCTGGTGTGTCACCACGACCATGTTGCACATACCTCAGACACCTCCGCCCTCTCTGAGCAGTTCTCTCTCTGCCTGTGTGGGAGAGGGAGCAGGTGGAAGCCAAAGGTTATGGGAGCTTTATGGGACTGTATTCTGCCTTTTTCTGAGCTTGGTCAGCTCTTGCTGTCTGTGCACTCAGCCTGGTCTTTTCAGCCAGCCACTTTGTTTCAGCTCCAGTGAACTAATCACACTACAAGAAGTGCTCCTCCAATCAAGTGCCTTCAGAATCTGAAATCTGTTTCTCCCTGTTGTTTGGCCTTTTTTGTCAGTTACCATATTCGTTTTTTTTGGCATAACAGAGAAGAATGGATATATCTGGGATCTTGTTTCACCTCAGACCAGATGCCAGACCAGAGAAAAAGGAAGTCACTGTTTGTTGAAAGTGCCACTACTTAAATTGAGGGCTGTTGGCGTGTATCTGTGACTTCTTTCTTCTTAAACAAGTTGTGTACCCCTATCTGACGGGCTCTGGTACAAGCAATGCTTCTTGAGATTTGGCCTGGAAAGCCAAGCTCATATAGTTAAGGTACCTCTAAAGGTTTAGGTAGACAGAAAGGGGAAAGTAGTGAGATCTGCACAATGGAAAGGAGAGGTGGCTTTATACGAGGAGAGTGCTTCTCACATTTCCTTCAGTAATGTAATGTTGAACTAGTGGTCTGTCTGCCTGTTATGCTGTACTTCAGTCGAAGGTGAAGGCTCATCAGCTTCAAAACAAGGTTTGACACATTTCCTACTCTGCCTGCTCTTCCGGCTTTCTTGAAGAAGGAATTTTTGTTAGAGCATCTTTACACTGGCTGCTGGATGAGGCTGACTTTTTTTTCCACCAGATTTTCCTGCATATGAAGGTAATGAACACAGAGGTATCTTTCAACTCCTGGTAGCAGGAAGGTAAATTTGTACAGTGGCACACTGAACAACCACGGTGGAAATCTCTTTTTAGGTATTATTTTTAATTCTTCCATATTTTTGGGAGGTATTTGCTCTGCTCTGACTGGACCCTAAAACACGATCCTGTTCACTTCTGGCTTTCATGTATGAGAAAGATATTGTTATGCCTAAGGTATAAATGGGGTGTAGATGCCAAACCTGCTGCCTTTGTTTAATCTAAATATTGAATGTATACATCTTAATGTTAGGAAGCACTCTTAAAAGCTCCTGTTCCTGTGGACTGAGCTAACCTATGCTGTCATTTGCAGTGAGACACTACTCCATCAGGAGTTGAAAGGGTTTCAGAGTGAAGGCTGATGGGAAGCTGTGTATCAGAGGATACATAAAGAAGTGAAACATAAGCAATGGCAGCAGACTTGAAGGTGAGCTGGCTTCTGTCAAGTGTGTCTCCCAAGGCTTGTGAACAGCCTCAGACATAGGCAGGCACTTGAAGTTTCCTATAGACTAAGCCAGTGGGTTCCTTGAGCCTGCATCATGCATTGCTTCTATTATTTCTTTTCCAAATACTTGTTTTAAAGGTTCTCCATAGATGCCAGTTACACCAGCATAACTTACGTGTGAAGCTTTGCAGATCTTCATTAACCACACAGAAGTAGCAAACCCCTGTGGTTACATCTGCTTCTCACATAACCCATCTCACATGCTCCAGGGTTGCTCCACTTTGTACTTCTGGGTGAAGCTACGACCTGGAACGTGTTGGGGAGAGGTCATGACAAAATCATTTCTGTGTTAATTGACCCTGGGAGGGGGACAGAGGAGCCTGATCAGTGTTTCAGGATGTCAGAGATTTCTGAGCTCCTCTTGTCTCCTTGTGCCCCCAGGATCAGCATAGAAGCACTTGGGTTAAATTGGGACTCATCCCTTAGTTGCTGAAATGAGCTTTACTTCCCATTTTTATCAGCTGCAAGCCAAAAATCTGCCACTACTCTGAGCTGGAGAGTGCAGGGCTATGGCTAGCATGAGGGAGAACTGACTCAAAATATACTGACAATTGTAGTGATACAGGTGCCTTTCTGATGAAGAATGTGGTGATCGTAGCTCTGTCTCCCACTGAGCAGTGTGGAGCTGCCAAGAGCTGTGGTCTTCAGCCACCAGACTCCTCTTTTGAGCCATCTCCAAGCCAGCACACTCCTTGAGGTGATTGTGTAATGTGTTTTGGGGAAAATTTTTCACCATGAATGTAGCAGAAACACATTTCCTCATAGGTGTTGTTCAATTCAGTTTAGCCATTTCATAAGAAAATGGGGAGGGAGCTTTGTTTAATCTTGTGCTCCACCTCTTCCTCACTTCCCAAGTGGACTGACTTGTTCCTAAGCATCTTGTGATCATCAAGGTTTTATTTGTAGAAACAGGGCTTCTTGGTGACTGCAGTCTGTCTGATATGGACATCTGTTGTGTCGTGTTATGGAACAGGTGGTTTGCTGTAATGGTATCAGATCAATTTCTGTAATTAAGCTTTACCAGTTCTTTCAGCCAATAAATGATGAACTGCTTCTTTCTCCCTCCCACTACACAAGGGCTCCACTGTATGTGTTTTTAAAACATTTCCCAAAAGTAAAAAAATGGAGTGATGATGTACTAAATGAATTATAAAGTGGTCAGGTTAACAAGACGTCTGTGCCTAGCAATCATGAACTTGATAAGTACATTACCCATCAAAGTTGAAATAAATCTGAGAAGGGTAGATCAACGCATTGCCTTTGGCTTTTTGTCATTCATTCTTTGCACTGGCCACACGGTGGCAGAAGATGCATGGAACAGCATGAAAAATCAGTGTTAAAAACTCAGTATCAATTCATATCCACCTGTGGCTGTAGGGTTGCTGCTGTTTCTGTCTCTTCTGCTGTGCTACATCCATTTCTCTTGAAAAGCTCAGGGACTGCTGGTCAAACATCTGCAAGACAATGAATATTTTTAAAGAGCAGCAGGACATGATGTACATTGTACTAAAGGTGATGGTGAAGGGAGCAGAGATGTTGTGAGGACACACAGAGGGGATTTGAGGGAGCATGGAGAAAAATGGGTTGGTTTTGAAGGTGTGGGGAGGAGGAAGGAATCTGATCTAAGCATAGGCTAGGGGAAACCAGAGCTCATCAGGTGGCTGATGGAGGGCAACATCTAACCTGAGGCCCTCAGTTCCCACCCATGTGTGTCCCTGGACTCACAGATTGGTTTCCCAGGGGCCAGTTCTCCCTAACCTTGTGTACCTGAAGATTCCTGCATTGCACGTGCACCTTCATTTATCTCTGCTTGCCCTCTGGTCCTTTCTAATGCTTCCTTTTGCCCTGCAGTGCTCCCCCGTGTCCTCTTTTGGAGTCTTGTCCCCTTGGAATCATTCAGCTCTGAAGAGACTTCAGTCCTTCAGTGAAACCAAGGTCTGCTCCTGGAAAATCCCTTTTGTTTCTGCACTTGTCATGCTCAAATTCTCAGCTAGGCTGAAAAACATTTATGTTGTTATCTGCTCATTTCTTTCCTTTTTGGATATACAAAACACAAACTATTTTAGTAGACTCCTTCAGCTAAGTAAACTGAAAAAGATATTACAGTTAGCAACTATCTTAATTCAACACTAGTTCAAACCAGAACTTGTACAGACAGGAATGGATTTTCTGTGGAAGTGGAAAAATATGAAGTCACAGGGGAAAAAAAAGTGGGAGCAAATTAATAGTCATCAGATACCACAGTTTTGACAAATGATAGAGGGGAAATTCTTTGTCACTGACCTCTGAGACATGCAGGAAGGGTGGACTGCTGTTTGTAGCATGTAAAAAAATAATGTGCAGACTACACAGTAAGCATTACAATAACCAACTATCTTTGAAATGTTTCCCTTCACCTCTTGCTGTACATATGTCCTGTAGGTTTTTAAGTAATCCATAGCAACACGGATGTCTCTGATTTCGTAGTTCAGAGCAGCAGTGTGTGAGTAGTCTCTCTTCAGTGGGCCCTTTGTACCTGTTAATTTTGCTGCATGTCTCTTTTCTCTTCACTCTTTTCTGTTAGAACTTTGAAGACCTCATTAGACAGAGAAATTACTTTTAATGTAATTTTAATGCTAATGGGAAATATCCATTTCCAGTTCACTATTGAAAGCATAGATCTAATATTAAGCAAAACAAATTCATTTTGACTTAAAGAGCATGGCAGCCCTCCTTTAACAACCCAAGTTAATTGTATGGCACGGTGTAGTGTAATTGCTTACAATAGGAAAGCTCAGAGGAATGATTTGGGAAGGAAGGGATAATTCTGCACGAAGAGTGATACCAACCTATTCCCAAACTTCAACTGCACAAGACAGTTGTACCTATTTCTCTGTCAAAATTTTGTTTTTCCCTTCAGCTTCTAAATATAGTGATAAATTCTAAGTGACAATTAAAGTTCCAGACATAACTCAGGTAATAGGACTGGCCTGCCCCTTTTATACACTGTTCTGCCTCCCCAGCTTCCTTCCTCCCTGCTCCCATTGTGCAGCAATCTCCATCCTCAGACACTCCCAGACTGTGGTTCCCCTACTTAACATCAGTGTCAAAGCCCAGATTGGTCTTCCTGCTCCTAAGCTTTGGCCTCTGTAGATTTCTGTTGGTATGTGACCTAGAACTGTAAATGCTCTGGGAGATGTTAGGTGATCCTTGATAGCAGCCCACTGATGAGTTCCCACTCTGATTTGTGCTCCTGTATGTTTTTTGTGGGTTCCTTCTGTTCTTATTATCCCGTGTGGCATTGAAAAGGGTCCTTGTCCAGACACCTCTAAAGAAGCAGATGCTCTCCTTCCACACTCCACATCTCTGGAGTGATTTTTTTTTTTTTTTTCCCATTTCTTAATATATAATTAAAAATATGTATTGATTATTAGTACAGGTTGCAACACGTGAAGAAACAGGTGAGAAGAATGAAGCCACAATCATTAGGGTTGGATAAGACTTCTAAGATCACCAAGTCCAACTCTCACTCCATCCCCACCATGTTCACTAACCTATGGCACTCAATGCCACATCTTCATGTTTCTTGGCCACCTCCAAGGACAGTGACTCTGTGACCTCCTTTGGCAGTCTGTTCCAGTGCCTTGCTACTCTTTCTGACAAGAAATTCTTCCAAATATCCAACCTGAACCTCCCCTGGTGCAACTTGAGGCCATCACGTCTCATCCTATCACTGTTACCTGGGAAGAGGCCAACCCCCACCTCACTACAGCATCCTTTCAGGCAGTTGTAAAGTGGTAAAGTCTTCCCTGAGCTCATGGGGAACTCTGAAAGCTCAGGAGAGGTGGCTCTATTGATTGAGGCTTGGTCTGAATTTCATACTGCGATGGCTTGCAGCAAATGCTTGTATGCACATTTACTGAGGAAACAGAGGAATGCAGAAGATGGGGAGAGAGGACAGCAGGTTTTCTGCTCTGCCCCCAGTGCTTACATGTCATAGTGTGTGCAGTCAGCCCTTCAATTCTCGACTTCAAGCCCAAGGCAGGAAGCTGAAGCAGGAGTGTGCTGTGGTTAGCATGGGCTCGCAGAGGGCTGTGGTCAACATCACCCTGATGAAAGATGTGATGCTGCTCACAAAGGGCTTTGCATCTTATCCCACCACATCTCATCACAGGAAGTAGCTGCTGCCTGTGTGGTGAAGCGTTTGAGCAGATGGGCTGCTGCATCGGCAAAGTCTTCTGCTCCCCTCCAGCTGTTGGGGCAGATGAAGCCTTTGCACAGACAGATGAAACATTATTTGATTAAGAGGGAAATACAAGCTTTGCTTGATCCCAAAATTGGCCAAGCTCAGCTCCCAGAGCTTGGAGTGTCACTTCACTCACCAAGCGAGAATCACCCCTTGGGTGCAGCACAGTGAACAGGAACAGGATTTGACCCATCTGTTCATTCATTTCCTCACACTGTTTTCTTTATGTCATGTTCTTAAATACCTGCAGAAAGCTGGCAAAAATGATTTCATCTGCCTGTTAATATGAAGTACACATTGAACCAATACTGATGCTTTTTTTTCAGAGACATACAAGAAAGGGCTAAGTTATCTTCCTGCAAAGGTTTAGGGAAGGAATAAACTAGTTGTATCTTGAATTAACAGATTATGTGTGCCGAAGCCCTTGAGATCTTCCAGTTTAGCTCATATGGAAAAGCTCACATGCTCCACTGGCTGAGCTGCCCAAACACAGCCTGAAGGCCCGAGCAAGGCTTTGCATCATCAAGTCTGCAGCAAATCAGCTGGACAGAGGATGCACATGGGTTTTTCCTACTTGGCTTTTCAGATTTAATTTTGATACAATTAGATTGCACATGTATCTGCAACTGTTACATGGTTTGAAAGTTGCAAGCATACTTGTAAGCTGCAAATGTCGCTGTCACCATCATTTTCACCTGTCTTCTTTGGCACCAGCCCTCCATCCTCTCCAGTGAAGCCCTCTGATTCATCCTTACCCATCCAGCATCCCCTGGTCTGGCTGCACCCCAGCACTGAGCTTCAGTCCTTCTTGGCTAGCTGTGCTCAGCAGCATTAAGCAGAGCACATTTTCCTCCTTCTGAGCTTCTCATCAATGAAATAACAAGTCTTACAGCAAGGGTCATGCTACAGTCTGCATCTGCAATGTGATTTTAGCTAAGCAAAAGCTGTGGTTGGAAAGTACCCACCCAAGCACTGCAATGGTGAAGATGGGGCAGGACCTGTTACCCCCAGCATGGATACCCCAAACCCATGGAGATCACACACAACCTGAATTGCAGGAGGAAGTCCCAAAACCTGTGATGAATCTTGAAAATCTGTGAGCAAAGAGCTGGGTTCCATGAGGGTGTGAAGGGGTGTGAATTTTCTGATTGTCACTGAAGAGTTGTTCTTTGAGCTGCCAGTGCTGTGGCTATGAAGTCCCCCATTGCAACTTCCTACATTTCCTTCCCAGATGAGTGACCCAGCCAAGTGAGAATCATAGCCCAGTGCTGCATATCCAGCTCCTGGACACAGCAAATCACTGTCATTGCCCAAGAGACATTGGTAATGGAAGAAAAAAGAGGTGTGAAGTGGGTACTGCATGCTGAATGCGGGATCACCATGGAGATCTGGTCAGGTCTTCCTGCCAGGAGTTGAAGGTGCCCTTGAACCTTGTGGAGATGACCATGTGCATCCCTCCCTGGGCCAAGCCTTTCCCACCACGTTGGATCTCCATGGAGAAGACCAAGCCCTGGTCTGATGATGAGACTGCTCTGATTTCTCCTACCTGGGAGCCAGCAACCAAGGCAATCTCATTAAAAAATGTGAATATTCTCATCAGGTGAGATATAATAGAACTGTAGAATCATGGAGTAGTTTTGATTGGAAGGGACGTTAAAGAGCTTGTGTTTCCAACCCCCTTGCCTTGGCAGGCACACCTTCCATATCCATGCATCTTCCTCACCTCTCATGAAGGCTGAATTGTGGAAGAAATCCATGCAGTGAAATAAATGGAGAAGGATGGAGGCCATCTCCTGTGGTCCTGATCATCGAAGATATATGATCAGGACTCCAAACCAACCCCTCTATTTCACCTACATACCACTGGCTTTGAAACAGAGCTGGTGGTTCCAGACTTGCATCTCAGACCAACCATTCTGGAGAAGACTCTTGGGTCTTTTCCTTGTACTTATTGACAGCCTGACTCTTGCTCTCTGCCTACAAGGAGGAAGCTTTTCTCTTGCTACTGAGAGGTTCTTTCATCTGCCCGTGGAGACCGATGTTATTTATAGTTCCTAAAAATAAAAATCCTCATTAATTCCCATTATCTATTTATCAGTGCATTATGCTTTCCTCGACTCTTTTAAAGCATGGAGCCTTGTTCTTGGTGCTCACAGTTTAAAGGGAGTGCGCTTTACACCCTGCTCACTTCCATTGGGGTCCTCCTGTCACCTGGGATTCCCCCCACACAACACGCACTGCCCGCGGCCTCCCCTCTGCACCTACACGCACAGGAAGGAGCCCGGTCTCCCCCACCCGCAGCGAACCCAAACGGTGCAGAGGGGCTGAGCCAGAGCCGCTGACTTCCTCCCGGGCCAGGAGAGCACGGCAGCCGCAGGAGATGTGCCACGGGCGGCGCTGCTGGAGCCTCGGCTCCCTCCTGCTGCTGCTGCTGCTGCTGCTGCTGGGTGAGTCGGGGCTGGGTTCGCTGGAGGCTGCAGCCGCTGTGAAGCCAAGGGCCGGCGTCGGGCTCCTGGCTGCCGGGCAAGGGGCGGTGGGAGATGGGGTGCTGCGAGCACCGGGTGCTGAGATCGGGGCTGAATGGCTGCTGAGCTGCCTCCTCCTGCTCTGCAGGGCAAAACCTGGCTCTTCTCATCGAGATCCCGCAGGATGCGGTCAGTGGCACCGTGGGGCAGTCCGTGCTCCTGCCCGTCTCCTACAGAGTCAACAGCTCCTTTCCCTTCCCACTGCCAATTCAGTGGAACTTTTGGAACAGCTCGCAAGTGCTCATCACCTGCTCAGTGCAGAACTGCTCCCTGGATGCTGAAGGAGCTCCCAAGAAATGCTCTGCACAATATTTCCCTCACACCCCATACCGGCACCGCATTGAGTTCTTCCCTGAGAACGCATCCCTGCTGCTGCGGGACCTGCAGCTCAGTGACAGCGGGGTGTACAGCATTGCCTTCCAACAGCAAATGCAAAGCGGGCAGATCAGCCTGGCAGTGCACAAGCAGCATGTTTCCACTGGGCATCCTGACAAAGGTGAGTGCCCATGTGCCTGGACAGACTCCTCCTGCATTCCCCCTGCAGAATGCCTGCCCACCCTGCACAGTCTGGGTACAGCAGAGGGGTCTCTGGGGGAGATGGCTGTCTCCAGCAGCCACTTCTCCTCTCTCCTTTCACAGGCACAGAGCGAGGAGCGGGAGGTACGGCTGCACGCATCCCTTGCTACAGCCTTGGAGCCTGCTACTGCTTCATCCTGCTGCTCCTGCAGCTGCTCTTCCACCTGCTGTGCCTGCGGGGTGGCTGCCAGCAGCAGAGCCGACCTGGAGCAACATGAGGCTGGTGCTGGGGAGAAGAGAGCTGGCGAGTGGGAGCAGACAGAGCTGGCACCTCAGGACACAGCAGTGCCCAGGCACAACGAGTGTGCTCAGCAGTGCGTCGGGCTGTTTTCCCTGGCACCAGTCGCTGTGCTGGAGAAACCCAGGCGTCCACAAGCACCTGTCCCTGCCTGCAGTTTGAAACTACTTCCCCACTCCCATTTCCCCACCATTAAGTAACTCTTCCCCTGGGCAAATAAACGTCCCTTCCTCCACCAAATATGTCTTCCGAGTGCCTGATGTGAGGCTGCAGCTTCATCTGTAAAAGTCCCAGCAGCAAAGCTAGAAGTGGGAGCTGGTTTCCCAAAGCTTCTGGCCTGCTGTGGGTGGTAGTGGCTGGGGCTCGGGGCCCAGAGGCTGATGTGCAGGGCAGGAAATGGGCGGCTTCTGAGGCTGAAGGAGGTCAGAGGGTCAGCATGGGCAGCACCAACAAGTTCTGGCCTCAGCCACCAGCTGCAGCCTCAGCTCCTGCTCCAGCTCCAGCACAGGAGCATCCAGAGGTTCCCATGGGCTCCTGCTCTCTTCCACGGGGATCTGCGCGGCCTTGGGGTCCTCCTGTCACCTGGGATTCCCCCCACACAACACGCACTGCCCGCGGCCTCCCCTCTGCACCTACACGCACAGGAAGGAGCCCGGTCTCCCCCACCCGCAGCGAACCCAAACGGTGCAGAGGGGCTGAGCCAGAGCCGCTGACTTCCTCCCGGGCCAGGAGAGCACGGCAGCCGCAGGAGATGTGCCGCGGGCGGCGCTGCTGGAGCCTCGGCTCCCTCCTGCTGCTGCTGCTGCTGCTGCTGCTGGGTGAGTCGGGGCTGGGTTCGCTGGAGGCTGCAGCCGCTGTGAAGCCAAGGGCCGGCGTCGGGCTCCTGGCTGCCGGGCAAGGGGCGGTGGGAGATGGGGTGCTGCGAGCACCGGGTGCTGAGATCGGGGCTGAATGGCTGCTGAGCTGCCTCCTCCTGCTCTGCAGGGCAAAACCTGGCTCTTCTCATCGAGATCCCGCAGGATGCGGTCAATGGCACCGTGGGGCAGTCCGTGCTCCTGCCCGTCTCCTACAGAGTCAACAGCTCCTTTCCCTTCCCACTGTCAATTCAGTGGAAGTTTTGGAACAGCTCGCAAGTGCTCATCACCTGCTCAGTGCAGAACTGCTCCCTGGATGCTGAAGGAGCTCCCAAGAAATGCTTTGCACAATATTTCCCTCACACCCCATACCGGCACCGCATTGAGTTCTTCCCTGAGAACGCATCCCTGCTGCTGCGGGACCTGCAGCTCAGTGACAGCGGGGTGTACAGCATTGCCTTCCAACAGCAAATGCAAAGCGGGCAGATCAGCCTGGCAGTGCACAAGCAGCATGTTTCCACTGGGCATCCTGACAAAGGTAAGTGCCCATGTGCCTGGACAGACTCCTCCTGCATTCTCTGGACATGGGCATCAGACATGGGCTGGAATTTTGCCCCTTTTTCTATTGGGATGAAATACTGCAGCAAAGGGAGGATTTCCTGGGGTATCACAACTGATGCTGTTTGTGTTGCTCTTTTATAGAAGGAAACCCACCCTGTTCCGCTCTGCCTGCTAAATTAGAAGTATGAGAGCTTCTTGTACATGCAGCTGGTTGTCTTGTCTTTGTGCGAAATGAATGGCTGCAGAAGGGAGAGATGGGTTCAGAAAATGAAGCACTGGGTCTGAGTCCTGTGCCTGAGGCAATCCATTATTTGCTGGGTTTAATAGGGTGCTTGCAGATAAATCAATAGCCACAGAGGCTGTGAAACATACACCAAATATTCGAATTCCACTTTGGTGCCACCCTATTTACAAAGCAAGGAAAATAATCTCTGCTGTGGTATCTGCTACCCCCGCATTCCTTTGGGCAGCACTCACAGCAGCTGTTGTCTTCCAAATACCAGACACCAAGGCCCAAGACATCTCCCGTTACTACACAATTGGAGTTTGCTCCCTTATTGGCCTCTTTCTGCTGCTCCTGGTCCTCTGCATATGGTGGCGAGGTAGGTGGATCTGCTCCTGCATTTCTCCCTTTGGGCTGCACCTCTGGGGATGTTCCTGGGGGATAAAGGCAGTGGAGGGCTCTTCTCACCAAACTACTCCTTTCCTAAGAGCTCCTTAGATGTGCCCCTCTGCCGTTCGTAAAAGGTTCCAAGTTTGTGATGCAGCTTAACAAGCAGAAGCACAGCACGGGGCAGTTGTGGTGGTTTTCTGCAGAACTTGGATGTTTTAGTGCTGAAACCAGAAATGACAATTGATGGACTCAGAAATGCAGCCTCTGAGCGCGGCTGTGATTATTTTGTTGTAGACACCTTAAAACTCCAGCTGGAGAGAATATCCTGGATGTGTCCACTTGAAAATAAACCTGAAAGATGCAGGTCTCCACAGCTTCCATCAACACCATCACCCCTGAGGATGGAAGGAAATGCATTAGTTTCCAAGTGGGAGATTTTACTCGTACTTGAGTAAAATAGCCACAGAAATCTCCATCTTGACGACAAAATCCATGTCAGCCCCTGGTGAAAGT
Organism: Phasianus colchicus; assembly: GCF_987193195.1. Classification (NCBI taxonomy): domain Eukaryota; kingdom Metazoa; phylum Chordata; class Aves; order Galliformes; family Phasianidae; genus Phasianus; species Phasianus colchicus. The sequence continues at coordinate 9,322,912 of NC_143449.1, forward strand.
GCCACCAGTGTACCTCTGGGTCCCCAGGGCTTGGGGAGAGGGAGGGCACAGCACATCTGTGTGTCTGTCAGGTACTAAAACTCTCTTTTTCTCAGGTGCACTGTGGAAGAAGATGAGAACTATTACACAGCAGCAGGTACAGGAAAATCTTCTGAAAGCTCTTTGGGTAAATGCTAAGTGCTGGCTTCAGTATGATGCACTGAGCTGCAGGGATAGGTTGCTGAATATAAAATTAGGAAGTTAATTCAGTGCTGTTAGAGTAAGTTGTGAAGTGCCTGCCCTTCCCCCAGCTGCACAGTTCCTCTTTGCCTCCTTCCCAGAGCCCAAAGGAGCTGTTTTTAGGGACCTGAGAAGCTTGAGGACAGCTTTGACCAACGGCAGCATCGAGGAAGGATGGTTACATGCGGAGAAATGTGGAGACAGTATTTCTTCCCTGATTGCCAGCCTTGTGAATTTATGTTCAGAATGTCTTTGGGGTCCATGTGGGCCATCTAGAGACTCATCTCATGCAGGGTTCCAGCTGTGAGAAATAAAACCCCAAGGAAGAGTCAAAGAAGCCTAAATAGGAAACATGAGAGCAGGACAGCCCCAGCTGCTCTGCAGGCTGTGTTTCATGTAGGGACTGGCTTTGTCTGAAAGGTCCCTGTGTAAAATGCATGTGGTCAGCAGCTCTGGATTCCTTCTAATTCCAGCGTCTTTGGTGTTTTCTCTGTACTTCTCCAGGCCTCAAACACAGAGGATATCCACATGGAAAACACCATGGTAGGGGACATGGCAACAATTTATGCCACAGTTGGAGAAGACTTTGAAGAGACAAAGCCAAGAGCATCACCAGAGACTCTCTACACATCCATAAACTTTCCTCAACTGCCTTCTGCTTTGGCTCCAAAATTTGCTGCAGAGCCAAGGTGATGCTGTTGCCACTCCGTCCATTGTGATCAGACCCTTGGTGAGCCCCCTCCTGCCCATGGAGTGTTTAAGTGCTTGGAGCAACAGATTATGGAAGTGCATTAGTTTGCCTCAAACCACAGTTTCTCTTGAATTTGAGGAATGATCTGCTTTTAGTTTCATCTTGAGATTTCCAGAGAGCACAGAGACACTGAACGCAAGAGAAAGATGCCTAAAGCAAAAGCAAAACAACAGTTCACCTATGAGGAGCTCACTTCCAGAGACACGCCTTAATTTGAGGGGTAATGAACACTGAATGTATTTCAGACGTGCATCCCAAAGTCCCTTACCAATTGCTTGTCATATTAAAAGAATGTACAAAGATCTTTGGACCTGGTGTCCTTGTATTTATGAGTATGCCAAGTCATACTTGAACAGACCCTTTTTGCTCAACCTTGGGGTCCCACAGCAGTAGCATTTTAGGGTCTCTGCAAAATGCAGTGAGAGCATAGATAATTTTCTTCCTCTCTGGGTTTCATAGAAAACTAGATAATGTACTGAAACTTGGGGCCCCATCAATAATAAATGGATATTAAGACCGGTAAGAGTGCTAGGCATCTCCCAACCACAACCAGGCTTGGAGACAGCACAGAAGCCTCTACTGCTGCCTCCCTCCCATTTGGGTGCTCCTGTGTTGTCTGGGATAATGTTCCAGAGGGATGACAATGGTAGTGGTGGTCAAAGCCCCTCTACTGGCACCAGCTGAAGTACAGGGCTGTTCTACCCTTTTGAAACCCTGCTGACGTTCATTACAGCAGTTTTTCTTCTGAAAACAGAAGTGCTTTGTGATGATAAAACCACAAACGCTGAAAAGCTGCCCTAGGTATGAACTGTGCCTTTGCAGTGGTTATCGTAAGACCCCAAGCATCAGGGAAGAGGAAAGAACCAAAAAATGAAGCAGCAGCAAGTAAGTGCGTAGGAACTGTGGGTGTCAGTACTGAGGATGAAGCACTTGCGGTCACTGCCTTCCTGCTTGTCCTTAAGCACAGCTGCAGTTGTCCCTGCCTATCTTCTAAAAGACTTGGAAACACCATCCAGGGGGAGCAAGGAGGGTGAGGGAGGACTGCTGAGCTCGACCTGCTCTTCTGCAGCTGCGAGCCCTATCAGACAAGTCTCCCAGGTGCCTGCTAAGCAACAAAGTAACCTCAATACTGCAGCAAAATTAATCCATAGATCTAAATTTGTAGCAACCAACGTTCACTCAGTAACAAAACCACATCACTGTGAGCCTTACATCTCCCAGAGCAGCTTCTTGGAGAAGACATCTTCGGAGAGCTCAGCCCCTGAAATGTCATCTGTAAGGAGAATCTGCAGGACAGGAGGCATTAAATCCTCCCTGTGAGACTGGGATCTTGTAGGGTGGCAGCAGGGAGAGCTTGTAAGAGGTCCAAGTCCATGCTCAGCACAGTGAGCAGAAATGCCCATCCTTCCATGGGATTTCTCAAGTCCAGGAATTGACCTGATGTGGCACCCAACATGTAATGATCTGATCTCAGCTCAAGTGCTTTTTGTAGGAACGTGCTACAGGCTGTTGAGACGTGACACTAAGATTTGGGCAAGGTAATGCAGCTTCTCTCTTGTCGTGAGAACATCCATTAGCAAACAGTGGAAAGACTGTCTGCAGAGCGGCTGGTGTCTGCTGGTGAGTGGCAAGATGCAACATTGAGACCAGTTCTCTGCAGTTTTGTGCTAATGAGGCTTGCCCCGTCCTGCCCTCCATGCTGGGTCATACACAAATGGGACAGCTGTGCTTGTAACGCAGTGTGGTTGAAACTGCACTTACTTGGTAGGCTGTAAGAGTAGCCCAGGGGACAGGAAAGCAGGTCTTCATTCAGCAGAGAGGTGTGGGGAGTCATAGAATCATAAAGACTGGAAAAGACCCCTAAGATCATCTAGTCCTATCACAGACCCATCATAGATTCCCCGCAGCAACCCATGGTTCCTCTTGCATCTCACGCTCTGTGCAGAACACAGAGCAAACTGCAGAAACCAGCGCACAAACTGCAAGAGAAAGGAAGAATGGTTGGCCACAGTTTCTCCATAAGGTTTGCCTGCTGCCCAGTTCCTGCCCTCTTCCCTCCCCCCTCCCTGACGTTCTGCTCCCCCTCTTGCTTCATGTTCTACCAGTGACATTTTGTCCCCACCTCCGCCATGTCATGGCCTCTAACTTGTGCTGCAGCCTCATCAGCTGCCTCTGCCTTTCCATTTCCTCCTCTGAGCAGCTTCTTCACAGGGCTTTGTGTCTCTGGCCCCTTCTTGCCTGCCCTTTGTAGCTCTTAAAGGTCAGTGTGGCTTTCTTTGCGGCTGCTAATGGCTTGGTGCTTGCAGGCCCCCCCTCCAACACTGCTGGCTGCATCTCAGAGTAGCTTCCTCTGCCGGATACTTGCAGCCTTTGATTTTAAAGACTCACCTAGTGCACTGTTCCTCTCAGCAGCTCTGCTGCTTGTCCAAGCCTCTTCTTCCACGTTTTAACCCATCCCATGTGGCTGAAAGTCATCTCCTGCTGAGCACAGCCTGCTCTGAGTGGGGCAGGGGACCTGGTGATGAAGGGCATGGAAAATGCCAACATATCTGATGCCTTCTTCACCTCGGTCTTCACCAGTAAGACCAGTCTCCCTTGGTTGGAGGGAAGCAGGTTAGGGAGCACCCAAGCCAACTGGATGTATGTGGGCACATGGGCCTGATGGGATGCACCTACAAGCTCTGAGGGAGAGGCTGATGGCGTGGCAAGGCTGCTCTGGGTCGTCTCTGGGAGCAACTCGTTCATGAAGGCTGGTGGAGGGCAAACATCACTCCTGCATTCAGAAAGGAGGACCAGGGGGAGCTCCAGCCTGGTCAGCCTCCCCTTGAATCCTGAGTAGGTGAGGGAAACCACTTCCCAACATATGACAGGCAAGAAATCTATGGGAAGGGTCAGACTGGATTTATGGATGAGAAATCCCACTTAACCAACCTGACATGGTTCTGCACTGAAGTGGCTGGTTGCTAGATGAGGGCAGAGCAGTGGATGATGCTTTACCTCAGCCTTACCGAGGTTTTTCATGTCATCTCCCAAAACTTCCTCATAGAGAAGTTGACAAATGTGGGTTGGATAAGTGAATTTGTCAAGTTGGTGGGGCTGAAGAATCAGGCCAAGACATTCAAAACCAAACACAGCATGGTCCTGGTGACCGTATGTAAGACCCTGTGTGAGCAAGGCAGTGGATTAGAAAAAGTGCCTGCAGGCCTCCACTACCCTGCCATTCTGGGACTCTGACATCCAATTTACTCAGAGCAAAAGCGTCATGGACTTTACCAGAACTGATGTGATGGAGAAGCTGCATTACTGATTTTTTCCTCTCTTTTAAAACTATGTGTAGAATTTAGAAAAGCTCTGGGTAAACCCTTCAGCCAAGCACCTCCCTGGCAAAGGTGCTCCAAACAGCTTGCAAAAGGAATGCTGAGATCGACCAACAAACACAAAGTTTTTCTTTATCCTGACACTTCTGACTTCTAGCAGAGACAAATGATTGCCCCTTCATGACAAGCTGGGTTACAGCAGCGTGGGGCTGGGAAAGTGAGGCCTGAGGCTGTGCCTTTGGACAGGCTGTGACACTGGGTACATATGTGCTGATAGTCAGCTACTCTTATCTCTCTCCAACCGCAAGAAGGTGCTGTGGCCCAAAGCAGCATGTGTGCAAACTCTTCCTTGCAGCCAGTATTTACAGGTTCGTGCTGCTGTGTTTGCTGCTTGATCTTTCCCAGACCTTTGAAAGGTGCAGGGTGCAACACAAGTGCCAGAAAACCTTTTGAAGTGATCGTGAAAGGATTTAACTAATTTTTCATGTCATCCATTTAAGATTAAATGTTGAATATGATTTTAAAATTTCCTTCCAACAAATTGTGGAAGGAATAACATGGTAGAGTATCCTGGTTGATAAGCATGTCTCTTTGGAGAGGTGGGTATGGATGCTGGGGACATGGTGGGAGCATTGCCTCCAGGGAGGGGACAGAACTGCTGCTCCCAGTGGCAAATCGCATTTTAACACCAGCATCTTCACACTTGTTTTGGTTGCTTTTAGTTTTGTGGCTGTCCTGAGCATCCTGGCTGCAACATTATGACTGAATACAAATGTCCGGTGATGTGACCCTGCACTGAGGAACTGAGGAACAGAGAGCCTGCAGTTTGCTAGGCACAGGAAAATAGGGAAGTTTTATTAAAAATGAAAATGCACTGTTGGTGTGAAAAGATCCAAGTGGGAACAGCCTGTGCTTTAACAACAACAACAACAAAAGGAAAAATATGGGGGGGATCACAGGCTGTGGGAAATCATAGTGTTAGAAGCATCAAAACTCAGACATGGAGCTGCAAGCTATGCATGGGTTTCACATGTGGCTAAGAATGCTGAGGTAACCTTATCAGAAGCACCAGAGAAAGCTAAGACAGCCCATGCAGTGGTGTCATAAACATTAAATTTAGGGATGGATGTACTCCAAATGCTAAATTTGGGTGGTGAGGCACTGGAGCAGGTTGCCCAGAGAAGTTTTATGGAAGTGGTCAAAGTCAGGTTGGACAGAGTTTTGAGCAACCTGATGCAGTGAGATGTCCCTGCCCATGGCTAGAGGTTGGATCAGAGCATCATCCAACCCAAACCACTTGGCGCTTCTATGATGCTGCGTAGCAAAATGAGGAACAATGCGGGGAAAGTAATGATGGGCGTAGTTATTTGGAAAGAGACAAAGACAGAGAAAGGAAGGGTCAAGAAATGGGAAAGAAAACAGCAAAATATGAAAGCCAAACATGGGTCAGAAAAGGGTTGGTGTCAACAGATAGTTCAAATGAGTTTCCACGGCTCAGATGGAGGATGGACAGGGGTGACGGAGCTGCCAGACATCGATATGTTGGTGGTGCTTCCTTTGGGCTTGATGACATCCACCCATCACTTCCCAAGGCTTTGCAGCCTGATCCCAGCATCCATCTCACTCTGGATTCAATGGTCCAGAGGAGCCAGATGGAGACAGCCACGCTCAGCAGGCCAAGAAACCTTTCTCTGGAGCTCTGGCTCCGAGCTCCAACCTTCCTAAGGCTCTCATCTCTCTGACCATTAAATGTGGTTTCCAGGTGCTCCTCCAGATCACACTCCTTTAAAATGAAATTCCTCTTGCAGAAAGCTTGTGGCACATGGGTAATCCTATTCTACATCTGCCTTGGTGGAGAAGAAAACCACTGCTAGGAACAGGTTAGGGGGTGAGAAACCACCTCAGGGAACTGGGATGCTCTCCGGGGGAAGATGCATGAGCTGTAAAAAAGAGATGGAAATGGATCTGCTGACCTCATCTGGAATTTATATTGCTTTCAGAATGGAAATAGGAATCTCTCCTGGAGTGGGATGGGTTCTTTCCCTTGGGCTGTCCTGGCCACCAATTGCTGCATTTCTTGCAGGGGCACAGCCTGGCTCCTTAGGACAAAGTGCCCTGCTCCCTGCGGGAACGGGATCGGGATGGACATCACAACGCCGGGGCGGGAGCGGCTGCTGCCGGCAGAAACCTCCCAGGAAGGAGGAGAAGCTGCAGCAAGGGCAGAGAGGAGCGGCCAGAGGGGAGACGTGAGCGTGGAGCCAGCCCAGCCTCAGCACTGCCCTCCAGAGCAGAGCCATCCAGCTCCTCGCAAGCAGTAACCTAACTTGGAATTAGTATTTTTTAAATACAACAATTTTGAATCTTTTCTCCTCGACGGATGCTGCTGCTGCACCACCCTGTGGAGCTGCTGGGGATGCTCCTGGCAGGTAAATGGGGGTTTGATGCCACCCAGTGGGCTCGAGTCTGAATCCTCACCTGGGGCACACCAGCACAGGTGTAAGCAGTTGGGCAGTTATGCATGGGGATCGCTGGCCTATAAAGGGTCAGGTTTTTGTTTTTTGCTTTTTTTTAAAGCAGGGCTAAATGCTCATCCTGCAAGGAAAGAGCATGTCTGTTTTGTTAGTCAAAGGCAGAGGAGATAGAAGCAGCTCAGGAGAATGGCACTGAGGCTACAAGTTTTCTGCAGGTAGGTTCATACAGAGATCAATATATGTGACAACACAACATGTATTGCAGTCATAGGAATAATCTTGCTGTGGTCTTACTGTATGTACTGGCTGGCTTGAAGAGCAAATGGACAAAGGTTTTCAGGCTGGGCGTTTAAAATGGGAAAAAATACACAGTTGTCCAGATGTTGTAGTGTTTGTGGATGCTGAGCACCTACGCAATGAGCTTGGGCTATTGCAGTTGTAAGATGTTTATAATGGAATATTTACTCTTATTTCATGTTGATGATGCTGTGTGAAGAGCGTTCTTCTATAACAAGGGGATTTTCTGTTATAAATGGATCACTTATCTTCATTGCACGCATCTCTCAGGTGATGGTGGCACAAGAACAAAGCCCCATGGCTGTTTCTATAGGTTACCAGTATGAGAATTGGATAAACTGTCAGCTGGGCTTGTTTTGTTTGCCTTGTTATGGCTGACTCCTATCCTGTATTGCAAAATTGTGGAGGGAAATAACGAGTTTGCTCAGGAAGGATGGTTTTCAGGAGGGTTTGCAGTGTGAATGTGTAGCGACAGCTTTCACTGGGGCAGGAACTGAGACATGGTGGAGGGAGAGGAGGAAGCACAGCCTTCACTGCCTGCTTGGTCTCTGCTGCTGCTCTTCACCTCAGGCCACCTCCAGCAGGATGCTCAGGATTAGCCTGGCTGTCCTGTTAGGGGAAGAGAGCCTCAAACAGAAATCCTGGAGTTTCCATCAGCAGAGGCGTGGGTGTGTTTGTTATGCTAGTTGTGTCAGCAGCGATTCATTGGGTTTGTGCCTGGCTAAAAAATAACCTTTCTTTCATGACTGTTATCATTTCTAGGTAAACAAATACCATTCCTCTCATTTTCTCTTCCTCTAAACTAATTAAATTCTTCTTCATTTGTTTGCTTGTGAGGACTCCATCTTACAAGTCAAGATTTTAGCAGTTATTTCTGCCTGGCTTTCCCTGAAAACTCTCTACTCTGTTTGGTCTGGGTGCTGTGTGCCCTGGAAGTCCTCAGAGCCTCATAGAAAAACCCATAAATTGACATTCATTTTGGGGAAGCAGCTCTATCCCTCTCAGGTAGGAGCAAATAGATACTTTCAGCTCCAAACTTGATCAGGAACTGGAGTGAGATGCTTGGAAAGTGCCTTCTGGGCACAGACTGGTAGGGAAAGCAACCCTAATGCACAGGACTTGAGTAGAAAAGGTGTCAGGCCTGCGGGCAGACTTCTCAGACCATCCAATATAAGCTCTAAGTGGAATATCACACTGCCTGATGGAGATGGGTTGTGAGATATGAAGACCAAGCTGTCCAGATTCTACCTGTGTGTCCTTGGCACAGTGAGTACCATTCCCAAGACTTGCTCCATCTCCCTGGCTTGTCTTCTCTTCATCTTCTTCTACCATCTAGGGATGCTGGTGCCTTTGAAACAGGCTGCAGAAGTGGAGAGAGCCCTGCAGAGAAGGATGGCCATGGTGGGTTCCTCAGTGCTGCTTGCGGGGCCGCTTAACATCACGCTCATCCACTCCATACGATGGGAGCACCTCAATGGCACTACTTCCCACACCATCCTGCAGTATGAGAGGCACAACCTGACCATCTGCATGCCATACATTGCACGAGCCCACCTGCATGCATCCAATGGATCTCTCCTCCTGGAGGACCTCCAAGAAAGTGACAGTGGCATCTACAGAGTGACTATCAACCAAGCAGAAAGGGAGAGCTTCTCAGTCTTGTTGGATGTCCTCAGTAAGTGGTGGCTGTGAGAGAGAGGAGTGGGGTGATGGATGCAGGCAATATTTTTGAACATATATGGATTATCAGCATAGCAAAGGGGTATGGGGAAGAGATTTGGGCTGAGCCTGACAGGCCAGTGATGGGGAGGTTGGACCAGCTGTGGATAGAGACCTTCCCAGAACTCTGGGAGACCACCAGATCTGGTGATGCTGCTTCAGCTCTGGATATGACAAAGGGCTTGACCCCGTACTGGAAGGTCTCTTCCATCCCTTGTTCTCTGCTCTCAGAGAAGAGATGGAGAGGCTGGCAGTGTTGTGGCTGGTGTCACCCATGCTGCATCATTTCCAAGGGAAGCTGGCATCACTAATGGAGTGAAGCCCAGCAGGGTGGTCTTCATGGAGAAGTCACCAAAATCATCCTTCACACACCATGCTGTCTGTGGCTGTTTGCTACTTCCAGGCACAAAGTGCTGTTGCTGAGATAAGAACATGCTTTAAATAACACACGAGTCTCTTCTTGATGTTGCTCTTGCCAGTTCCCTTAATTTGCTCTGGTTATTTTCTTTCTAGTAATGCTGCTGCCATGATGTTACTGCAACTTCTCTGCTGCAGAGAAATTTGCTTTCCTTTTCCTTTTTTTTTTTTTTTTTTTTTTCCCCTCATGTACTAAATGTGCTGTGTTAACCCAAATATGATTTAAAAAAAAAAAAAAAAAAAAAAAAAGACTTAACTAGGAGTACCAAATAAATGCCAGAAAGCCCAATGCCCTTGTGCAGTGCAAGACTTCCTAGCAAAAGTCACCTGCAATCACATCCTTGCAGATTAAAGGATGCTTTAATGAACACTACCACCCTGACCCCCACTGTGGATGGATGGTCCTGCTCAGGTCTGAGAGAAGTGCTGGTGTTTCTGTTTCCTTTCCAGAGCCCGTGTCTCACCCTCAGCTCTGGAGCAGTGGCCTGGTGGCCAAGGCAAGTGGTGAGATACTATGTGAGGTAGCAGAGGGCAGGGCAGACATCTTCACCTGGAAGAAGGATGGGCAGATGCTTCCCCCGGACAGAAGTTACCACCTCTCTGGAAGCCTCAGTGTTTTGCACCTGAGGATGGTAAAGAAATCGGACTGTGGCTCCTACTCTTGCAATGTCAGCAATGGGATAAGTTGGCAGGAGACCTCCCTGAACGTCACTGTTGCAGGTGATCACTAAAATAGTGGCTAAAGATGAGCTTCCCATGGGCTGCCCTGAGGGGCATGGAGAGATGCTGCTCTCCAGAACCCAAAACTCTTCCTTTGCTCCACCTGTCCCCAGTATCCCTTGGTTACTTCACTTCATTCTTCTTCCTCCATCTCCCAAGGTCTTGCCACCCAGGATGTCCACGTGCTGTCAACCAGAGCTCGCTATTGTAGGATGATGGGAAGCAATTTGCAGTCTTCCATCCCACCTCTAGCCGGCGCCAAGACAGATCTTGGTGCAATGAGCAGAAGAATTTGGCCATTCCTTCTTAGGGAATGTCCCTAAGCCTAGGTCAACATCACAACCCTTGACTAAAGCAGTGGTGGGCAGGATATGGTCAGAGTGTTGGGCAGAGTGCCTGTGGGCAATGTTCATTCCCAACTGAGTGTTTCATGGATCAGAGCCTCCAGCAGAAATAAATCCACCAGCTAGTAAAGTGAGAAATCCAACCTAGCCATGGTGGAACTCCATGGCCCACTAGAGCCCTCCATGCTGTTCCTACTGTGACATTGCTCCCATCTTCATGGATTGTTTTTCTTTTTTTTTTCCCCAGGTCTCTCCCCTCCCTTGCAGGATGTGCTGAGGATTTCAGTGGTTGCTCTGGTCTTTGCTGCTGTCTCAGGATGGGGCATAATTTTTCCAGTCTGCCAGTCTGAAAAGCTAAGAATAAGTGAGTCTGCACTGGGGACCCAGCTGAACACCCAGTTTTGTCCTCCAGTGGTGTTGAGTGAGGAGCGATGCTGTGGGAAGAGATGGTAACCAACTCATGTCCCCTTCCTGATGACTAAACATCTCCCCTTCTCATCTGGAGGCGTATTTTAAGAGTAAACTCTCCTTATTGTTGTGTTTTGTTTGTTTGAATGAAGAAAACTGATTTTTGTTATGTTTTCAGGTCCGGTTGAACCCTAGCATATCCTTACATAATTTTGCTCAGAGTGTTGAGGTGACTGAGAGACACATTAATAGAAAACTGTAGCATCTCCGAGCATTTTCATTCCAAGACTCCATTTTAATAAAGTATTTTATATACTCTGTGCCATGGTTGCAGAGCCTTTAAAGCCATCCCTTCTTTTAAGTGGGTCAACTCTACCATACCCTGGATAGGGACACCCCACTGCTGCATCCCACCCAAAAGAAGGGCTGGGGGCTGGTGGTGGGGCAGCATGGGGGGACATAAATGTCACCCCACTCTGCTCTGATGTCTAGGGGGAGAGCTGTGGAGGTGGCTCAGTGCCTACACCTGTGGGCTGGTGTGCATCTCCTCCATCCTGGCTGGCACTGCTGGGCTCCTCTGGATGAGAGAAGAAGGTAAGAGGCATTTTGAGAGTGTTGCAGTGCAGATCCCTCACAAAGGGTACAGCATGCAAGAGTAATCACTGGAGATGAACCACCATCTGAGTGGTGGCTGGAGAGGAGAAGGGTCCTTTATAGAGGAAATGGACCCCTTGGGCTCAACATGTTGTTGTTGGCAAGCTGAGAAACCACCATATGGATTAGTCAATTAGTACTGATACTACTAATATGGTTGTTCTTCTTTTTCACAAAGCCTTTTCCCAGTGGGTAACTGCAGAAGGGCACTTAGAATGACCAAGGAATAGAGCTGCAGGTTGGGGGGGGGGGGGGGGGAGGAGGGGAGGTGACTGGAAAGTCCAGTCATGAGAAAGGGACATGATGGAGATTTATAAAATCCTGAAAATGGTAGGCAAATGGAAAAAGTGGTGCTCAGCACTGTGCTGTCTCTTCCAGGCCCATCCATTGCTGTCATACTGCCAGAGATTTTCCTTTTGTATGTGATTGTGATCACCTTCCTAGTGGCCTCCACAGTGACATTCCAGCCTACAAAGCTCATCCAGCTCAAAAGCACAGCAGGTGAGCTGTTCAAGAAAGGCAAGAATGGAGATAAAACCAAATGATAAGGGAGTTTATTTTTGCCACACATCTTATCACTCGTGTACCAGGTCATTCTGGCAGCCCTTGTCCACCTGTGGGAACACACACTGACATTTCCTTCTTGTTCTTCCCATGGCCAGCACAGCGCACGATGGGCTATGCTGCTCCAGGAGGGGTGCTCTTGGTGGTGCTGACGAGCAGCTTCCACATGAAGAACATCCACCAACGCCATGGTGAGAAAGTTGTCTGCCTTAGCCCTTCTACTCTACCATTCAGAGCTGGGACTGCTCCAAAAAATCCATCAAAATGTTGTGTTTTTTTTTTTCCCAGAGATTTGCTTTTTCTTTTTTCTAAGTGTATTTAAGCATGTTTCTATAGTGGCCAACTGCTTTTTTTGTCTTTTCCTTCTGACTGAGTTTTCTGCTGCTTTTTCCTTATCTGACCACAGAAGAAGGCTGTGCAGCATTCATGGATGTCACCACCCTTGTGGTCAGCACAGCAGCAGTGTTGGCCCTGCCGATCCTCGCCATCTTCCTCTGCTGTAAGTGCCTCTCTTATTTCCCCAAGCCCAATGTGAATTATTCAAAAGTTGTTTTTCCTCATTCTGAGAAGTCCTCCTAACCTCACAGGCGACAATATCCATTCCCTATCCCAGCCCCAGATGCCATCTCCTGAATTCACTGACCCATGCTGTGCCTCTCTGGTTGCTTTCAATGATAAATGTGCTTTTTCACAGATCACACAACACAGGGGTGGCTGCAGGAACATGACTCCAATTGTGCAGACAAGGAAAGGTACAACCTCCTTTGCCTTTTCCTGTGTAAATTCAGAAATATAAACTTGGAGTGAAAAAAGTGGGATATGGAAACCAAAAAATGCTTTGTTCCAAAGTTTAGACCCCAGGAAAGGTGCAGACCAGCTCTCACCTTCCAGCCTCTGATTTCACCCTGGGTTTGTGATGGGATGCTCGGGGGGGGGGGGGGGGGGGGGTCCACATTCTGTGCAAATCCAATGCACAGCCTTAGTCAGCTTCTTTGTGCCCCAGCTAAAACCATCCTGAGCCAGAGGAAGGAATGTCACAGCTGTGTTTAGGGTCTTGTTGGGTTTGGAGATGTGCAAGGTTTGGGGCTTCAGGCGTGGGGCAGGGCTGCACTTATGGCTCCTCTGATGATCAGCACATGGAATCACAGAATGGTTTGGGTTGGGACAGACGCTGAGGATCATTTGATCCAATGCATCTGTTAACAGATCAGGCTGCTCAAAGCCCCATCCAACCAAACTTTAAGCACCTTCAGTGATGAGGCACCCACAACTTCTATTACACAGCACCCTCACTGTGAGACATTTCTTCCCTCCAGGTCCATTGAGATGTCACTGCCCATCAGCAAGGATCCTGATTTAACCTGCTAGACACTGGGGATGTTTCCTGTGTGGCTGCTCAACATATTAATGGATCTCAGTTTCACAGGTCTGAGCCTGTGATATTGGCGATATAAAGCAATGAAATTAATCATTTCTGTCTTTTTCTTTAACACAGCACTAGGGATTTCTAATGCATGTTTTCCCATTTATTTTCCACTTTAAAACCAGACTCCGAGTTAGAGAAATGCCTTTAAAACTAGTTACAAGCATGTCCCTTGCCTGTTTATGGCATTAATGAGGCTGTGTATGTTTCTGAGTGTGTGTAGGTAACCAACCATGCCCACCCCAGCCTTTTCCTGCTGCCACACAGGGCCGTGCTTGATGCTTCCTCTCCACGTGCAGATGACACCAGGGTGATTTGCTTGTGTGCTTCCTGTGCACCTCCTGAAGACCTGTGCAAATGGCAGCATCCATGCCTGTGGAGACCTTCATGTGCTTTAAAACTATTTGCATTGGTTAAATACAAATCACTCTGTAGGAGCACTGTGCCTGTCGCTGGCTGTTGACAATGGCTCCTCTGTTCTCTCCTGGGTTTTTCTGCACAGGAAGGAAAATATGGGGTGTTTTGGGGTGTAGTGTGTAGGCCAAGGTATCAGCAATTCTCTGCTGGACCAGACTGCATCTGTTCCAGGGGTGAGGGTTAAGAATTCATTCCTTTTTGCAGCTTTTAAAATCCTCTCCTTCAGTTCACCGCAAGCAGCAGTAGCTGAGTGCTCACAGTTCTGCATGTGGGATTCTCAGGGTTGGCCCGAGGGGAAGCAAACACAAATCAAACACGTGATGGGATTTTGCTGCCCTTTGTAAGGGAAGTAATCTCCCTGCAACAGCAAACTCTGGTTGCAATGGCAGTGCCACCTCTGAGGCATAAGCCATATGTGTCTATTTGCCCACCTTCTGTCACACTTTCCTGTTGCCCTGATACTGTGGGTGCATTATCTATTGACTTTTTTTCTTTGCTTAGTTTTGTTAGCAGTCTTGGTTTCTCTCCAATATCATTGAGCTTAAAAAAACAAAAAAAAAAGCTATTTATTTTAGCAGGCTGAGGTAGGCTGTGGGATGCAATGATCAGACCATGGAGGGAGATGCTTGTCCCAGCACAGGGTGCCCCAGCGTGGGGCTGTTTCTCCCTAGGGGCATCACTCTGTATTTCCCTTTTCTGAGCCCCACGTGGTCCCTCAGCCCACTTAGCTGCACCCTGGATGCCAGCATCACCATTGGTGCCACACATCCCAGGTTGGTGGCACTGCTGAAGATGCTGAGCCCTGGGGCGTACTGCCTGCAGGGTGCAGTGCTGCTGCCCATGACTAAGCTGCTCTGCTGGTTGCCTGCCTAATGTAATGCTGACAAGTAGGACAGAGAAGGAAGCAGGGCACAGCAGCTTTCAGGATCTCTAGCAGGGACCTAGAAGGGACCCCTTGACAGCATTGATTTGAAGAAGTAATAGCACAAAGTGTTCTGTTAATATATCCTTACAAGCATAGTTGCTGAATTGTTGTATAATACAAGTAATACTTGCCTGCAACACCACGGTAGCCTTTACATGTTATGGGTGATAATTGTGATGTAGCACTGTGAATGGGGAGGCACATCGTAATACTGTTCTGTTTGAACATGATACAATTTATAATAATATAGTTAAACTTGCTGATGTTTGTTGATGGATACCCCTGCCCTGCAATTTGTTTAGGTAACAGAAAGAGCTGTGTCTCTGAGCCACGGAGATACGGAAGTTCGGCTGAGTCTGGGTACGAAGAAAATAGGGGGTCCTGCTTGGCATGGATCATGAATACGTAACATACTCCTGGGAAAACTTCTGCTTAGACAACAGAAGTTATGTATATAAACAGATCTTTTGTGTAAGGTATGCATGATAGGAGGATTACCCCCCATTACCCCAGTGCTGCCCATGAGAATACCTGCTTAGCGGTAATAAACTTCTGCTGATGCAAAGAGACTTAGCAATTTCTTCCCCTGAGAGTGTCTTATCCTCTGGAGACGCTGTCATATGAAATCCAGGAAGAAAACTCTTGAACTCCAATGTGGTGTTAGAAAGTGGCATTGCTTTATTCCTCACGATGTGTGCCAGCTGACTTGACAAGCACAACCGTGCTCTGTCAGAGCTCAGGTTTTACACGGTTAAGATACACATATGCAGTATGTTGACGTATATATATTCTTTTTTTTTCAAAGACTCATTAATATATGCTAATATCCCTCTGGGCATGCTCAGTGATATCTAGGATGGTTGAGTGTCCACCCACTTTCCCATTTTTCACTATCAGCTTCATCACTGAGACTTTTGACTCACTTTTACCCACTTTTCCCCAATTTGGGAAATTTCTATTTCTTGTCAGCCATAGCCACCCACTTTTTAATGTAATACGTATGGAATGCGAGGAAACCATCTTTGTGCTTGCTGAAGCAAAAGATGAAAGGGCTCTGCTATGATTGGAGGCAAAACCATTGAGGCAAAAAAAGCCAAGCGTATCAGAAAGCTGGGCCTGGGCTGCTGGAAAGCACCGCCCATGCAAACTGAACAACACCCTGCACAGTGAAAGCTGGGGCCTTAAAAGGGGAGCTGCAAGAGGAGGTGAGTGCATTTATGGCCTGAGCTGGCTGAGGGGTGGAGGGATGGGGAAGGGAGGAATGGGGCAGAGCAAAACGGGTAGGGATGGAATGAAGGGGATGGAGCCGTGGGACTGAAGCTAGGGGGATGGGAAATCCTGTATTGCTTCCCAAATGGTGCTCCCATTCTCTCCTGTAGGGAACCCGTTTCTGCACCTCTAGCTCAGCTCTTTCCTCTTGTCCAGCCCTATGACAGCAAATCTGTAGCACTTCTGAAAAAGCGCTTCTGAAGCGTTTTAGAGCTGCCAAACCACCTCTCACTGCCCGCCCAGCGCTCCCCAGCTTCAGCTGCCTGCGCCCAACCCCTGGTCGTCGCTTGGCATCTCCCACACCTCCAGCACTAGCTGTGAGGCTCCCTAAAGCAGAGGCGCTCATCACTGGGCTTAGGGCTGCAATTTTGCACGGAGCTCCTTTTTTAGATGGTTATTTCCCTCCCTCTTTTTTTGGTTACTCTCGCTTCTGTTAGAGCACAAAATGAAGAACTAAAAAATTGATTGCTGCAGCCTGCAGCAGCCGTGCTGAGCTCCCAGCTGCGTGCAGAGGGTAAAACTTGTTTTTTCCTACTATATTACTGCCAGCAAGTGGTGTTTTTCATTTTTTTTTTTCACTGGTTTTGACAGTTCTTTGTTCAGTAAGGCAGAACTGGCTGAGGGAGACATTTCTCACAGCTGGGCTTCCTGACTGCTAACGTATTTAAACTTCTGAAGCTTCCGTTAGGGAAGTCCACAGACAATGGCTTCTGCAGCACACAAAACAGGAAGGCTGCCGACAAGAGGAAATATTTGCCTGCTGTATATCAGCTCCATCCATATCTGTACCCAATCATATACGCTGGTTCTGTGTGCTTCTGAGTGCATTTATTTCCTCTGAAGATCTGTTGTCAGTGAGCTCTGCGGCAGCGTGTGCACAGTGCTTCAGTGTGATGTGCATCACAACCCGATTCTGAGCTACCCTGGAAAACGTACGCAGGTATGGGCATGGCTGAGATCTGCTAGGGTAAACTCAGGTGTAATGGCAACAAACAGTCTGTTAAATACTTACTTATATCCCACTGCGATACTTTGATCTATCTATTCCTTACTGGTGGTGAGCCGGGATGACTTGGAGAGAAAGATGAAGGTAGAGAGATGTCACTACCCTTGGATCCAGCGATGGATGCCACTTAATTAGGGCCATTGCTCTGGTGATGGGCGCACACTGAACTGCCACTGTTCTGCCTTGTGTCTGTGCTTCCCCCACCCACTGCCCCCGCTTCTGTCAGCTGCTGCAAATGAGGCAGAGGCCTCTTGTGGTCAGCAGGCCTTCTCTAAAAGGCTTTACTGCTGCGTAAGTGCGGCTTGAGATTTGGAATAATCTGTTAATGGGTCGGAGGGGATTTTGTGGGTCTCACTCTCTTCCTGCCCTCCTTGGGAACAGGCGTCATTTGTGAGATGTCCCCTCCTTAATTAAGTTTGCCTGTTACGATGCAACAAGTCTGCATATTATTACATGGTGAGAGAAGTCTGTCCAGAAAAGTGCTTCAGCTGCTCCTTTTCTCTTTTAGCAACTATTTGGTACATGAACCCTTTTGCTTCTCAGCGTTACAGCACACGATGCATAACATGCTGTGTGCAGGCAGTCACCTCCTGATGAGGGCAGATAATTACTGACTGCCCATCCCACCTCTGATCTGCAGTTATCTGCAGTGGTTCTGCCTGGGTGTTGCTGATAGCGGCCCATATCACCAAACAAAACATTGGTTTCATTTTTGAGAGCTGCATGCTAACTGCCTGAGCTGTTCTCAGTTCCTCTTCCTGACCCACAGAAGGAAGTCCCCTTGCCTCGTGCTGTTCCTGTTTTTTTGGAGTGGCTGCTGATACTGCCCCATATAAGGATCATAAAATTGGGAAGGAACCTCTTGAGGCCACCAAGTCCAACCCCCCTGCTAAAGCAGGTTCCCTAGAGATTACACAGCAAAGTATCCAGGCTGGTAGTGAAGATCTCCAGAGGAGACTCCACCACCACCTCTCTGAACGGCCTGTCCCGATGCTTTGTCACTCTCATTTTAATTTTTTTTTCCTCATATTCAAGTTCCAGTTTGTGTTATCTGTTCCTTGCCCTCTTGTTACACACCACTGAAAAGAGCCTGTTTCCCTCACCCATTTGGCAGGAAGTGCCAGCCTGGTTTCACTGGGACAGAGTTGATTTTGTTCATAGTGTCTGCTATACTGCTGTTTTGGTTTTAGGATAAAAACAACGTTGAAAACAGATTGTTGTTTTTATTGTGGCAGTGCAGTGCTGCACACACCCAAAGACCTTTTCAGCCTCAGTTTCTAGCACAGTGCTGCCAGTGATGGGCTGGGGAGGCAGGGAGCTAGGAGGGGATGGGACCAGGACAGCTGACCTCAACTGACCGCAGGGGCGTTCCTTAATACATGACATTATGAAGAAAAAATGTGAAAAATGGTGAGGAGTTGGCTGAGCAGATGGGCATTGGTTGTCGAGTGCAGAGCAACTGCCTTGTGTATCACTTGATCACTTATTTTGTGTGTAGATATATATATATATAAATATCATTAAAATCTTTTCTTTCTTAGTATATATATATTTATTTCAACCCACGAGTTTTACTTCATTTTTTTTCTTTTTCTTTCTGTTCTCCTGTGCTAAACTACAGCACCACCCTTTAGATATTTCTAAGCTTCGATAAGATCCCCTCTCAGTCTTCTCTTCTTCATGCTGAACAGCCCCAGATCCTTTACTCATAAAGGAGGTGCTCCAGGCCTCCCATAATCTTTGTGGCCCTCCACTGGATATAGAAGTTCCCTGTCTTGAGCTCAAGAGCCCAGAACTGATCACAGTGCTCCAGATGTGGCCTTACCAGGGCAGAGCAGAGAGGGAGGATCGCTGCCCTTGTCCTGCTGGCCACACTCACATTAATGCACTGCAGGATATCACTGGCCTCCTTGGCCACAAGAGCATGCTGCTGGCTCATGGCCATGCTGTTGGCTACCAGGACACCCAGGTCCTTCTCTGCAGAGCTCCTTTCCAGCAGGTTAGCCCAGAACTGGTACTGATCTATTCAGTTATTCCTCCCCAGGTGTAGGACTCAGTTCTTGAACTCATTGAACCTCATCAGGTTCCTCTTCACCCAGCTCTCAGCCTGTCCAGGTTTCACTGAATGGCAGCACAGCCTTCTGGTGTGTCAGCCACTCCTCCTGGCTTTGTATCTTCAGCAAACCAGCTAAGGATACGCTCTACTCCTTCACCCAGTTCATTGATGAAGACGTCAAGCAAGACCAGACCCAGTACCAACCCCTGGGGAACTCCAGTAGTTAAAGGCTAGACTCTGCCCTGCTGATCACAACACTGAGCTCTGCCAGTCAGCCAGTTCTCAGTCCACCTTCTTGTCTGCCCATCTATCCCACAGTTCTTCAGCTTACCTGCAAGGATGTTGTGGGAGACAAAAGCTTTGCTGAAGTCAAGGGGGACAACATCCACTGACCTCCCCTCACCTACCCAGCCAGTCATGACATCACAGAAGGCTATCGTGTTCATCAGGCAGGATTTCCCCTTGGTAAATCCATGTTGACTACTGCTCCAGCTGGCAAAAGGGAGAAGATAACTTGCACGCCAGTGTTTTCCACTTGTGCTCCCAGGGCTTTATATTGGCTTTATATTCTTTGATCCTGCTCATGTTCCAGCTCTCAGTATCAGCCATGCCCACACGGAAGAGCAGCAGCAGACAGCTGCTGTCTGGAGAGCCTCACTGCCTTTTAACAAAAGGCTCTTTGTGGACCTGTCCTCCCTCTCCATGTTCAGCTAAAATTTCTTTCAACCTCTGCCCCCGTGGAAAGTTTTAGCATTTGCTATCAATCCCACGCTGTAGCAAACATTCATGGGAGGAGGTGATTTTCAGTTCCTGGCACAGACTTCCTCAGAGCGTGAGATAACTAACTGATGTTGACATGAATTCCTTTCCCCGGGGGACCTTATTTATTTCTCCCTATCACAACCGGAGAAGATGGAGGAGGCATCTGTTTTATAAAGGGGGAGCAGCAATTTGCAGAGGAACTTCATCACATGCCTGCTTGCAAACTTATCTCTCAGTGAAGCAATACTGTCTGGGTGCTGGAACTGTGGCCTAGAACATTTCTTTTCTCTTCTGAGTGCTGCAGCTTTGTGCAATTCATTTGAGCTGGAGGACATTTCTGTTCCTAGTCCGGAGCCAAAGAAGGAAGGTCCTCCAAACCACCATCCTTCCTCCAGAGGAGTCTTTCTTGCAAACTTGCCTTGTTCTTTACTGGGGGAACTTCAGCCCCTCCCTGTGTGCACAGAGAGAGCTGAGATGGACTCTAGGACCCAGATGCCCAGATTGGGAAATAGGGTGTGCCAGCTGGGATTTGCTTGGAAAATGGAAATTCTTCATCTTTAAATGGTGCCTCCTCCACAACCCTTGCTCCCACATCCTTCAAATAGCTGTATATACCAGAAAAGAATATTTTTCTTGTTTCCCTCAACTATTTCTTGAATAAACCTCAGACATCATGAGGATGCCAGAGAAAAGGCTGGAAAGTGGCTGATCTTTGCATTAGCACTCCCTCAGCCCTTTGCCGCATAATGTCGTCCAAGGTCACAGGCATTTTGCAGAGGGAAAGCAGACCACATTTCCCACTTTTTCTCCACTTCAAAGAATTCACAGAGGATATTCTTTGAGCCCATGAAGCTCCACCAGCAGCCCTGAGTGTGTGCATTCACATACAAGCCTTGCCACCAGGGCTCTGTGCCTGCAGCAACCGCTCTGCCTCAGATAATGCAGTGCACAGAAGTTCACGTGACTTCTTCTAAAAGCTCATTTCCTGAAGTCCTTTGATCAGGGCAGAAGCCACAGAGCTGCAATCAGCCCCTTGGGTGGTGAGGACAGCCAGGACTGGAGGTCTCCATCGCAGGCTTGAACATGATGTGCCCTGCCTATATCCCTCTCTCCTTGGGTTTTGGCTACTTTTGTGGTTAGGATGCTGGGTTGGGAATGGGCTCAGAGTGGTCCAAGGCAGCTCCATAATTGAAATTGTTTTTTTTCTTCCTTTCCTTCAGATGCTTCTCTGAACTATGCTGGGGCCCATGGAAGACAAATGGATCTTGCCAGGAGGTAATGACTATCTGAAGTGGGCTCAGCTTTCAGCACAGGGCCTCATCTGTGCATCAGAGCTTCTTTTCTCACTGTCTCAATTCAATTGTTGGAGGGGATGGTTCGACATATGTATACCTGGAGGAAGATTAAGGCAATAAAATGTCCATAGTACATGCCCTTCCCGTTGGGTAACTGGCAGTTGATCATTCGACTGTGGCATGGTGGGTAGCTAGGCATGGGCACTGACTGCACGGTGGTCCTCTCCTCTGAGATGACCCCCATAAGTCAGCTTGAATGTCCAAAAGAAGCGACAACCCAAAAGGTTTCTCCAGGTTGCTCAGTCGTGTATGATTCTCTGTGCTCATGGTAACATTGACTCCAAAAACTTGTTGAGCAGGTTATGTTTCAGATGGGTGCCATTGAACAAGCTTTGAGGCAAAAACTGTGTCCAGCTTCTTACACCCAGCCATACTGTGTCCCTAAACATGTCCCTAAAGCAGAACACCTTGACCTCTCTTCTGGTCCCATCTGAAACTTTAATTTCAGGGTGGTGAAATCTCTTCGCTGGAAATATGAGCTCCTCCATCATCATCCTTCTTCCAGAGCTTTGCAAATCCCAGCAATAAAAGCGGTCCCTGTTGTCCAGATGCCAGATCTTGTGTCTGGGCTCTGAAGGCAGCTATGAGCATGGTTGCACCTCACTGCAAAGTGCATTGTGCACAGGCAGATTGTGCTTGAGATCTCCCATGAAAACAGATCAGCATTGTACATACTGGAGTTTCTAGAGTAAAGAAAGTCTCCTAAAAATACAGAAAGTCCAGAGAGCAAAAGCTAAAAGAATTATGAGACAGAGCTCAAACTGGACAGGAACATTCAATTTGGAGAGAACTGGCTGGTATGGAAGTGGAATTGAGGTTTTCCAAGTCATTAAGAAGGTGAATAAGGCAGATGCAGTGCCTGCAACCCCTCAAGAGCTAAGTCATCTTGAGGTGGTAAAGGAATGTGTTCAAGCTGAGGAAAAGTGCTTCGGTACATGCAGGGAACATGACCGTAATAGCCAGCAGCTCTTTAAATGAATACTGAAGGGACAAAATGGAGCTGCAGCATTGCAAATACACAGTGCATGGGAAGGGGTGCAGACAAGATAGCAACAGCATTACCACTTTGCATGGTGTCATTTGCAGGTGGGGACACTATTCCTAGAGAACCCCACCAAGAGTACATCACTGCAGGAGAAGCTCAGACCTAATGAAGGCCTGAAGACACCCGCAGGTCTTGGCCATGTCAATCACACACTGTGAGTATGAGAGAGGAACTCAGCTGTGCATATCCTTGGGCTGGGTGCTGCTGGGCAGCTGTGCTGCTTCAGCAGAGCTGGGAGAGGTGGAGGGCAGGTCCTGAAACATTTTCGTGCTCCCTTACACCTCTGTCTTCGTCAAGGAATGAGCATCTCTGCAGGTGAGGTGCAGCAGTATCATTGTGCCTGGGTACCACTAGGTCCTGTTGCTGAGACAGCATGAGGCCTGGGGGTGAAGGTGTACTGCGTGTGGTCCCATTGAGCAGTAACCACCATTATGGAAAGAATGCTAAGTCACAGCCTGAACCAGTGATTGGTGGGAAGGCAGGGCCAACCCAGGGGAGCTCAGGTGCATGTAATGTACCTGAGTGACTGGAAAGGGTGCAGCCAGGATCCACCCCTTCCAAGACTTAATTTAAGGGTTGGCAGTGGAGGTGAGGGTGTCTTGTTGGAGATCCCTACCTACCTGAGCTCTTCCAAGGGTAAGTAGCTTCTTTCCTTTGTTTCTGTGCTCATGGCTGTTGCATTTGATCAAATTCTTACTCATTGCAGCCTAGGATCTTGCTGCTCTGCTCTCATTGTTGCACTTTTTGTCATGTTACTCTCGAGGAGTATGGAGTCCTGTTATCCTCCTTCCAAAGGTAAAGAACTGTCTTAGCTTGCTAGGAGCCATTTATATAACAGGTCAAAATTGATGTGTTCTTATCTTAAGAAGGGGGAAGTAAATCAGATGTGGCATAATGGGAGCCAAGAAATCAAAGAGTCTATGAGCCAATCAAGTTGTACTCTGGCTTCTCGTTTAAACTAACCCACCGTGCTCTGGCATCTCTCTTGTTTCCAGATGTGTTGCTCCTTTTCCTGGGATCCTGCCTTGGGGTGGAAATCACAGAAAGAAAACTTGCAGCAGAAGGATCCTCTGTTATGATGCACGCACCGGCAATCAGCAATGTGAACGTCACTGAGTGGGAATGCATAAAGGGCAGCAAGGTCGAATTCATCTTGCAGTACTACGCCTCCTCGCAGTCTCCAGTCATCTACGCCGCATACAAAGACAGGGTGGTTTTCTACCAAACGAATGGCTCGCTTCTTCTGCAGCAGCTGCAGGAGGCAGACAGTGGCCTTTATAAAGCAACAGTTGACCTGATGCAGGACAGGGCTAGGACAACTATCCTGGAAGTAATCAGTAAGTCGGAATAGGTTGAAAGCATGTTTTGCTCTGGCAGAGATTTGCCATGAGTATGATAGATGAGACCACAAGTGTGCATTTTCTGGTTTTGTCGCTGCTTTGAAAGACATGGACAGGAGTCAGGCACCCTCTTCCTTAACGTGTACTTCCTTGTTTCAGCATTAGCAGCTGAATTAGGAGGTGAACATCCTAAAATGCCCTCCGACCTTAAAATCATAAACTCAAAGCATGGCTAGGGTTGGAAAGGACCTCGAAGACCATGCAGTTCCAAAACCTGCTCACGGTAGAGACAACTTCCACTAGGCCAGGATGCTTTTTGGCTAAACTTGATGGCTTCTCTTATGCCCCGTGCTTCCCCATACCACTACTATGTGTGAGCAGTCCTTTCCTCTTGGAAGAAAGTGTCCAGGAAGTCCCTGTCATCACTTCCCAGCATAATCCTACCTGGTACCCCCTTCAGACTGCTATCCCTGACCCCGGGGTGCCATGCCTGACCTCCAAAAGTCAGCACCACCCATCCTTGAGTTGGCACAGTGCCTTGATGGCAGCAGCTGTTGAACTTTGTAGTCATTGCCTTGCTTCTGCAGTATCTTCTGTCTCTCTGAGCTGAACCAAGGCTGAGTTGCAAAGTGGGAAGGTGCTGCTCTCCCCATAGGGCTCACAGTTCTTGCATCTCAACCGGGGCTGGCTTTAAGGAGGGAGGAGTGGCAGTCTCACTCTGGCTATCAGATAAAGAGATTCTTTGGTGTACTTGGAGTAAGACTGAAACACAAGAAAGAAAAGTCAAATGTTGTCTGACCAGTTTATTATCAGTTTAAAGTGATTATTACAAATTAGGTGATGGGGAAAGGATGGTGGGTGATAGGAAAAGAGCGAGACTTTTATGTAAAGCAAGGGCTGATTCTCCTGGGCCTGCTACCTGATGAATAAAAAAAGTGTACAGGCAAAGGAAGGGAGGGGGAGTGAATAAAATGCTCTGTACAATCACTACAGAAGATTTCCTGGGTTTGGTGACAAATGTTGCCCTGATCTGTTAGACTTCCCCATCAGTTGAAGAGGTTACAAAATACATAGAAGATAAAATGTGTTGAATAAGTTGAATTAAACACAGGCTGGGACAAGGAATGGACATAAGAGCTACAGTAGCACAAAGTAGATAAAATAGTACACGTTTTACCTACGGACCCTCTGGAAGCAAAGAAAAGAGATCAAAAATCTATGTTTTTTCAAGTTGGATGGGAACATGGGCTATTTGCTGTATACCTTTAGCAATTTGCTGAACAACATCACCATTGTTGTCAGTCTTTAGAACTAGAGTCACAGACACTCCCTTCTTAGGCTGGTAAGCAGTCAAGAACTGTGCAGTGCTGAAATACTGCTGCTTGCATCTGCGTGGTTTGATCTGCAAGGAGATCCAGGGCATGAGCCATTTCAGTAGTAATAATTTCAAGGATGGTTTGTAATCTGAGAATGCGGTTCAGGTTATAAATGGGTTCTCGAGCACCACTAAATCCATTCATTGGGATTCTGGGTGGCTGGCCTGTGGTGTTTGGTTCTATACTGAGGCAGCCAGTTGTCCTTAGTCCAAGTTTGGCTGCTACCACTTGTTGTGGAGGTGTCAATGGACAGTCATCCAGACAATGAGAATGTCGTATACTTTGACACCTAATTCATCACCACCTCCCCCAGAAGCAAAAAGAATCCTGGGAGAATTGTTCCCATATAACTTACCCCAGACCAATTTGCAGGTAGTTGCTTGTCGGCCATAATGGGCACAAATCCACCAGTGTCCCTTCAGTGCTGCTGATTCCTTTTCAAATATCCATTCCGTAGCAGGTTTATTTACATATTCTTTAGCTTGGAAGTACGTGGTGTTCAGAGGTCCTGCCACATTACAGTTCCAGCCTTTACCAGCATCGCTTCCATCCCTGCGCCACTTACAACTCCAAGATCCAGCATAGGGCTTGCAGGAAAATTCATACCTCCAGTTTTGGAAAACAGCGTGTTGTTTACGGAGGACCAAAAATAAGGATATCCATCCTCAGTTCCCAAATGATTATACCACCCCCATTTTTAATTAGTGTGCTTTTCTCTCATAACCCATTTTATAATAAACCCAAGTGCAACTGTTATTCCCAACCTAGATACCACCTGGCTGAGTTTGGTTCAGACAGTAATTCCCTAGTGGGATATTGGATTGGCTGTGAAGATGTGTTCTTCCCAGCGGGTGCTGCAATCAATTCTGCTGTAGTTACTTGCCAACCAGGACAATAGGGGTTGAAACCCAGGGCTAGGTTTTAAGTTGTGTGGGTCCTCCAGAGACCCAGCAGTTGGTGAGGTTAAAAATGTTTGCTGCTTGCTCAGCCAGTTGGCTAAAAGAGTTCCTTATGCCATTCTCTTAATCCCCAAAGTCCTGAAGGGGATAATGGATTGTTCTGGGGCTCGTGACCCATACATTACACCAAAACAATAGAATTGACATTTTGCTCTACAAACCCAGCCTAAAATTCTGAATTTTACAAAGATAGTCATCAAAATATAAGTGATTAAAATCAACTGTCTGCCTTACTGCATTCAGTCATGGTCTGTATTTTCATCTCTAGTTAATTAAGTATTGGGCAACCCCGCACCCACTATGTCCACAATTTGTATTCCAGTTATTGACTGTTAGGGATTACAGTTCCTTCTAATGTTGTCTGGATTGTTTCTCCTTGAGACATAACCTGTATTTATCCTCGCAGTTGTATATCCTACAGGTTTCAATGGTTCTGGAAGCCCCCTAATTATAAAGAGGTCATCTGCTTGGGATCGATGGGCATCCTAGTGGGTAATTTGTGGTGGCCTGAAGCTTTTATCATAGATCATGTGAAGACAAGCAGCCTTTTTGAACACTTTCTGCTAATTGGTCAACCTTCCCAGTAGTGGCAAGAGGGTCTCCTTTTTCTAGTGGGTTGGGACTGCCTGTCCAATAGGCAGCCCTCTGCATAAAGGACCAGGGGGCCTGATTGTTACCATTAGTCAAAAATACCTCTTACAGAGGCAATCCAAGGGAGTGCTGCCATGTCACTCTGTTTTCCAGAGCCTGTACCCCAGCCTAAACTCCTGAAGAGCTCAAACCTGAACAGTTCCCTCATCAAGCTGATCTGCCTGCTGCCCAATGGAACCGTGGCTGCTGTCTCTTGGAAGAAGGATGGACATTCCCTTACCCCACAGAATTATTATCAGCTCACTCAGAATTCCACTGAGTTGTGGATAAGGAAGGGAGAGAAGTCGAACTGTGGTTCCTACTCCTGCAATGTCAGCAATGCCATAAGCTGGGAAGAGGCAACCTTCAAACTCACGATAGCAGGTAAGCATCAGCCTGTGGTGGGGCTGCAGTGCTTTGCTGCACGTCTCAGAATTGTCTTCAGTGTTAATTCCCCTCACTTCACTTTGCAGGTCTCTCGCCTCCTCTCCAAGTTGCACTGAGGACAACAGTGGCTGCACTGGCTCTCACTGTCATCACTGCCATCAGCTTTGTCATCTGGCTTCTGCAGCCAGGGAAGCACAGACTTGGTGAGTGCCCACACCCAAATCCCCAAACTGAGCCCTCTCTCCATGCCGCAGAGAGGACAGAGGGTGCAGTAAAGCCTTTCTCTACTAACTCACTTTGGTGGAGGAACCTTGCTCAGTGTTCATGGAGTTCATATACTTCTTTTTATGCACCTGTATATTGCACAGAAATACAGAGTCCTAGCAACAGTTAATCCCAAATGGCTTTGGGAGAAATCAAGCTACTTATGCTATGTATACAATGCATGCCATGATATCATGGTATGAAGCATGCTAGTCTGTCCTCTGCCATTTCTTGGGCATCCCTGGGCTGAAACAGAACAGGCAGGACACAAAGAGTTTTCCTGCATGAAGGTGCTGAGAGCTGACCCAATACCACGTGGCATTGGTTTCGGTGACCAAGCTCACTGGCATTTGGGTCAGGACTCTGCATAATGCTGTGCATCCATACCCAAGCCTACAGGTTAATGTGGGCGCTTCAATGACAATCAATATTTGGTTACCAGAAAGCAAACCATAAGACCTAGCCAAAAGAAAGACCAACGACAGTCTTTGTAGTCTTCTTCTATCTTCTTCTACCCATCAAGAACAACCCCCAGTATAAGGGAGACCGACTGAGGAACAGAGATGAAGACCAACCATACATGGGAATATTGTCCTAGACTGATCTGTCTCCTTGTATTAACAATGGAGTTGTGAGTTAGGTCCTGTTTTGGGGGTAATCTTTCCTGAGGAGCTCTATATGCCCAGTGCTTGTGGTGAGAGCTTGTGCCATCTGAGTTCTTTGTAAACTGGATCTCCAGAAGAAATCCAGTGTTTGCCACTGTAAGAGGCAAAAACCTGGGCAGAAGTGCATTAAGGTGCCAAACCAGATGAAAATGCTGTTTTGTTCAGCTTAGAGCAACCCCAGACCTGGCTGGAATCTCACTGTCTCTCCAGAAGTCAAGCAAAGCTTTTGTAAGCCCATCAGAACCCTTTGAAGTCCACCAGGATTTGTCATCAGGGGTTCAAAACCTTGGGGATTTGATTCTTTACAAAGAAAATCTGTGCTTGCATTCATTTTCCTTCACAGGCTGCACCTCATTGGTGAGGTCCTGAGCTCCAATGCAAGTCTGATTGCCTTTTGTAACAGGAAAAGAAGCACGGACATGGCTAACTCTACCCATCATAGGGCTGCTGGGCATCTCATGTCTCCTCCTGTTTGTCACCTCTGTCATCTGGATGCAGGAAGAGGGTAAGATTCACTGAAGCCCTGCATCCTTGTCTGATGTCCTGGTAGCTGACTGGTAGAAATCAGTGTTGGGGTCACTGCTCAGCCTCAACCAGGAGAATCTTTCCCATCCCAATTCTTTGTTTAATTCTTTTTCCCATAGGTCCTTCTGCTGCCTTCATCCTGCATGGGCTTTGCTTCCTTGCTGCAGTCATGACTGTGGTGCTGATCGCCATGATCTCTCAGTGCAGACCAGAAGCACTCACCCGGTATCCAGACCAGACCAGTGAGTTGCAGGTGGGGACACAAACCCCTGGTGCTAAAAGCCCCATAAGAGCCCAGGAGCTGCCTCTGAGGTTATCACTACAGGAGGGATGAACGCTGCTGTGGGGCACATCCATGTATGGTGCCCATGCCCTGCTCCCCACTGATGCCCATCTCCTCCCTGTTCCAGCTCCTCTTCACCATTGCCCCCCCACCCATCAGAAATTCTCCTCTCTCCAGGGTATCATGTCATCCTGTGCAGTACAGCCATGACACTGGCAGTCAACTTGTCATTCTCTTGTCTCTTGCTCCACAACTTCCAGCAGGTCCATGGTAAGGGCTAACTGGGTTTTCATTGCATGTACCCTTGCTTGCCTTCCTCGTGGGGAGGGTTGGGGTGTCTGTGGGGCTGGGCAGTGGGACTCCATGGGTGGCTTTGTAGGCTGGTGATTCAGGAAGGGGATCTGCACTTGGAGTAGCCAAGGCAAACCATGTGATGAGCAGGGAGGGAACAGCAGGGCAAGGTTTGCCCCTGGAGTTCAAATGTATGAAATCTAAGGATGCTCCTCTCCACCCGCATCTGGGACATTCCAGCTCTGGAGCTGGTTAAGTGGGATGGAAGAGAGACCACTGACACTTCTCACTGTCTCCCTGGCAGAGCGTGGCTGCTCAGAACCTGTCAGTGTGATTGCCAGCTGCGTCTTTGCTGTCCTGGCAGCTCTCCTGCTGCTGCTATTCTCCTTCTGCTGTAAGTACCCAATGATTCTCTTCCTAACTAGCTGCTTGGCCACAAAGATCCTGGGCTCAGCTCTCACACTCTGGCAGCAGCTCCTGTGGAAAGGGGAATCCCACACTTTCCAAGGCTGTAGAAAGCATTTCAGAATCCAGAACAGAGGGAATATTGTACAGCATAAAGCCAATGGGTGGCATATTAGAGGTGCAGAGCTTGCAGGCAAGCTGGGTGTCCATTTCTGTGCTGCTTTCTTGCTCTCCATCTGAAGCAGAAATCTCGTGTTTCTGAAAATTGAGGGGTTTGGCCAAGAGAAAGTCTCTCATATCCACTGCACCCTGCAGCCCCATTTCTTTCCCATGCCCCATGAAGCGCACACAGTGTTGGAATCCCAGCAGCTGATGCCCTCTCCTTCACTTCCAGATTACAAGAAGAAGATGGATGGCAGCACACAGACCACAGGCACCCATGTAACTCACTGCCCGCCTCGGTTTCTCCTTCCCCTGCTAATTCTTTCAGAAATCCTCATTATTTAATGAGGAACATTCAGTGCTCAGCAGAAAGCACCCACCTGCCTTCCTGCAGAGTGACATAGACTTGATCACTACCCTGGGGGGGACACCAAGAGCCTGCTCTGGCCATAGTGTAATTGTTCCTTTGGGCATGTTGTGAGGTGCTCTCATGCCAAACATGCATGTCAGTTTGGGTATAAACACGCTCCTGTCCTCCAAAACACAGAGCTGTGAGTGAGGGAAACCACAGATCCACAGCATCACCATTACATCTGCATGCCTTCATGTTGCATCCTCAACCCCTAACACCAGACTTCAGATCCTGCCTCTATGTTTTGGAGATACCAGGGGGTTCTGGGATCTGGGAACCCTTCTCTGTCCTGCAGTTGTCATAGGGCAGCCCTGTCCCACCTTGGGAAGGGATCTCAGTGCCATGGGGGATTAGGGCCCACCAAAAGGGATTATGGCCCACCAAAGGGGATTACCACCTACCTTAAGGGGATTATGGCCCACCAAAAGGGATTACAGCACACAAAATGAGATTATGGCCCACAAAAGGGGATTATGGACACCTAAGGCTCACCCCCATGTTTTTGCAGGGGAAAAAAGAAGAACGAAAACAGAACCAAGACAAGGAGAGCAAACTGTCCCTTCAGCATCCTGGAGATGACATCACGCAGGAGCCTGGCTAAAAAAAGGATGTAAGGCACCGCAAGCTCTGCTCTCTAGCAGAGTGAGGCAAAAATTCAGCCAAAATGTTTAAAAAAAAAAAAAAAAAAAAAAGAGAGAGAGAGAGAGAAAGGAGGGAAAAAAGATACACATTCCAGACTTAGCTGTAGACAGTTCTGAGAAGTTCAGTTCAGCTGTCCCAGCTATGATGTATTGCTACTATTTGTCAGCATAAGAGCAGTACTGGCCCAAGCAGTACCTTTTGGCTTCAAAAGATTCCTGACCTGTTTTGCTTTTAGCACAGTTCTGAAAATTTCCACTTACCGACCTGCTTTCTTGCTGTCTCCTTATTTGGTGCCTTATAGCTAAGTTGTTGTGTTCTCAGCAGCTACAGCACCGCCCTGTGTGCCTTAGAGGCAGAAGTCTTTATATGGCTTTTAAGGCATCCCAGACCTCAAATGCCCTGGGCTGATTTACATTCTGCCCAGACTTTGTCCCACTGCACATCAGTGTGCAGTGGGCTGACACCAGGACAAGGCGAGGGCGCAGTGCAATGCTGTCATAAATAATTGTGTGCATTTTGTTACGTTGGCTAAGTATAGTTCTGTGAACAGTGAAAAAGATGCAGCTTTGCTTTCAGTTTTGCAAAAGAAATTTGAGAATAGATTTCAAGATTGCAAAAAAATTGATCAACTTACGTTTGAAACTCCAGTTCCAGTCGTCATAAATTCATTACCTGTGAATTTTCGAATGGAGTGTGTTGAGTTGTGATCAGACATTGAACTAAAAAATCTGATCCTGTCTCTTAACCACATTTTCAGACCAGGGAGAAATACCCCTCAGTTCACAGTCATTCCTTATTTATGTTACTGCTTGTTGATAGTATGCATATTTGTGAAAAAATATTGTCAAGAAGAGCACACTTCCTTGCATGGGAAAAGTAAAATTTAATCTCTGATGAACACCTTGACAACTCACTAAGAATTGCAACCACTGCCACTAAACAACCTGATGCATCAGTTTCACAAAAACAAGGTGATATATCCCACTAATTTTGTGATTTTATTGCTCACTTTTTTTAAAGATGTTTTAATTTTTAAAAAGTTAAAATAAATTTTGTTACTTATGTACATTAGCTACATTACATACTTATTTATACTTAACAATGCCACCTATTTTATGATGTTAGTCCATGATGTTAGAGGCAGATGTTTGTAGGATAGCAGTAGAAGTTGAACCTTCCCACCAGTATTCTGTTACATGTTGCTGTGTGACAGATGGCAGGAGAGAGCAGCATGACCAAATGGTGTCTGACATGGAAGGGCACATGACCAAAGATGTGGAAAAAATGGTAACTATTGACATTCAGCACCTGGTAAACGTTTATGGAGACCAAGCAGGGTATGTGAGCACAGTGAGGAGGTGGATGGTGCATTGTGACAGCACAGTGGGTCACCTCCTCTGGTGCACATTTTGACAAGCATAGCATGTAGGCTTTTGTTCAGTGCTGGTAAAAAAGCATAGCTAATGGTGGTGACTATGTTGAAAAATAATGCTTTCTAGCTAGTAATTTTATCTATCAAATATTGTTTTTGTACTGTTTATCAGTTGCAGTTTCCATGAAAATATATAAGTAATAAGAGAAGTAATTTTGGATACTTTTGGAGTGATCTTTGTATATGCAGCTCAAAACAATTCCTCTTTACTCAATGTGGTCAAAGGGTTGGACAACAACTCAGAAACATGTTCCTTCATGAGAAAAAAAACGGAAAACCCATTTAGATCACCATTTCCATCACTTTTTCTACCCCGATAACCATATCCTATGTGCATCCTTCTGTCTGCGTTCCCTTTATGCAGAGGGAGGCCCAGGCTCTTTGGGACCCAGCTCTGGGGCTGGATCCTAGCCCAGCAAGCTCTGCACCATGCTTTTGGAATCCAGGAGGTGGGAGGGAGCCTTAAACATCCAAACTCCAGCTCAGCGATTCCCCGGGTCGCCACGAATCCCATCCCCAGGGCAGGGACAGCCCCTGTCAAGCGGACAAGGCAGAAGTTCTTGGTGCCGGGACGCAGACAATGCAATGGCGCGACCCTGTGGCAGCGAGGGGAAGAGCATGACAGCATCTTTCCTCTAAGCAAAGAACCGAGAGGCCTCAAACTCAGTCACTCACTTGGTGCACTAACAAGTTGATTCGTGTTTGAGAAGATTTTCTTTTTATTTATGTCCGACAGGAACATAAGTAGGACCTTCTGCTCTATAATGGACCGTTTTGGGTAGAGCTGCTGCCTGCCACGCATCCGAACAACATCCCCACACTGGAAGGTTTATGAACCCAGACAAACCTTGCATCCTAATGGCCACCTTCCAGCAAAGTTGACATTTCCTATGTCCATATTCATAAGAAATTGTCCTCCTCTCACCCAACAGCAATAACAATGATTTTGTTATTTTTTAGCTTTCTCCAAATCTGGAGCAAGCACAAAAGCAGGTTTTATTTTTCTTAGGACTGAGTGAGAGCAGTGATGTGCTGGTCCTCCAGGAACGTTCCCACCCAAGAGTGTCTTGACAGAGAACAGTTCTGATCACCTCCACTGTGGTTTTGTTTTCGTGATTTCTGGATTAATTTCCAGAATTCCAGGTAAATGTAATAATCTGCAGTAGTACCAATGTATATAGTTTGGTGTTGTCTGCAGAATTTGAAGTGGTTGTCACTGCTCAAAGAGTCCAACACCAATTTATTTCAACTTGAAACTATGGGGATGTTCACTTTAATAGGGAATCAGAACAGTTACACACCATATTCCTAATCAATCACTGAAATGTGGGAGAGTTTGACAAACTCCATGTTAGCATGCTTCTGAACAGGACTCCTTTTGCCTTCTTAAGCTCTTTTTTACCTAAGAGGTGAAATATTTTGTCTTGCTAGATCACTTAGAACATTTCCATTTCACACGCCTTTGAGGCAGCCAAGTTGACAGCATTACACACATGCTGTGTGCATGCTGGACTGGATGGAAGGCCTCCAAATCACTCAGAGGTAAGCACAGATTTTTTTCTTCCCTTCACAAATTACGTATTCAGCTTCAAGAGACAAAGATCAACTGTGTGCAGGTATGCTTTTTGAGCACAGACCTTATTTTCTTGCTTGCACATCCCTGCCCTAACGCAGCCTTTTTGCACAGGGGTTATCTCCCAGACACGAAGACGACGGCCAAACAAACACCAAACAACGTCTAAACTTGATTATTTAAACGGACAAACAAGCAGCGGCTTCATCGGAACTTTGTTCTTATGCTCCAGCCCTCGCACAGGACGCACTGCGAAGCTCCATGAGGGGTGCAGCTGGCAGCCCGGCGCCCGGCGCCCCGTCCTGCCGCCGTCCGTCAGAGGCGGGGCAGGGCAGCACCTTGGACAGAGGCACACGGCACAGCCCAGCCCTCCTGCTCTCGCCTCACAGATGAAAGCGCCCGTGTTACCCGCTGTACTCCCGCCACCTTTGCGTGTGGGAAATAACCGCCGCGAGGTACCCAACTCTCTCCAGGGTCCCACTGGCCTGGTTCCCGCCGTGCCCAGTGCCGCGGCGAGGACGGACCGCGGACGGCGGCGGAAAGCGGCGGTGCCACGCGACCACCGTCGCCGCGCTCCAGAACGAAAGCACGGCCACTTCCGGTGCGAGGCGGATATGGGCGGAAGTGGCGGCTCTACGCCACCTCCGTGCAGGGCGCCCCCTTGCGGAGCGGAGGTTAACAGGGCAGGCTGGACCCCACCAAGCGCGTCTCATCCAGGCTGCGACCCCGCCGTTGTCCCTGATCGCTGAGAAGACAAATGGACCGAGTTCTTGCAGTGTGTTGATTCTCATTCCCAACACCTGCTCCTCTCCATGTCAGCTCTATGGAAGTAAGATGGCAGTTTGGGGCTTAGATGTTGACAGGTGACTTCGGAGATCAGTGCCCACAAGGTAAAAACTATTATCCCAAGGAGTAAGCCAAGGGCAAAGAAAAATCTACCCTTCAAGTCTCTGACAGAAAGAACTCTGCATCACCTGCTTTGAACTACCTCTGAGAATCTTTTATATCCACCATATATATATGGTGGAACCCATTATGGCAGTGAGTAAGCAGTAGTGGATTTCTGCTTCCTTACAAAGATGCTAAGTCCTTTCATACAGAGTATGCATGAATAACAGATTCTTAGGATTTGGAGTCTAACATCCGCTGTGTGCAGATAAAGTGGCATTGAACTGAAAATCATCTTATGACTTCGTACTTTGCAGAGACATGAACTCTGACTCCAAGAAATAAGCAAATTAAAATGTTTAGACAAAAAGTGGTTATTTATCTTTTTAATTCTAATACTACATTTCCCTATCAAAGAGAAGTTTATCTGGAAATGAATTCATGTACCTGTGGACTACTGAAAGTGACTTTGATGGACCTTAACTTTATTAGAATCATGGAATCATTACGGTTGGAAAAGACTTCTGAGATCATCTGTTCCAACTGCGCATCTATGATCAACACTGCCCACTAAAACACATCCCTAAGTACCACATATATATCTTTCTTTAACACCTCCAGGGGCAGTGATTCCCTGGGCAGTTGCACAGGAATTGGCACAGGTTGCACAGAGAGGTGGTGGGTGCCCCATCCCTGAAGGCATTCGTGGTCAGGATGGATGGAGCTCCAAGCACCCGATTAAGCCCTGTTCATTGCGAGGGATTTGGACCAGGTGACCTTTTAGGATCTCTTCCAACTCAAATGATTCTATGATTCTGGTGGAACCTGCTCAGCCCCTAGGGGCTTGGTTTTTGGTGTCTTACTTTGCCTCTTGGCAGTTTTGCTTTCTCAAGGTGCAGCTGACATGCTGAAGGCTGTTGTTTTCCACTTGTTAAAATTCATTTCTTCCCTTGATGTTGTCTCCTGCATCAGTGTCCTGCCGTGTGAAGTTGGAGCCGGAGGAAAAGTGTGCCGATGTTTTACTGATGCTCGCAGCTCTCCAGCCCCATGGTCAGTCCTGGACGGCAGCCGACCACCTTCCCATGGCCAGAGTCAGAGAATTCTGTCTACGAATGGATCAGGGCGAGCAATGCGGGCTTCCCCCACACGGTGGCACCTCCAGCCCACCTCTGCCGGGTGACACCAGAGGCGCTGCCACGCTGTGTCCAACGCTAGTCCCTTCTCACTGCACACCGATTGCCCACGCAGGGCTCGCATCGGAGCTGTGCTGAGGCTGCTGGGTGGCTGTCAGAGAGGGGATGAGGTGTTTGATAATAGTTCTGCTCATCACTAGCTGACTCAGAAGAGTATTTCTCAAAGCTGCCTCCTGCTGCTCCTGTTCCTCACACCTCAGCTCTCACCTGGGCCCCATGCATCTCTCCACCACTGCCATACTGAACTGCTTTTTCCAGATGAGCTCTCCAGAGCACCTCCAAGAAGTTCCACCAATATCTTTGCAATCCATCTTTGCTCATCTCTTCCAATACACATATTACCCCCATTTCTGCTTCTTCCTGTTCTCCTCCTTGGGTCCCCATACCTTGTGCTGTCACCACAGAATCATAAAGGCTGGAAAAGACCTCTAAGGTCATTTAGTCCAACCATCCACCTACCACCACTAGTTGTAAGGTAAAAGAGGGAGCGTGAGGAATAGCATGGTACAAAAGGCTGCTATCACAAGTTTTCATTAGAGGCAATGCGTTGTGCTGGGCAGCAAGCACCTGACCAGGAGGAGGACTGATCCCCACAGTCAAGAGCTTGTTAGATTGCTACAGCTGCAGCTACTGAGATACAAGGTCAGCTGTGTTGTGAATGGGAGGTAGGTGCTCCTGCTTGCTTTCACCCTCTTCTTCCTCCTTTTTTCTCTGCCGGTGAGCCCAAGTTGACCATAAAAGCAGCAGTACTGGAGAGGGATGAGAACATAGAGGTGGTTTCACCCTCAGAGTCCTGTTCAGCCTGACCGTGAATGTCAGGAAGATGTAATGTGGCAGGAGGATCGGAGAAGTGGAGGTGAAAAATATTTTGCTCCAGTGCAAGGTAACAAATATGTGTCTGTGCATCCCTACCAGTTGGGAGGGATTCTGAAAGGGCGAGTCAAAGTGGAATGAGGAGGAGAGAAGACAGCTCTATAAAGAGTGCTGTGGGCTTCTCCTTGATCTGTGTGACTTTTCACTGCTCCTTTAGCCTGGAAAAACTCATTTTATCTTTCTGATTTATATACTGTTCCTGTACATGCATCCTCCTTGCATTTCAGGCAGAGGAAATCAAAGGTGAGAAATGTTGCCTGAAAACAGGTTCTTCAAAAACCAATAGGAACTGGCAGTGCTCAGAGCTCAGAAGGTGGAAGGCTTTTAGTAGAGCAAAAATCTGCATAGTTCACTGCTAAACTAAGCTGCAGGAGCTGAAAGCAAAGCTGGTGAATTCCACAGAGGAGAAGGCTGAACTGATGGAAAGACTCAAAAATACAAAGATGCACTTAGATATGTGCTAGGAGGGAGGCACAGATTTCTTACAGGAATCCAGAGGAGGGAGATATAAAGAGGTCAGAACTGTGAACTGGCTGATTGGCAGTTCCTATTGTCCTTAAAATCTAGGGAGAGGGCTGGAGATGGGCTGCCATCTCCATAGGACACCGCGTCCCTTGCATCCATCACTCTGCTGTGTAGGTAGTGGGATTGTAACTGAGGGCTCTGCTGTTGTGAAGAAGTGGAAGCAGCATTGGATCTGAATTACTTGATCAGGCTTCAAAGATGCTCTGCCGAAAAATGTTTTGTCTATACTGTGTCAGTCCTACATTACGGCACACTCTTTGCAAAGTGTTGGGTCTGTATTGAGATAAGAATGGAATACAGCAAGAAACTCAGTGCATATGGTCCTCCTGGCAGGGAGGGTAGCAGCTGTGTATGGGATGGAGGGATCAAATCCAGACTCTCGCCTTTGACTCCTCTCTTTACCTTTCTTCCCTTACAACCGTGCTAGGGAGAAACATAAAAACCTGTGCATGAATGTGAGCTGGCTTCTCTCATTCATTGCCTCTGACTTGGAGCTCCAACATATTGACTCTGAGTTGGGTCATGTGGATGACATCTTGTAATGGAGAAAATACACATGTTGTTATAGCCATTCTCTCCTGCTGCTGTGCCTTTTGTACAGTATTATTAACAAATCACTGGTTTCTTCAGTTGCGCTCTGGGCCATCATTTTGGTGAGGCAGCGTGGTTAGGTCCTTCTTGCCTTCCCCTCATCTAACAGGACCAACGTGACTGGCAGGGAAAGCTTGATGAAGGCTGTCGGAAGTATCCCAGGAGAGCACACTGGAACACTGCTGGGGCAGCATGGTGTGAGATTTGGGATTTGGGACTTTTCAGCCTGGGAAGCAGCCTTGAGTCCACAGCCCAATCAGCCCACGCAGCAGCTAAACTGGGTCCCTGCCTGCATTTTCCTCTTGAGCGTGTCTGTTTGTTAAATAATGTAGCAACACAAGGTTCCTTGAACTAAATTTATCTTCCCATGTAGCTATGGGAACAGTTGGTGGCACGGTGACGTTGGGGCTTGCAGTCAGATCTGCTGCAGGGTTCTGGGCTAGTGTGGCTAAGCCCAGAGTCCTTCCACAGATGCTATCCTGCGTGGGAGCTTCTCCTTTCTTCCAGATCTGCTTCCTTAGGCAGCATAACCACCCTTTTGACCCAGGGAATTTAGAAAAATGTGAGATTTTGAGAGCAGCCAGAGGCCACACCTGCCACGTGGCTGTAGGGATGCTGTAGCTCCCTGCCCTGCCTCATGGCTCGTGGGAAGAAACTAACGAGGGCAAGTGCACATGGTGGTTTGCCAATGCTCTTCAAGGCTGTATTTATCTCCTGCTCAGAAGCTTCCTGAATCGAATGTGGTTTCCTGCAAGTATAAAACTAAATGAGTTGAGAACACCCGCTCAAATTCTTGAATTCACCCTCCTTCCTGAAGAACATTCCCTGGGTGTGGAAGGACAAGGGTGTGTGTGGCCAGCACAGCATTGCTCTTTTGACTTGACTTCAACACTTCATTTATCCTGCAAAGTCACAAGACCGCGTGATAGAAACTGCTGGCTTAGATGGCGTCACCAGTTGTGTCGTGTGCGTTGTCCGAAAGTCAGGGTTGAGCAACATGGCTATGTGGATAGAGAGTGTCTCATCCTGCATGGTAAGGACTCTGCTGTGTCCCCTGTGGCTGGACTTGTGTGCATTACTGCACTGCTCACTTTCACTGTTGCTAGTGCGGATAGAAAGGACGTGTGTATGCAAGTGTGCTTTTTTTTCTGCAGTCTGTAGGTACTGTGCCTGCGTCTACAATTTTTGATCTCCTGTCTTTCTGGCTGAATCCTGGTTTGTTTCTAGTTCATGTTTCCAGATCTCAGATCTGCTTCTGTGAGCTCTCTTGACATTTTCAGATTGTGCTGCCTACTGTGTTTTCAGGTCAATACTGTGGGTGGTAACACTGGAGTTTGAAGGTAGCTCTCTTATCTCCCTCCATTCATAGTTTGAAGGTAGCATTTCTTATCTCTGCTTATGTTTATTTGTTTTTCTCTCTCTTTTTTTTTTCCCCTTGTTCTTTTTAAAATCTTGTCAGCCGATCCTCAAACCATAGGGCAGTACCCTCATGGCATTTAATTTTCAATAGAGCTGTCCAGGACATTGAATCTATACCAGGATATCTCAATGAATCGAAGTTTCCTTTCACAGTGTTAGAGGCATTTGCATGAACTTTGCAGTTGCGTGAAATATGATTTCGCATAGCCAGAGCCCTGGGGAGCAGCTATGTTTCTGGCCATGCTAACAAGTTCTATCCCATAAGCCAGTCATCCTTTGAATCGTCTGCCCTGGGTATGGCATGAGACAGAGCTTTATTTTCTCTAAAGCTGCTTCTGAAGCAGGCAGTGTCCACATATTCTTTAGGCTTGGTCTCCACATGCACTAGCTAGTAATCTCAGTGGCTGCTGCACTTCTTTGCACTTCTTTTATTCCATCCCATTATATCTAGCTCTGGGATCTGAACTTTCTCCCTAATCCTACTTGACCTTATTTCTTTGTAAGATTATTTTCAGGCATCTGTGAAGTTTGTTATGTGATGCGCCTCATCCCCAGGAACTTGGCTGCATTGAGAGCCGAGGCAGAGCCCACACAACTCAAAGCTGCTCCTGTTTCATTCCTACCACTCAAGGAATGGGTGCCGTGCATGCATGACGTGTAAAAAGCAGATACTGGGTGTTAGCAATAGGAATGAGCTTTTCTGAATGAGGAGGTGGTGAGTAAAGGGCAGCTTTGATGCAAGCATTGATCAGCAGGGATCTGAGCCTACAGAAATGTTTAACAGCTTGCGAACAGATAGCAGGTGTCATACTCTCAGCTCTCCGTGTCTCACATTGCCAGCAAGGCAAAATATGTACTCCCTACAGCAATATGTGGGTTTTTGACATTTCTTGAGCTGATTTGTTTTTGTCTTTTTTTTTTTTCTCCTCAATTTAAAGAAATAACACAGAAAATAGTTTTGTGATGGAGCATTTCCTAAATGAATACAACTTGGCAAACAGCAGAGCTATTTATTTTCTTTAGTAGATAAGCTGCTATCAGAGTACCTGGTTCTGAAACTTGGCACTTCTCTCAGGCATCTTTCAAAGCACGGTTAGTAGTGCCTGTGCCAAAACTTGATGCCATAGTCATCTGGGGGAATTAAATTGTGTAGTGGAGGTAAATACTTTTTGCAGGCGAGGAGGTCAATAAAGCATCTTAAAAGATAAGGCCATTTGGCAGAGCTTCCAGCTCCTAGAGCTCTGTAAGTTCTTCCTGTCAGTACCATGCTGTGAAGCTGTGGGGCTGCAGGCAGCCCAGAAAGGTTGGTGGGGAAACCCAGCCTAGCTTGCCTTAGTTTCCAGCCCTGAATGAGGCCCGCGCAGGCGGAAGGAGCCAGGGAAGAGCAATACTCTGTTTCCCCTCAGCCCATGCTGCTGTGTGTGGTTCATTTGCTTCATTTCACCAGTCAGCTGGGAGTTCCACACTATGCTCTGTAGGCAGCTTCCCTCTCTTCTACAGAGATTTCCCGTGGGAAATGTTTTCAAACTAAAAGAGGGGAAATTTAGATGGGATATAAGAAAGAACATTTTTACAGTAAGGGTGGTGAGGCACTGGCACATGTTGCCCAGAGAGGTGGTGATGCCCCATCCCTGGAGACACTCAAGGTCAGGCTGGACCGGTCTCTGAGTACCTGACTGAGCTGTAGGTGCCTCAGCTCAGTGCAAGGGAGTTGACCTATAAGAGGCCCTTCCAACGCAAATGATTTTGTGATTCTATGACTCTAAGATGGTGATCTGTGCAGTAACACTAACCTATTTTCACCAGTGGAGACTTACAAGCCAGAATCAGTGCGTGGAGCATATGGGATGCTAGTCCCTGCAGCACAACTGGGAGAGGGGCTAGTTTAGTTTTTGGGAGCAAGCTGTAACTCACAGCAAGACCCTTGTGTGCAAGCATCCTGTGTTGAGGAACTACCAGGTCCCACAGTGTCTGTGCTCCTCACCTTGAAAGCAAGGAGTTAACTGCTTCTGCCACCTGCTGTGTCTTATCAGTGGCTTCCCCTCCAGGGTGGGATACAGTCCTGCTGCCTCTGCTAGCAGATGGAGAAAGCAGCTTTGCAGTCTGGCAATACCATTACAATAAGGCGAGTTAAAAATGTTAGATGGCCAATGAGGAAGTCTTTGAAGGTAGGGAAAATAGGGCTAATCTGAGATTAATTGCTCTGTTTTCCCCCTGCTATGTCAGTTTTGATGTCTGGCTGCAGCCAGTGGAAAATCCAAAGGTGAAGGGTAATGCTGTTTCCAGTAAAACCATATTGGAATAGCTCAAAGGGTATGGGAGCATCAAGGTTGTGGAGCCTTAGTTCTGTAGTGCCGACACACTCCTTGGGTATCTCTATAGTTTATTTCCCCCCTAAAAGGAAATGACTAAAAAATTGGGTAATGAAAATACATCTGTTGGAGCAATCTTGGGAGTGTCAGCCAGGTGTAGCTGGTGTTGTGGGACTTTGTTCTGATGACCTGAGGACCCTTGAAAGAGGCTTTCTTGAGAAGAAAGTTCCTTGCAGTTGTGCTGTTCTGTGACGTGGGTCTTGTCCTGGTTTTAGCCTTTTTTTAGCAAGCTGGACATCTCAAAATAGAGGCTATCACAAGTTCTGTGAAAAAAGGCACCTGCTTCAAGGAAAGATTAGTTCCCTGGGGTGGGAAAAGCTTCATGAAATCACACCCTTCCTTTGAAATCCTGAGCAGAGAGAAGAGGCAGCCCCAGGGCCATTGAAGCCTCCCTGGGCTGTGTGCACGGCTGAGAGTCAGGAGAGGTCAGCTGTGTCTCAGGCTGAGCATCTTCTAAGTACAAACTCAGGTTACAGCTGCCAAAATGTTGGTGCCCGTGGACTGCAGCCCTCTAGTTTTCCATGTATCCTGAGCTTGGAGACAGC
Source organism: Phasianus colchicus (assembly GCF_987193195.1). Classification (NCBI taxonomy): domain Eukaryota; kingdom Metazoa; phylum Chordata; class Aves; order Galliformes; family Phasianidae; genus Phasianus; species Phasianus colchicus. Next base: position 9,364,803 of record NC_143449.1, read on the forward strand.
AGGCTTGCTAGGGATGACTCTGTGAACTGCTTTACATGATCGCAACTCACTTTATTCATGTAAAGGTGTTTAGGACTTCTAAGTCTTGATCCCCTCCTTGCAGCAAACTGCCAGTTAACCAGAGCTCAGCACTGGGGCTGTCCAGAGTGCAGTACAACCCCTGCTCAACTCTCTAGGCATCTCCCAGCTCTCCAAGAGAGGTTTTGTCTAGAGATGTCTGCTTTCACCAAAAATTCTGTAAAGTTCCCCCTGGTATAGCTTCTGTTTACACTTCTATACAAATGTTTCTTGCTGATAAAGCTTGCTTTGCTGGCTCAGTTGATGTAGGCTCTGGTGATACTGTTCTTGCTACTGCAGATTGTAAATGTGCTGAGTTTGCTGAGATTCTTAACTTGGAGCTTCTGTAGCATAGATTAGACTTAAATTATGGAGAAATGTAATTGTGGCATTAATGAAATGCCTTGAAGATCAAATCTCTGTGTCATCTTAACGGATTTAATATGTAATTTTCCGAGGTAAATAAATTTTATAGCTCGCCTGATAAATTTCTGAACTGCTGTTCAACCCTAGCCAGGAAGGTTGGGAAGGTGCTTTCTAGCAATCTCCCTGGGTGCACCCAAAGGTCTATTTCCTCTCTGTGTTGCTGTGTCATGGAGTTCGTTCCGCAGTATTTCTCGCATGCTTTTCTTTAAAGATCAAAAGATCCTTTATAGCTCCCTTAGCCAGCCTGTTTCCAGAAGAAGTATGCAAAGCTTTGAGGTTGTGGACTAACTTTTCTTCCAAATTAAGGTGTTTTCTGAGGAAGAGCTGGTTTCTTGATAACCCTCACCTGCACTGTGAAGTGTTCCATTAAAACCAGAAGGGCTGGACACCAACAGGGTGATCCCCATGGCTTGGGGAGGACAGGAAGCCTTTGGAAATGAGGAATGAGTGCCATTGATGCATGAGGAAGAGTTGTGTCCATGCTGTGCTGAGGCTGCAGCATGGCATGGCAAACAGCTGAGGAAGGAGGAAAGCAGAGGAATGCAGAGGCTGCTTCCAAGTGCCTTGGCCCATCAGGATCTTGGCCTGAATTTTCTTCCCCTCCCTCCCCTCCTCTCTGAGTGCTTCCCCGGGTTGCACAGGGATGGCCCCTCTTATCATCTGGTCCAATGCTGCTTAAAGAGTCTGCATGAATTATTTGCTGCTTCAGATCTTCAGTGGGAATGAGATGTGGGATGACAGAGAGCTAACTAACCTCCACGTACCTGGAGGCATAAGTGGGGCTGAGGGCTGCCTCTTTGTCTATGGGATGCCCAGAGAAGATGGAGGAATCTCCATGCTGACTGGGGCAGAGGTAGCAGCCAGGCTTGATGCTGGGCACTCATCCTTCCTCTTCTGACAGCCTGTTCCAGTGCCTCACCACTCTTTTGGGGAATATTTTTTTCCAACCTGAACCTCCCCTGGTGTGACTTGAGGCCATTCCCTCCCATCCTATCACTAATTATGCGGGAGCAGAGGCTGACCCTCATCTTGTCACAATTTTCTGTTCAGGGAGTTGTAGAGAGCAGTAAGATCTCCCCTGATCCTCCTCTTCTCCAGACCAAATAATCCCAGTTCCTTCAGCCACTCCACATAAGACTTGTGCTCCAGATCCTTCACAGTTCCACTGCCCTTCTCTGGACTCGCTGTAAGGCCTCAGTGTCTGTCTTGTAGTGAGGGGCTGAATCCTGAACACAGCTGAGGTGCAGCCTCAACAGAGCTGAGTAAGGAGATGATCACCTCCTGCTCCTGCTGACTGCACTATTTCTGGTACAAACCAGGATGCCATTGGCCTTTTCGGCTACTTGGGCACATTGCTAGCTCACATTCAACCCCCCTGATCCAGGGAGGTCGGAAGGGAGTGGTGTGACTGAAAGGCATTTCTTGTAACTGTCCCTCCAGGTCTCAGCCCATGGCCCAGGTGCAGCTGCAGGCTTGTGTGCTGGGCATTTATGGCACCTCTATCTCCTCTGAAGATAAGGGCACGTTAATCCTTTATTGCCCCCTTTCTTCATTTGAGGCACTCTCTGGAGTAAGAGGGGAAGTTCTCTCCTTACAACAGAGGATTAGTCACCAGCACCCAGCCCTGCAGAGGGGCTCCTTCCATCCTGCAGGGCCACCCTGTTGTCTGCGCACCATCCCACCCCTCCTGTTCATGTCCCCTTACATGACCTCACTCCTCCGTGCCCTCCTTGCTCCCGCTGTGCAGGCGAGGAGCTGTGGGGCTGACCCTGTACCCTGGCCTGCCTGGCTCTGCTGCCCAAAGGCATGGCCTCATCCTGACTGCCGTCCTTCCTGGCCCTGGGCTGGGCTGCATCCAGCCTGACCTCAAGGACCCGGTTTATCTGACTAATGGGGAACGTGGCTATTGCATGAGGCAGAGATAACCACGGCTGCATTCATGCACCTGCTGCCCTTCATTTTCCCTGTTTTCATTCCTGCTCTTAGACGAGGAAAATCTTTTCCGGCCTGCCTTTCCCTGGAGCCAAGTTTCTTTGGGTGCATTCAGCTTGGATAGAACCCACAAAAATTGGACAGGGGAAAATTTCCTGGGTCAAGGGACCGCAATCAATTGCATGGGCCAGAGAGAAACCCTTGGGCTGTGGGGCAGTTGGGGCCTGCAGTGGGGCTGGGCCCCAGAAACCTTCCCCAGAGTCAGCACACTCCCAAGCAGTGCCGTGGCCCAGTGCTCACATGCCCAAACTGAGGGCATTACTGGTATTGGTTTCGGCTGCACCTGCCCATGCTGCTCCCCAGGTGTGCAGGAGCCAGAAATCCTCCCTTCTGCTGCTCAAACAATAGTGTTAATAAGGCCAGCAGTGGTAAAACTCTGAATAGAGTGTTTCCATCGCACATGAGTTTAATTAAGCCAGCATCTGCCCACAGACACAGGCCATGCTGTCAGCCTTGAGTAGGAGTGAGGAGCGAGGGCAGAGCATTCTTCCTCCCCTCCAGCAGGAAGTCTCTTGCCAAATATTTTCTTGCCTCCTCTCTGGATCAGCTGCCAAGGAGCAAAACATTCGCGGTGAAAGCCTTGAATGAAAGGCAGTGCCTGCGCACGGCAACTCAAGTGGTCATGGGCTGCAGCACCTGCTTGCTCTGCACACCAGCCCCCATCACCTCAGCCCTCTCCCAAAGCAGCAATGAGTAACTCAGCTTTGTCATCTGGCTTTGGAAAAGCGGGTGCAAGGCCTTTGCCTTGAAATCCACTATGGCCCCTGATAATGAGCATCTTTCTTGGTGAGGAAGGAAGAAAGTGTGACTCACACTGTTATCAGTAGCGTTAGCCCTACAGGTAAATGCAGTTTCACTGACGCAAGGTTAACGGTGACGTCTCAGTGGGGAGCCTGCCTCAGCAGGGAACCTGGTGCCCTCTTCTTCGGGACCTAATCTAAATCGATTTACAAGGGGCTGGCTGGTGGACCAAACTTCCCTGGGCAAAGGGGTTATCTTGTATCCGGCAGTGGGATGTGGTATCAAGGGACAAAGGAGATAGCCTGAGGGTTAAAAAGTGCTCGCTCCTCCATGGGCATCTTGCACCCTCCCTCTGCTCCCCCTCCTTGGCACAAGTGGCTTTGCTCAGCATCTGCATAAGCCCCCATGCAGACCCTTGCCAGCTGCTGGGGCTGCAGTTGCACAGCACATCCCACCAGTGCTAAAGGGTTGCAGGGAGCAGGTTTGACCCTGTGCTCCCATCCCAAACCTGCCCCTGCAGGAGCCCACAGGCTTAGACCCGCCTGCAAGACCCCTCTGTGTTTTATTTCATTGCCTTTATGGCCAAAAGCAAGGGACGGGGCTCCCTTTGCGTCCACCTTTGCAGGATGGATGAAGCAGGCAGGTGAGCATGGCCCTGCCAGAGCCTGCCCTGCCACTGGTGAGGTGCTGGGGTGCTCCTTAGTGCCACAGAAAAGTTCAATCACAGCCCATCTAGAAACATAGATTTATTGTGATATCAGCTTGCAATCAGTACTCCATCCCCCCGCTCTCCCCCAAAGATTCTGGGCTCCTGTGGGTGCCCTAATCCCCCCCCCCCCCCCCAAGTGTTTCCAGAGCCCCAGATAAGCAGGTGAGCCCCAGTGGCACAATTTCACTGTCCTTGCTGGGCTGTGGGCTGCAGGCTGGAGTTTGGCCATGAGAAGACTGCTGTGTAGGGGCTATGGGTGTGCTTCCAGCTGGCTTGCAGGGGCAGCTCCGGCAGGCTGATGGCAGCAAAGTGGTAACAGAAGGTGGATTCAGGGTCCTTCACCATCAGATGAGACTTCTGAGCAGTCATATGTCAAGGTCCCCAAGCAAGAGATACGAGCGTGGGAGACACCGTTGTGTCTTCTCCTCTTACTGTGTGCCTCGGTGCCAGCCCAGGTGTTTTGGGAGCTGGGAAAAGTGCTGACCAGACGCCCTGCTGCTGCTACACATATCCCGTCAGGTTGTAGGAGCTGAACTCACTCTTGGGCTTCTGCATCTGTTTGATGGAGGGCTGGGGACTCCTGCTTGCCAGCAGCCGGGGCGAGTAGGGGCCTGATGGGTCACGGGGAGGGCAGGAGGCACAGAGGATGAAGCCACCAATGAGGGAGAGCAGAGAAGAGATGATGCCCAGGTATAGAGCCTCCCCCAACTCAAATTTGGTGCTGTCAGGGAGCAGGGGGTTGTGGAAATCTCGCAGCACCACGTGGATGTTCCACACAAGTGGGATGAAGCAGAGCAGCCCCCCGAGGATGAAGACCACACCACCCGCCACTGCCACTCGGTCCTTGGCTGGTGAGCCCTGATTGAAGACGGTGCACCTCATGCCCACCACGGCCATCAGGCAAGCAAGGGAGGAGACGGCACAGGAGCTCACCATCAGGGCCTGGGCCGCCTGGATGTCAGGAGGCAGGTTGAGCAGGGAGCTGTAGATGTCGCACTGAGTGATGCCTGTGCTATACGTAGCACACTCCATCCATAGCCCCTTGGTGAAGCTCACGGCTGTCACGATGCTCGAGCCAATGTAGGAGCTGATCTTCCAGTTGGGCAGCAGCGTGGTTATCAGCGTGCCGATGTAGCCCAGGAAGGCCACGATGTAGCCCACCAGCTGGAGTCCCATAGAGACCATGGTTGGGCCGGGTGTCACCTCTCCCGCACGTTTACCTTCCCATGGCCCTGCTAGCGGCTCTTCTCGCTGTGCCGAAGCTTCACCCAGCTCCTGTGGGTTCTGGTTTTGTGAGGGCACGGGCGCGTGGGGGGAGCCGGGGGGAGGAGAGGTTACCTGCAAGAGTGGAAAGCAATCCCTCCCCGATTAACGATTGACTCGAGCCTGCGGAGAATCGCCAAGCACCCTTTCACCTCTGTTATCTTCCCAGGCAGGCTTCAAGAGGCAGCACAGCGCAGCCCGGGCAGGCCGCCAAAGCCCTTCCTTGTGCTGCGGGCAGGATGGGGAGCTGGCTGGTCCCCATCAGGTCTCTGCTGGATCATCTCTTACTGCATGGTGTCTCCTGGTGCAAGCCTCCCCAGCCACCTCTTCCTTCACCCTGTGTCCTGCTTAATGGAAATATTCTTTTGCTGCTGTGCACTCCTCCAGCTGCTTTTGCAAACTCAGCTAATCTTTATCTTTCCCTGTTTCAAGGCAAAAAAGAAGCCAAAACACTGTGGCTGCGTGTTGTTTGTTTGGAACTGTTGAAGGTGCTTTAGAGTGGTGGCCCTGAGGTTTTCTCAGCAGAGGAACGGGGTTCCTAAAGCATCTCTTGCTATCCCCCCACCCCACAGAGAACTCAGCAGGAATGGGGCCAAGGGATGTGTTCTCCTGAGGGTGAATCACAGCTATCAGCCTTCCCATGTGATGATGAAAGAGAGGAATGGCAGGAGACAGTGACACCTACATCCCTACGAGAGCCCGGAGGTCCACGAAGGACAGCAATGCACTGGGCACAGTGTGTTAATGGTGAGTCCATGCCAGCTCCTGGGAGCATTCTGTCCTGCAGCAGGGTGCAGCATGCAGCTTGTGCTCCCCATGTGGGTGCTAGTGCCATGGGGTTTTTTTCTGCCCCAGCTGGGGGTGAGCAACAGGGATCTGGCAGACACAGGGCGGTTTGTTTTCCCTTCACCTTGTTTCAAAATTCCCCCTGCCGTGGTTCTTGCGAAACAGCAAACCACACAAATACTGCCTGGCCAGCGGCCTCCTGCCCTGGGAAAGTTGCCGGCTGAGGGTGCAACCCCTCCCGGAGCCTCCATTCCCTTTCCCCAGCCTTGGAACATCAAATGTTTGCTGTCAACATTTCCTGACTTTCATCTCTTTTCCCATGTGCAAACCAAGATACAGCCTCTCAATCCTAGGGGTGCTGCTACAGAATTAACACTCAGGTTTTGGGGACTGGCAAACTGGGGCATGCGAGGGACTGCGTACTTACAGAGATGGCTGGAGATGTGGTGCGGGACCGAGGGCAGCTGCAGTCCTACAGGAAGAGGCTCGTCAGGGCCGGGGATCAGGGACTGCGAATAGTTCACCTAGGCTTTGCAAAATCCATCCACAAATCTCAGCCTGGAGGCTTATTGCAGATCAGAATTAAACCCTTTCGGTGTCAGGAAGGATTGAGGAGCTGAGATGCCTTGTTTTGCTTGTTTTCTATTAATTAGCAGGGTAGGTGGTTGCCTATGTGACTTGGGATACCAGGCTAGGGCGGGGGCAGTGGTGTGTGGAGGAAAGGCGGTGAGAAGAGATGGGGTGGAGTGAAGGGAGCAGAGCCAAGGATGGAAACCGGCTGTAGAGATGAAGCCAAATTCCTCCCTTGCCCTCCATCTGCGCTGGCTTCAGGGGCCCTTTGCTCTCAATGGTGATGCCCGACTAGCAGGGGAACAGTGGGGACTTTTCTCCTGCGGGGTTCAACAGCCCCTGAGACCTGTCTTGGCCAGTGCTAAAAGAGAGTGGCTGGAGATCAAGCTGGGCATAGGGCAATGCAGTGTGCAAGCTGCTGAGGTGTCCCACAGCACACCAGTACCCCAAGAGATGGACAACCACAGCATTTCCATCTTGTGTGCTGAATCCTGTCCATGCAAGGCTGTCTGCTGGAATCCCAGGGCAGCAAAACACCGGCAGGTTGAACTCCCCAGCCTTGCTTGTCCTCTGCGGGGTTTGTTATTGTAAGACTCCTGGCCCAAATGAGGAGCAAATGGGGACGGTAATGAGGGCTGTTGCTCGTGCCGTGCCCCCTCCCGCTCCCCGGCTGCTGCAGATGGACAGGGGCAGGAAGGGCCCCTGGTGACAAATTGTGCTCAGAGCCAAGCCGATCCTGGCCAATGTTTGGACACTGCTGGCAGAGCTACAGCAGGGACCATTTGCTATTTTCTTTCCTTGTCTCAAACTGAAACTCTCCCAGGATCGGGGAGTGACCTGCCTGCAAGTGGCACCTCGCATCAAGTGCCCAGGAGCAGCGTGAGGGGTAGGATGCATAAAGGTATGACCCTTTCACTCTCCTACTGAGAATCTTTCCTGCACCTCCTGATACTGTCTGCATCCCAAAAAGCCTAGGGATATCACTGGCAAACACTGCAGCAGCAAATTATAGAATCGTAGAATTATTTGCGCTGGAAAAGACCTTCAAAGACCATCTAATCCAACTGTCCTGCTCTGGGCAGGACATACTGATCATACAGCAGATCATACTGAACCGTTCTGCCAGGAGGGGACAGCCAGCTTGGGTGGGTTGTGTCAACTCAGCAGAGTTTGCCACTGCTTTTGGTTGCCAGCTTCGTGCTGCAGCTGTGCCCAGCCCTGCAAAGCTAAAGCTTGGGGAGAAGCTGCCTTGCTGCCTTGCGTCTGTGTCCCGCTCACCTAGGGGCTGGTCCTGCAACCAGCCGTGGAAATATGACCGCCATTATACACTATACATTACATACAGCACCTCTCTGCTGTAGGAATAAAACCTGGGATCTCCCTGGAGGATCTGAGCGGGGACATGTGTGCCTGAGCAGGACCGCTGGAATCCCCTGGCACCTATCTTCACCCCTGTCCTCTCTTGAGCATCCTTTCTCACACCTTCTGGTTGGTCTGTGCTTGCTTCTGCTGCAGCCCATCACACTGTTACCATCATGCCATCCTCATCCCCTGCCCATCATGATGCCCAGCACTCCTGATCATTTCCCCAAATCCCCTTTCCCTTATGCAAATGGCTACTAAGAACACTTAATCATCCTTGTTAATTGTCTTTGCCCTACCCTCTTTCCCCCCACACCCCCCCGAGCCCTCCTGGGGACTTTCTCACAAATGGTGTCTAACTTTTCCCTTCTGTGTTTTGCTTTTCCACAACACCCTGCTTCCAGTCCCCCCCAGTCCTCTGTTTACACAACTGGGACAAATTTCACACCCTGGGGACTGCTACCCCTGAGCCCCCAGTCCAACACTCTCCTGCCACAAAGAATTTGCGAGTCACTGGTGAGGGCAGAGCTATATATAAACCTATCCTCACAAAGGGCCTGCAGCCTTGGAGGGGACACCATTGCCACCATGGAAGCTGCTGCATGTTGCCTGTCTCTCCACCAGCTCCCGTTGCACACAGCTGGTGCTTGCCCAGCCCCGGGGCTGCAGCAGAGGGGAAGGTACTTTGGGTGCAGCATGGCTGGGGGGGCTGGAGTGGGCAGCAATGGTTAGGTGGGAAGGCTCCAGGTGAGTTTGGGTGAAGGCTGTGTGCTCCTGGTTTAGGTGCGGACTCCCACGATCCCAGCATTTTCAGTGCAGAGCCTAGGAAGAAAATCTGGGAGCTCCTGCAGGGAAGGGACCACAAGTGGGGTGGTGGATATGCCTGGCACCAGGGCAGGGGTTTTGGATGTACTGGCAAAACTGGGGTGTGTGGCTGGGGTGTGGGTGAGCAAGGCAGGGGGGGGAAATGCAGGGTGGCCACTGTGCTCATCTTTCTGTCTCCCCAAGACCCAAGCCACTCTGGAGACCATGGCTGCCCCAGGAGGAATACACAACCAGATGGCAGAGGGAACAGATGGACACTGTGAGTCATATTCTTCTTGCTGTGGCCCACTTTTTTTTTCCATTGGCAGTCACCAGTTGGGGTCACCAGCCTCTGGCCCCAGATTCCTTTATCCCTTGCGAGGGCTGAGCAAAGGGCACTGTCCCCAAAAGTGCCTGCGCCCTGACATCCTGCCCAAAGCCCACAGGAGGACGGCTGCAAGAAGGGATGAGCAGGGGGTGCTTTGGGTACCCACATTCCCCGGCATCTCCTCTCCACTCCCCAAGCCTACAGCCTGCTGGGGCAGTGCCAGCTGCAGCAAACACAGCTGCTCTGTGGGGTCTGAAAGGGATGCCTGTTCCCGGCCTGGCGGGCATTCCTCAGGGGGTTAGCAGGACGCGTGGGCACAACGGGGGAGATTACTCTGGCAAAAAGCCCTTGTGTGGGGTTTAGATGCCAGCTTCCTTTGCGGGAGTGCAGGGAACTGAATCCATTCAGCAGAGAAGCGGGGAAAATCAGGATGCAGTCTGGCCCCATAGACACACTGCTCAGGGGCTGTGAGGTGGTGTGTAAACCTCTGATGTTAGGAAGGAGAGGTCTGTGTCTCTGCCACCATAGCAGGAGCAGGGGCAGAGGGAAATGGGGCAGGTCCCAGCCCGGCTCTGTTCCCACAGGTTCAGCCCCTCGATGCTGCAGGAGACCACAGCAGTGACAAAGCACTAACACTGTTCCGCCACCCGGTCAGGTACGTCCCTGTGCCAGCGCCATGCCCAGGGCTGGGACGGGCAGGTTCTCACGGTGATTCTCCCCAACAGGCTCCTGTGGCCCAAATCCAGATGCTTCGACTATCTGTACAGCGTGGGGGAGAAACTGCTCGAGAACTTCCCGGTGCAGGCCACGCTCTGCCTCTACGATGACTCAGACAGCGAGGGGGACGAGGCCGAAGATGACGATGAGGACGGGGATGAGGGGAACGAAGGCGAGGCCGGAGGTGCAATGCCTGCGGTAGGGGCAGGCTCCCCGCGGCCGGCCTGAGTGCAGCACACGTGGCACAGGGACGGAGGATGACCGAGGCGCAGGGCGGTGCGGGGCCCTCGTGCCGCAGGACGGCGTGAGCCGGGTCCGGCTGCTCGAGCAGCCGTGACGCTGAGCGCGGTGCAGAGCCCAGCCCCGTGGAGCGGGCGCAGGGCCCGGCGGGGCTGGCAGACGGTTTGTGGAGAAATAAAGCGTGTGAAACTCCGACGGCCTCCGCGGTGTGAGGGACGGGGCGGGGCAGCCCGCAGGCCGTGACCGATCTCCGATCGCGGCCCTGCAGCGCCGCCCGCAGCACGAAGCGCTGCGCCGCAGCGGGCGTGGGACTACTACTCCCAGCAGCCTACGCGGCCGCATCGCGCTCTCTCATTGGCTGCACGCTCACAGAGACCGCGTTTGATTGGGGAAAGAACTCGTAGGGCCGCCCACTCTTCCGCTCCGCGCTTCTTATTGTAGAGGCGGGAGGAGGAGGCGGGGCGTGCTGGCTGAGGGGGGATGTGATTGGCTGAGGGGTGGGGGGAGGCGGAGCTTTCCTCTTCCCCGCCGTCGGCGGGAGGGAGCGGCTGCGGCGGGGTGCGAGGCCGCCATGAGGTACGGGCGGGGCGGCGTGGGGCGGCAGGGGGTACTGGGGTGATGTGGGGTACTGGGGATATGGGGTATGGGGAGGCTTCGGGCTGGGGCTCTGCGTGGGGAGGGGGATGTCAGGGCCGGAGGTCGGTGTGTGTGCTGGTGGTGGGCTGCGGGCAGGGCGGGCGGGCCTGGCTGGGTGCAGGAGGTGCTGAGGGGTCGGGCTTCACCGTGGCGCCGCTGGGGCGGGGTGCGTTCCGCGGAGCTGAGGGCAACAAATGGGGCCGGGGTCTGGGCGTGGGGGGAGGGGGCCGGGCAGCAGAACGCATTGAGGACTGCCGTGAGGTGAAGCTTCGGGCCCCGCGGGGTCTGGCGTGCGGAGCGGGCGCAGCCTGGCACCGCGTGGTGGATCCTGGCACGGAGCATCGCTGGGGAGCAGGAGGAATCCCCGCTGGCTGGAGCACGGCTCTGGCGCTGGTCGGTCCCTCGTCACACCTGTGCCCTTACCTGGCGCGGTGCTGCTGCCCGCTGCTCGGACTCTGCGGGCTGGGATCGCGCGCCAGGCTTTGCCAGCACGATTTCCTCCCTTTGGCGTCAGGGAGGGGGGTGTGGGGAGCCCGGGGGAGACACAAATGTGCGACTGCAGCACCCTCGCGCTCACGGCCGCATCCCTCGCCGTTGCTGTAGCAACCTCCCGTCGGTGGGGTATTTATAGAAGAGAGCTGAGAAGCGTGGGGTGGATGGGGCTGGGTGGGTGTCTGCCGGGTCAGCCTCCAGCTTCTCTCACACGGTGGGTGGGTGCTCAGGCAGTGCTGCTCGCCGGCTGCCGGCCCTCCCGCTCATCTCACCTGGGGGCGGTCAGGGATCTGCGTGTGGAAATTAAAAATAAATACCCGTGTTGCTCACCCTTGTTGCGTGCACCCGGGCAGGCATCTCTTGTGCTTGCAGGCTTGTGTAGAGCAGGCTTATTGTTGTGCTGGAATAAACCGTCTCTTGTTTCTGACGCTGGGTGGTGCATTGGCACGGATGTTTGGGGAAAAAAAAGTTAAAGATGATGAAACTGATCATTGCTGTACTTTTATGCCTGTGGTATCAGGCTCCACGAATGTAAAGCACGCTTCATGGAGCCTGAGATCCTGGCAAGACTAGTCTTGAATATGTTTATTTCCGTGACTTGAATTCTCATCAGATGTATCAGATGAAAAAGGTGTGATGCTCATTGCCTGAGATAAGGAGTGGTACAAAGTTTGTGTGCTGTGTGGATGCTGGGGCAAGTTTTCTTTGCAGCCTGCTCTTTGATACAGAGGATTTGAGTTTCTTCATTAAAATTGACAGCAACAAAATCAGGTCAGTATCTGCTCACAGCTGACAGAATCTATAAGGGAATATGCGGCTCCTGCGGCCTGTGTGCTCCCATCAGACTTAGGAGTGTGGTTTGGAGGAGCAAGATCAAGTGTTCCATTCCTTGCGAAGAGAAATGTGGATGAATACCCAGCCTGGGGAGCGTGAGATGACAAACCTGTCACATGTAATTGTTCTGTTGCTTTCACACTGTCCTGTTTAAATCCCAGGCTAGATGTTGCAGAATTTCTCAATCTGTTTAAAAGAAACAATTATTTACTGATGGAAAGCAGCTCCAGGCATCCCCGGTCTCTTGTTGCTTTTGGTACAGAAAACATGCAGAACTTGATTTTGGCAGTGAGCGACATTAGCTTTACTGAGAAGGTGTTTGGTGAGATCTGATACCTCCTGATGTAGCAATACACCAGCACTGCTGTGTGCCTGGATTCCAGCCTTTTGATGAAATGGGAAGTGTGTTTCCTGTGCTGCTGACCCAGCGGATGGCTTTGTACAACTACTGACCTCACCCCAGCAGAGAGCTAATTGAAGCGCTTTGGGGATTACTCAGAATATCTGCAGTCCTGGACCTCAGATCAGCTCATTTTAGTTCCTGCTGTTTCTAAACTGCCTTTGCTGCTACATCCACAATACATCCCTGTGGGAGCTGGCTCAGTCTTTTGATGGAGTTGTGGTTTTGTCACAGCAAGGTGTCACGGAAGGTGAGAGATGAGTTTGGCCAGGATGGTCTGATCTGTGGGATCTTGAGTGCAGTGAAAAGACAAAGCATGGAAAATAAATGAGTGGAATTCCTCCTGCAAGCAGATAATAGTTTACTTCTTTACTGAACTTCACTGTTGCGGGATTTTTTTGGTTTTGTTTTTGAAGTGTGAAAGGTGCTTTTCTAGCAGGAGAATTGACATCCTAGGTATGCAGGGAGTACTGCTGCTATTCTGAGCTTTGCCAAACACCCTTTAGGAAATGCATATCCTTTCCTCTCCTGCTAAATAGTCAGCTTGATGGTAATGGAGAAAACAATCCAACCATCCTTACTGCAGACTGTGGGTAAGCATTACAGAAGTGAGAATTTACATGACTGCGCAATGGATGCAAAACAAGTTGATAGCTTTACCTGTATCCATCAATCCCCTCTTGGAGGGAAGAGCACCAGCCTCTTCCCACCAGCTTCCAACTCTCAGGTCATCCTGTATGCTGATCCTGATCTTCCTAGTAACTTGTATGTTTGCCTCCTGGGGCAGCACAGGTCCTGCAGGCACTTGCCCTGGGCAGCTGATGGTAGCAAGCATGCCAGGCAGAGGAAGGTTCTGGTGCCAGGTGTACTCTGTCTCCAACAGAGCATTGTTGATCACTTGCCAATTACATGTCCTTGTTGGCTGTGCCTTGTTTCCGTGAGTGGGAGACTCTTGTTGGGTGTATTGGAGTCTGCTTCTTTCAGTAGAATTGTCGCTTTCTAAGCATTCTTTGTTCTGTGAACTCAAAGGCTAGAAGATTAACTGGTTGCAAGGTTAGGCTGACAGTTTCATGGGTCTTACAGATAGCACACTGCTTTCTGCACCATTCTGACCCTGGATGGTGGAGGGCTTGGGCTTTAGTGTCTGCTGGGCTGCAATTGAAGCTGTTGATGACTCTCCTATTTTCTTTCCTGCAGGTAGGTGGGAGTCCCCTGCAGCCAAGCAAGGCAGCATGGCAAGTAAGTGTTCCTTGTTCCCCTACAGCACCACTACCACCTGTTCATCTCCAGTGGGGAAGTGTTTTGCAGATGCCTCACAAGCAACCTGTATTTTCTGGGGAGGGTCAGATGCCGTTGACTCTTATCCCTGTACATGGTCTGAGGCCCAGCCTGCCTTGTTCCTCTCTCCTCTGTGCAAGGTGGGAGGTACTGATGGGCGAATCTCTCCAGGACTGTCTTTATTTCTCTGAGGCTTGCTGCACAAAGCCTCCCCTGAGGCTTTTTGGACTGACTGACTCCTTTGCAGGCATTGCTGGTCTGCACCAAGATCTCCCAGCCATGGTGCTTGCCAGGAAGGTGGCCTGTGATTTGGGCCATGCTGTCCTGCAGCCTGGGTGGCCTGGGACACTGCAGCTCTTTCTTATGTTCCTGACAGAGACTTTGGCAGTGGTGTAATGTAGCCCCGTGCTGGAGCGTGTTGCATCTTGGTGAGTGAGTGCCTAGCACGGGTGGCCATTTGGTGCCAGCAGCTGTGAGGAATGGCCTGGCAGAATCTGGGCTGAGAACAGTAAGGGTGCAGGGTGGAAAACAGTATGTGATCTGTGAAGGGCTGGACTCAACCCTCTGTCCTCGCTTATCTGGGCAGCCTGCACAGAGGCTGCACACAGCGATGCAATGGGAACTCTAAGAGGATGGTGGTTGTGAACAGGAAGATGCTAGAGCTGAAATCTCAGGATCTGCTCAGGGTGTCACCAGAGCCAACTGTGAAGGTGGAGGCAGAGGCCAAGCTGGACAGGAGGAGAACTCCAGGGATGACAGGTATGCCTCCTTTTGTTGTCTGTACTGTGCTAGGTGGGGGAGGAAACAGAAATCTCCAGGCAGGTTCTGCCACAGAATGTACTTCTAGTCTTGTGTTATTGAGGAGGGTACCCAGTTGTTGCCCTGCCTTCTAGCACCTTCTCTCCCTTGCAGATTTTAGGTGCTGACTTGGTAGCACTTGCTTCTTGTGAAAGCTGTCCCTTGAGGTGGCAGTGCCCCCTGCCAAGCAGTTTCTGTCATGCTAACCCTGAAGGATGTGACTTGCAGGAGTGGTTTGTGGTGGTCAGCATGTTTGCCCACATGTGCTTCCCCAAAACTGCAGCCCTGGCTGCTCCTTTCCAGGCACAGCCATGTGTCATTTGGGCAAGGCAGCCCTGGGTAGAGGTATGGCTAAGCCTGTCTACCACCAGGGGCCAGCATCACCTTAGGAAACTTAAAAGGGATGGCAGTGAACTCCTGCTCCCCCAGCCTAAAGCTCTAATCTTTCCTGTGCACTGGTGCTCCAACTGGTGTGGGGAGACTTGGAGAGGCACAAGGAGTCAGTACAGACACTGCTGGGGTTTGAAAAGTCTTCCCTATGTCTTGTGGTTTGGAGATAGCTCCTGCTCAGCTGTCTGCTGTCCTGTGAGTGGAGGATCCCAAGTCAGAGAGGAGAGTTTACAAGGCTCTTCTGTCTTGAAGGCCACTGGTTTTCCTGCCCCAATTCCCTTGCATGTGGAAACTGTTTGTGCTTTCCACATAAAAAAGGGGAAAGATCAGTGACTTAGCTTCTGCTCTCCTGTCATTTCTAGGTCCTCAGGGGAGATTCTCTGGGGGAAGAGGCTCATGCCTCCATCACAGCATGTTTTCAACTGAGACATTGTTTGTGATACTTGCCTGTGTGTCTGTTTTTATTTCCATCATAGTGACCAGTTCAGCAAAGCAGGGGTCAAGTGAGTGGTATCTGCAGGGATGGAAAACCTTGCAAGCGAGATCTGCAGCTAAGCTTGTTGCTCCAAGGTGGGAATGAAGATGGAAAGAGTCTCAGGCTCAAGTGCTGAGGAGGGGAGAGTTAATAGCACAGCTTGATCAAGTCAGGAAGCCAAGGAGGTAAGGCCAGATTTCTCCAGTGAAAGATGGGACATTTGCAGAATAGATGGTGCCTTTGTGAAATTTCATCCAGTTCCGGAAAAGGTCAGGAGAAAGCCAGCCTGCCAGCCTGCTCCATCTTCAGCCAGGACAGCCCTCCTTGACTGGGAAAGCCAAGGGAAGCTGATCCTTGCCCTCCAGCGGTATGCCTTCTGTGCCTCTTGAAGATGCTTTTTCTGGTTATCCTTGTTATTTAAGGGGGGGGGGGGGGGAAAGATATGTTTGCATAATAAAGTTGGTTCTGAAGGGAAAGTCTCTGACTCACATCATTCATGCTGTTCTTCATTCACACCTCAGTGGTTTCAGCCTTCTGCAAACTCTCTCACCGAAGCAAGCCATTAATAAATCACTAGGGGGAAATGCACCTACACAGCACATAAAGAGCACAGTATCTCCAAGCACAGAGTTGCATAGCACTGTGGTAGTTTCTTATGTTGTGATATTTCCCCTGCCTTGACACTTGTGAGTATTCTCAAAAATACCTTGCTATATTATTTTAGGAGCAGGATAAGTGGAAGGTGAAGCTGAAGGAAAACATGTTGACCTCCCTGGTGGTAGGCTGCTACTGAATGTTATGTTTAATCATTTACTAAGCATCCTTTTCTATTGTATCCAAGCTGGTCTAATGGGAGACTCTGTCAGTCCCCTTACCTCCTTGTCCTGCATCTGTTCTTATTGCTGCAGTGTGAATTAGTTCATCTGGTTAATCCATTGGAAGACTGAGCCTGAGGGTAAGAGGTAAACAGGCTTCTGTAGATCAGCCAGCTGACCTGATTCATCTTACTCAAAGAATGCAGTGAGATTGGCTGAGTGGGAAGAATCAGTTGGATGTGTTTGCCTGCATACAGAAGGGCTGCCTTACGAAATGTGTGTGGGATGTGTGTATCCTGGGAAGGGTCATGGTCTGTGTGCAGTGTTGCTTTTTGGACAGCATCTCACCTTTCCTGTGCTAACGGGGTCAGTGTCCCCATGCTGGGAGCTTCCTTTTCCCCAGGAAGCCTCTGCCTGACCCTGGCTCCTCTTTCTGATGTAGTTGCCATGTAGTAAAGAGGCAGCAATGTGAGATCCTATCAAGGGCAAAAGATTTAAAAACAAGTCTGTTGGAGCTGTCCTGTGTGGTCTGACATTGCCAATTTCTGTATCTAGCATCCAGTCCCGTTGGAAGGATGTTGCTGGTGCTGCATGTCTCTGGGCAGACCCCAGAAACCCTACTACTATGTGTACTTCCTCAGCAGGCAAACTGCTGCACTAACTGAACTGTAGCTGTGGGCCATTTGGTGCTTGGGATACCTGTTTCACCAAAAGCAGGTGGGAAAACCTGGCTGTACAGAGGCCAGGTGTGGGTTTGTCGCTGTTCAGCATCTGTGCCTTGTGTGTTGCAGTGTTCTTGGGGGCCAGGAATGCCCACTCAATCCTGAAGCGTTTTCCCCGGGCCAACGGCTTCCTGGAAGAGATTCGGCAGGGCACCATCGAGCGGGAGTGCGTGGAGGAGGTCTGCAGTTATGAGGAGGTCAAGGAAGTGTTCGAGAACAAGGAGAAGACAGTGAGTTTGTCCCACTTTGCTACTCAGTGGATGTGTGAGGCACTTACACCTTAGTATGCTGTGGGTGGAGAAAAGCACAGTGGGAATGGCCTCTCCTGTTTCCTCTGTCCTCTTCATTCCACGGGCAGTATGCAGTAGCCTCACTTTTCAACATGTTTTACCCTTGCAAGACAATATTCTCTCCTCGTCATTGCTGGGACGCCCTGCACAGCTGTAGGTTGAACTGGCACTCCCCTGGCATGTATAAGAGATTTATACTGTTGTCCCCACATCTCTAGATGGATGTTGACTTTGGCCATATTTCTCCCTGCTTAATATGGGGACTGGTGGCTACTGTTGAGGTTTGTTCCCATCATCTTTTTTGCTGGGTCCTGTAATTGGTTCAGTGGGGCCACTCAGCCTTGGTGAGAGTGTTGCAAGGCAGCTGGAAAACGCCTTTTCTGTAGGCTTGGGGACAGCAGTGTTTATTGCATGTGATGGTTAGGGGCTGCTTGTCCCATGCAAAAGCACATTGGTGGTTCCCCTCTGTGTTTCTGCTGCAGATGGAGTTCTGGAAGGGCTACACCAACTCTGTATACTCTGTCAAGGACCCTGGGCACAGCACAGAGCGCTCAGATGCTATGTATGTGGTGGTGCCCCTCTTGGGAGTGGCTCTTCTGATAGTCATCGCCCTCTTCATCATCTGGAGGTGCCAGCTGCAAAAGGCCACCCGTCACCGCCCTTCCTACGCCCAGAACCGCTACCTGGCCAGCCGAACGGGACGCAGCCTCCCCAGGGTTATGGTGTACCGTGAGCGGTCACAGAGCCAAGGGGAAACTCAGTATCAGCGAGAAGCAAGCAACCGAGGGGCTGGAGACAGCAGAGCAGGGGGCACCCCCCAGCAAGATGGCACTCTCTGTCCACCAGAGCACTCGGTGTCTGTCCTCTCCAGACTGTCCAGCGCCACCCCTCCACCTTCTTACGAGGAAGTAACGGGGCACCCAGACAGTAGCAGTGGTGAGGAGACCAGCATCTCCTACAATGACCCTCCACCAAAGTATGAGGAAATTGTGGCTGCTGCTCCCACTGCAGGCAAATAGAGGGTCTGCCTCTCTCTTGCCTCTTCACACACTCATGCTCATGCACCCACACCCCTTGCCATGCCCAGAACCTTGTTCAGGTGGCATTGATATCCCTGTATCACTTGTACAACTGGTGCCATCACACAATAGCCTTACCTTCCTTACCAAAAACAACTGTCCCCAAGCAGGGTGAGAGTGGGATATGGGGCTCTGGGTTTGACCAGCCATCCCCCTTCCCCTTGCTCCCTGCTCACATAAGTGCTGCAGCAGCCAGAGCAGAGCAGCAGCTTGTTCCTGGCTCAACGTGGAGGTCCTCCCCACGGTTCATTGGATTTTTTCACTTCCCTTCAGACATAACATTTCCCATGACTAAAACAGCCTCACTGCCTCCCTGGGGTTCTGCTCAGCCTTACCCTGTGTGCATGCTGGCTCATGGACCTGAGGCATGTGTGGGGCTGGTGTTGGGACTGGTCTTATACATACCCACATCAGCAGGGGCTGGTTTGTGATGTGCTGAGACCCCAGTCCTCACTGTCTTCTGTTTGATGCTTGGTGCTCTGAAGAGGAGGCGAGGAGGTGGGAGCGGTGCTCGTTTCTGTCCCCACAGTTTGTGACTGGGGAGAAAATTCCTCCTTTGTGTGGATTTGCTGCCTGGTGGGAGTGGGGAACCCAGTCCATCCTGTAGTAACTGTAGTGATATTTGTTGTTGGGAGAAAAAGGAGGGACTGGCCAAGGAAGTGCTTTGTGATCTAGAACCCTTTGGAAAGGGAGAAAGGTTTGTGGTGGTCTTGCACGTGAGGTAAGTTGCTTTGGAACCACCAAGATGGCTGCATGGCTTTAAGCAGTGGGGATGTGCCTCCTTTCTGCAGGTGTGTGCCTCACCTGTTTGGTGTCCTCACTAGGTGTAGGATGCAGGCTGTAGATGTGCCAAACCTCCCTTCAGCCTTTCCCTAACCTCTCTGTCCTGGCTCTCTTTCCAGGGCTCTTGTCCTCCAAGCTGCTCTGGTGGGCAGAGCACATGGGCACGGCCATGGTGCAGAGGGCCTGTTGGCAGAGATGGCTGCAAAGGTGAACAATGATTGTGCCACCAATCAGGCTCTGGCAGCTGGGGATGCTGATGGGACAAAAGCAGAGCTGAATCCTGCCCTTGGAGCCAGGGCAGAGTAGAGCACGTGCTTTGCCGTGGGACCAGCGTGTCCCCTTTTCCTAGGCAGCCACTTCTGGGGTCCATGCAATGGGGCTATCCTTGCCATCCTTTCCAGTCATGTCTGATGGGCTATAAGGAGGTTCTCCTCACCAGCCCCCAGTACCAGCCCAGAACCTTGTAGCACTGCCGCCTGTAGCATTCACCCCAGCACCAGTCTCCACCAGCACCAGAAGGCTGTGGTGTACCGCAGGCTGCCCACACCCGCTGTCCTCCGTCCCAGTGATGCTCTCAGCCCGGAGCTGAGGCTTGCCCAGCATGGCTGTCCCTGGGGCAGGATACAAGCCCGTGGGGTTTGCAGCTGCCGGCACCTCGTCTGTCCCTTCCCAGGCCTTCACTCTGCCTTTCGGCCTTAGTAAATGCAGGTGATGGGACAACCTGGCAATGAGTGCCAGGGTCAAAGCTGGGAAAGACTGGAGGGAGTCAGAGGGCATTCTTGGATCCTCTGTCTTTGATGCACGGTCATTACCTTTGCGGTTTGTATTCTGTAAAACTTGGTATATTTCTGTGCAAAAAGGTATTTATTAAAAAACCCTCACTGTCTAAGCGGCACAGGGTGGCTTTTTCCCAAACTGCTGGGAGAGGGATGTGGGATGGGGCATTGCACCCCGCATCTCTAGGCATGGTATCAACTGAGAATGTCCTACGAGCCCGGCTGGTATGTGAGTGTGAGGGATTTCCTGACGGCCGGGAGGGGATTTGGGCGCACAGCTCGTCTCTGCATTCCTCTTTGCGCGCCTAAACCTCTTAGATAATCCCCTTTAAATAGCAAGACTAGGGCAGCGCGAGATTTATTTTAAGCCCTTTCAGAACTGGATTTTATGGTAAGGCCTTGGACTCCGTCCCCATTCAGAAGCTTTTAAAACCGTCATTCATCCCAAACGGATAGTTTTATCGCTGCACGCTCCACTGAGAGGCGGAAGAGCTCGGCTCCGGCACGGCGATGCCCGGGGGAGGCCGGCAGGAGCAGCGGCTGCGCCTTTAAGCCCGGCGTTGTGCCAGGAGGGGAGGGTTCGCCCCGCTGACATCACCTCTCCGCCGGCCGGGCAGGAAGAGCGGCTGCTAACAGGTTGAGAAGTTGCTTTAAACTGCAAAAAAAAAAAAAAAAAAAAAAAAGTAAGTGCCCACTCCCACCTCCCTCCGCCCTTTCCGCCAGCGGGGAGCGGGCGCTGCGCTGGGGCAAAGCCCGGCTGTGGGGGGCGAACGGGGGGGCTTTGGGAGAGGAGAGCAGAACAGAGTAGATCTGCGGGCACGAGCCTCAGGCTGGGGGTGCCAAGCTGTCTGGGGCGGAGGGATGCTGCTGCCCCTCCTGTCCGCGCCGGGAGGGGCGGGAGGTCCCTGCGCAGGGCAGGACGGGGGGGTCCCCTCCGCTTCCTCCCTCTTCAGCGCTGCGTCCCCCGCACTGCCAATGCGAGGAGAAGCACAGCGCGGAGGTGGGGATTCCATCGGCGTGAGCAGGATTGCTCGGTAGCAGCTAGAGAAACCCCTGCAGAAAGTTAAAGGCGGAAATCCGGCCATTTAAGCTCTTTCTTATGGATTTTGACATTTGTGGGTTTTTGTTGTGTGTGGCTTAGATTGTGAGAGCCCGCTCCTCGCTCCCCTCTCATTCCTTTTCTCCTTGGGAGCTGTGGCAGTTCCGTAGGTGATTAGGACATGAACCTCTCTCCCCTTTCTGATTTATCGCTCCTCATATGCTGCTTTCCCAGAGAGAAGGATGAGAAGACAGCGCAGGGCGTTTATATCTCTAAAACCCCGAAACCGGAGGTGGAACCCTGTGCTTGCCATGGCTGCGGGCCGTGGGGCTGCGTGTCTGATACAGCATTCCGCTGCGGGAATGGCACCTTTCTGGGACAGTCCCAGGACTCGGTGTCGGGGCCGACCCGATTTGCAGGCACGGGGATCTCGTTCCTACACACATGGACGCAGCAAAGTGCCGCAGCTGATGACGCTGGGCAGGCTTCTGTCCCTTTAATTAAAAGGTTTTTAATGATGGAGGAGGAGAGAACAGAGTGAAGTGATTACTGTTGGCGGGGAGCCGCCCTGGTATGCCTGGAGTTACAGGGCTGCTGGTGCTGTGATGGGATTGGTGCTCTGGGGCTGCATCTCCGGCCATGTGTGCGGCTCCAGGAGTGCTGCTGCTGCTCCCGGGGGGTGGGATGGGGATGGGAATGGGAATAGGGATGGGGATGGGGATGGGGATGGCAGTAGGGAGCCCTGGCTGCTGCCAGCTGGGAGTGGCTTGCTGGGCTGGCAATGCAGCGTCAGAGCACAGGATGCTAAAAATAGAGCCCGACGTGATCAGAGCATGCTGAGCCCCTGCGTTCTGCTCCTCCCCTCCTCCCGTTCTCACTTGCTGAGCTTTGAAGAGGAAAACGTCCCCTTCCTGCAGTGCTTTGGGCTGTGCTGGGGGATTTTGACTCAGAAGCAAAGGGGGATTCTTCTGTATTTCGAGGGCAGAAGGGAGGGCCAAGGGGTCTGTAGGGGAATGGGATTGGCTGCGGTCTGGAAGAACCCAGAACAGTACAGCAGTAATGTTGAGAACAATAAATCAGAAAGCAGAGAGTCAGAGGGACTGGGGACCTGTGTCCCTGCTGTGTCCTTGCTGGAAGAAGCTTCCTTTCCCTGTGGGAAGATGGTCAGTGTCTGACACCACAGCCTGAAACAAAGTCCATCCCATTCAGCTCCTTGGTGTGGATCCCTCCAGGAGATGGGCATGGATGCAGTACAGCTCTAGAGGATACTATGGTGAAAGTGTGTGTGGGGACAGTTTAGTTCTTCCATCCCATCCTGCTGACAGCTGTTCCCACCCCATGCCCTTGCCCCTGCCACCTGAGCTCCATAGGACTCCCTGTTCTCCAGCACATCTCCTATGGTTCTGTTTGTTGTTGCTTCTGTGTGCGTGTAGATGCCTTAAGCACGTGTTTTGCCCGGTGCAGGTGTCACTCAGCTGCCTGTGCAATCTGGGGAAAACAAACAAGATGTGGCAACTTTTGGAGCAGAAAGTGAACGCAGTCCGCTGTGACCTGCTCTTCACTGAGGACATCAATCGAAGGATGCAGGTCCCCAACAGACTCACTGTGGCAAATAGCTTCAGCCCTGTGGATGAGGAGCCCATGCCTGAAGGTGTACCCCCTTCCTTTCCAACACACATCCCTGTTAGGATTTCACTTGCAGGTAATGTACTGGGTTTTTTTGGGGTGCCTGAAGTTTGGCGGGGCTCTGTAACATTGTAGGGAGAACTGTTTTCTACAGCGCTCAGTGGTTTGCTTTGCAGGAGAGGAAGGAGTCAGATATTGTAGTCACCTTTCTTCTGGAAGGTAGTGTGGGAAGGTGGAGATGCCTAAGGATGAAAGGTGGATGAAGGTGACTAGCAGAAGGCAGGAGGGGCCTTCAATCCAAAATGTGAGGAGTGAAATCTGGAGGCATCTCCTTCCATGTCTTCCAGTTTCCTCTCAGTTTTGGGGATGCTGAGACAAACTGCTCTCAAACCTTGCTTTCCTGGAGTGGTACATCCAGTTGATTTCCATTCCACATCCCTCCAGGCTCTCTAATTGCTCACATCTTCAGAATGTGGCTTTTGATGTACATCCATTAACAGTGGACATAGGGCTGACAGCACTATGTGAGAGAATCTCTCTTCGCTGCTGCCCTGAGGACAATGGGGCACGTTCATTCTTGCTGTTTCATTCTTCCCTCTCTCTTTTCTGTGGAAGCATCAGATGCAGATCTGAGACCCATCCTGCTGGACCAGCAGAGGAATGTCCCCTGCACTGAGGTGTGCGTGTCCCTAGACTCCTCGGCTCAGCACTTTGCACTGGGGGAGCTTCCTTTTATGCACATGGCTGGCAGATCAAGTGCCCAGAATCGCAGACGACTGGTACTGTTAATGAGAGTGGGTGGGCTTGCATGTGTTGGCAAAGGGAGCATGTTCCCTGTGGTTGCTTTGCTCTGGAAGTCCAGGATCACCTTACTGGGCTGGGGCTTGAGCAATGCCCCTGCCACTGAGGGCTTTTCATGGGGCACAGGGCTGGCTCTGCCTAAACTGAGGGTGGTGGTGATGGGTTGATGATTGGACTGGATGATCTTAATGTCTTTTCCAACCTTAATGATTCATTGTCTCTAATGCATCTGTGTTTGATGCCAACAGGGCCACCACAGCAGCAGGTCACGGCGGCAGAGCCAGCACAGCAGTGGATCACGGCGGTCCCCAAGTGACAGCACCCAGCTGGCCTTGCCCAGCCCAGCCCTGCACCATGAGCGGTGAGCATGGACCTGGAGTGGTGCAGGGTGGGTAGGGACCAGCATCCGTGGGGTCGTTGGTGCCCCAAGATGGGGGGGGGATCCAAATCAGGGCTACTCTAGTCTTGCATGAAGCTAGTTAAGAGGAAAGTGTCCTCTGGCATCAGTAAGGAGAGGTTTGCTGCCACCTGAGGCACATGGGACAGCATGTCCCCACTTGGAGCTTGGTGGCAGCGCTGTGGGTCCTTGCCTGGCTGTTAGGTTTGCAGCCAGGGTGAGCAAAGAGCACGTGTGCTTTTTGTGAACAGTAATGTGGTTGATATCATGGTCTTTCTCTCCAGTGGAGAAAATTCTTGAGCTTAATTCCAGAGCAGAGCTATCTTCTGCCTAGAAGAAAGCCTGTCCTGGGCTGGCAGAGAGGCGTGGTTGTCACACTGTCATTGCTGCCTTTGGAGGATCCAAGTGACTGAACCTGGGCTGCTGGAGGAGCTCCTCTCACCTGGAGACACAGAGATCTGGGTGTTGATGGCATCGCCCTGTGGTGCTCAGAGCTGCTGGAGGGACGTGGGGCCTGTGATTGTGCTGTGTGAGGCCAGGCAGTAACCACTGTGGTTCTGTGTGCATCCCAGGCTGGATACCTGCCCCCCACCAGCTCACAGTGCTCCACTTCCCCTCCTTGCCAGGACGGGCAGGATCTATTCCATGCAGAACATCTTCCAGACCATGTACCTGCTGGGCCAGGTGCTCTTCCACCGTTTCCAGAACTCTCTGCGAGACCCAGTGCCATCCAGGTGATGTTGGCTTGTCCTGAGCCACCTCCCTGCTGCTCTACATAGACCTAGCTTTGCCTTGCCAAGGCGGGAGCCAGCCCTGAGCTTTCTAACCTCACAGGACATGGCTGCTCCAGCCCCTTCTTCTTACCTATACTGCCAACTCTGGGTGCCTCCTGCTTGTTTTTGTGCCACCCAAGGGACCTAACACCTCCTGGGACACTTCTGGGTTTCAGCTACTCTTCAGTGCTACTCTTTCTGCATGCCTTGATAACGTGATGGAGAGAAATGTGGGAAGGGAATCAAAACCCAGCACAGATGGCCCAGTCTTGATCCTGTCACCAAGACACCTCTCCCATGTCCTCACAACATGCATGACAATCTCTTGTTTGCTCTTCAGTCACCTTTTCATAGAACCATCTCCTATCCTGTGTTGGAAGGGACCCATAAGAATCATTTAACCCAAATCCTGCTTCCACACAGAAGCACCTAAAAATCACAGAATCACCAAGGTTGAATTATCAGAATACTAATGATTCTCCTTGAGTGAAACCTCCAGGCAGATGGGGAGGAGGGGGAGCATCCATCATCCATGCCACCCTGGCACATGGTACCTTCCCTCCCCATCCGGAGCAGGGCTGCAGGCAGCAGAGTTTCTCTCTGCAGGCAGTACCAGGTGATGGCCAGCGCACTGCTTAAAAGCAGGGACATCTTCAAATGTGGTGTTTTTTTTTAGCTTCTAAAAATTTGGTTATTGCACACATAGACCTTCTCCTGTCTGACGTGGAGGAGTTTTAGCTGTGATACTGTGGAGGAAGGAACTTAGAGAATGGGGTGAGTCCTGAGTTCTCCCCAGCTCTCCATCTCCCTTTGGAGCCAGGCAACTTGGAACGCCTTTTCTTGGTACTCTGCATCATATCAAATGCATGCATTCTTTTGTACTCCCCACAACAATAAAAGAAGTGACTGAGCTCACTTGTTTATCCTGAAATTTTAATGAAGAAAGCTCTGCCCTCAGAGAGAGGCTGCAATACTTCCATGGCAGTGACCTCTTGAAGAGTATGAGTCATCAGAGGTAATTTCTGTTCTCTACTGTAAAGGGTGTTCACTTGTGTCAATGGGGATTTTTCAAGTAAAAGCTGCAGGAAGTGTCCAATTTTAATGGCTTTGTACTTGGTGAAATTGGATATTCTTTCTGTTGTGACTTTCATATTTACCATTGCTGCGTGGTAAATTACGTGGATGCATTGTCTCATGAGTGTGTTTTCAGGCCAGTTCCTCGAATGTAATGAGTGAGTTCCCCAGAAGAACTCACTCAACCCCATTAACCCATAACATGTCAGTGAGGGCCTGTGGCAAAACATAGACTGGTTTGAGTTGGAAGAGACCCTTAAAGGCCATCAGATTCAATTCCCCTGCGATGAACAGGGACATCCACAGCTCCATCAGGTGCTCTGAGCCTGACCTTGAGTGTGGAGCATCCACCATGTGTACAGGAGAACTTTGGAGAACAGGTGTGTACAGGAGAACTTTGGATTACAGATGAGCTGATGGAGTGCTACCCTATAATGATGGGAACAACAGATGAACATGGCAACTCTAATTTTTCAGCGTGGACCTTCTTTATTTGTGGCTTTGTGCTGTAAGCCCTGGAGCAAGGTTGTATCTGCAGGAGATGCTCATCCATGGCCTCTGTCCCTTTGTTTTCGGAGAAGGAGGGAAGCGATGCATGGTTGGAATCCTTATTTATGCTTCTGGTTGCAAATAACATTTGCTGTGAGGGCAAAAAATGCCTTTTGTGAGGGAAGTATTGGAAAGGACCAAATCCTGGTGCCAGCAAACCCAGGCAGGCTGGCACATAGTCAGATGACAGGTCCCCCACTAGTAGCTGCTTCCTACCCACTGGGTCCTCTCTTGCTGGGTAAATACCATCCCTCCATTTGGGCACTGGCTGTGGGACCTCTGTTTGCCTGACTTGCTCTAATGATGGTTTATCCAATCCTCAGTGGATTCCTCTGGCTATAGGAAATGGACTCTGGGTAAATATGTTTTCTCTCTGTTGGGTCTCTAAAGAAACTAAGCATGTGGTTTTCCTGTTGCTTGTTGTAGCATGTGTTGAGTGCTTTGTTGTGACCACTGCGGGCTGCATGGTGGAGGTATAAGCATGGTGGAGGTATAAGCATGATGGGGGTACGAAGAAGTTGCTAGATGCCGTGTGAGCGTTGTTTCCTCTCTCCCAGTGCTGCATGCTGACAGCACGACCTGGCTGTGCACACAGTGCTGCATGGTTGGGCTCCCCATGGCAGTGCCATGTGTGCAGGAGGGTAACTGCACCTCCTGAACAGTGTGCATCTCTGTTTTCCTCCCGCAGCTCCCAGGAGGTTGGCGCAGCCCCAGAGGAGGTCATCGTGGCTGAGGCTGCAGCAATGAAAAAGGAGGTGAGAGAAGTAGCGTAGGGCTGCAGGTGTTTCCTAGGAAAGCTGCAGGAGGGTGGCTGAGGGTGCTCCAGGGCTTGTTGCTAGGTCCTGGTTTGCTGGCATTGCCAACTAGCCTTGGGTGGTGATCCTCACTCTGCTCTCCTTGCAGCTGGCAAGGATCTCGGAGCGGCTGTGTGTGCTGGAGGAGCAGCACAAGGCCTGGCGGAAAGAGGAGCCCCTGGTGTACTCCATGCTGCTCTCTGCCTGCCTCGTCAACACCTGGCTCTGGCTGTGGAGATGACTCTGTGCCTTGGGCTCCCTGACCCACCCTGGGTGAGAGCAGAGAAAGGATCCTTGCTCACTTATTGTGGATGGTAAAACTGTGTGTTTCTTCTGAACTTGACCTGCTTCTTGGTATCCTTTAGGATCTGAGGTGGAACCATAAAGCTGGACTTGGTGCCACAGCAGCTGGAGATGGATGACAGGGAGTGGTGGGGTGGGACAGAGAGCATGGTCCAGTGTGCACAGTCCCAGGGCTGGGCTGTGTTTGGTGTGTGGTAGCAACTATGTGGCATGTTTGATGGGGTCAATGGTCACGTGGGAAGCTGCTGTGGAAAACCCAAGCCTCATAAGAAATTTGTGAATTACACAGGAGGTATTTGTCCTGCATAGATCAATGGGAGAGCCTCTGCCCCTTGGGCTGTGTATTGGAGGAGGCACAAAGCCAAGTGTTAGGTTTCTGTGGACATCAGGTCCTGTTACAATCTTAGGCCATGTTGAACTGGTCCCCTCCTGTGTCACAGCTTGGATAACTTAGTTCTGCCTCCATAAAATTTCTCAGCCAATTCATAGAACCGCAGAATGGCTTGGATTGGAGGGGAACTTTCAGCCCACCCAGTCCCAGCCCCTGCCATGGGCTGGCTGCTCCCAAACAGCTCAGGCTGCCCCCCCCATCCCACCTGGCCTTGAGCACCTCCAGGGATGGGCACCCACAGATCTCTGGGCATCAGCACCAGTTGCTGTGGTCCCTTCTTCAACTTCTACCCCAAAAGCTTGTGCAGAGTGTTTGGGTGTTTTTGAACTGCTGCTAGGTTTTCTTTGTTTCCCTGAGCAACTGTGTGAGTTGTCCTGTGCCAGGGCAGCCCCTGCTCCAGGAGAGGGGTGGGCCTGGAGGAGCCAGGGGCTGCCATCTGCAGGGGAGTTGGACCAGATGACCTTTAAAGGTCCCTTCCAACTCAAACAATTCTATGATTCTATGGTCTCTGCTGTGGCACCACCTCCTCGGCTCCTGTTGTGCTGGAGGCTCTCAGCAGTGGTTTTGCAAGCACTCGGATCCCAGGTGGCTATAAGAGCACTGCTGAGTTCTGGACTCTGGACTTATCCAGGAGCTTGGCTTTTTCCCAGAGAGATGTACATGGGAAACCTCCCCAGGGTAATTGTAAGACCTTGTAATAACAGCGCAGGCAGCAGACAGGCCATGGACAGTTGCCCATTTGGGCAGCAGTGGTTATCTGTGAGATTGCCAGTGCCAGAGGGCAGGATCACTCCCAGTCTGCTGCCAAGTTGTAACTTCAGCATGGTACAACAGCACAGGTGAGGGGAATCCTTGGCTCAGGTGCCAAAAACCAAGCCCAGTTCAACAGCTCTGCTGTTTCTTTCCTTCCTTGATGTTTAGGAACACTTGGATTCACAGTGAACTGTGGTTCATCCAACACATCTGCTAGAGTGGTGCCTGCAGGCCTGGGGCAGGTGTTGGCAATAGGACTTCTCTGTCCCACCTATAAATGATTGTAGCTGGATCTGCAAATCACCCAGATGTCTCAATGGCTTATTTACAGACATGGATGCTTAGCTGTTCCCTGCCTGCTGCTGCATCAAGTCTGCATGGCTGTAAATCTGGCAGCTGGACATTTACTAATAAATAACTGTCCCACAAGTAATTGCAGGTCTGAACCTGTGGCTGATGTCTGGGTTGAGGAACAGCACTGGGATTTACTGCAGGTGAGAGCAGGAAGGGGGTCTGTGGTGCTGTGTTTAAGGGATGGCAGCAGGGCTCCTGACATGGCTCAGGGATGTGGACAGGCTGGAAATACATGGAAGTGAGGTGATCAGATGGGATGTGTTCCTGAAGGCTAATTATTGGCAATTTGTATTGGGTAGAAGGTGATTTTTTTGTCCTGGTTTCAGCTGGGACAGAGTTGCATTTTTTCTTCATAGTGCCTGGTATGGTGCTGCATTTTGGCTTTGGGCTGATAACACACCGATGTTTGGCTGTTGCTGAGCAGTGCTGCAACTACCAAGGACCTTTCAGTCTTCAGCTTCTGGCACTGTGCTGCCAGTGAGGGGCTGGGGAGGCACAGGGAGATGGGAGGGGATGAAGCAAGGACTGCTGACCACAGGGGTGTTCCATACCACATGGCATCATGTGGAAAGCCTTGGCAGTGGTGGGGAGCTGGTGGAGCAGCTGCTGCTTGGGGACTGGTGGGCATTGGTAGGTGGGTGGTCTGCAATTACATTGTGCATCACTTACTTTGTAAATATATGTTATTATCATTACTGCTTTCCTTTTTCTTCCTTTTCTGTCTTAGTAAATATCTTTAACCTCCACCTATGAGTTCTTTGTTTTCTTTTCCCTGATTCTCTCCCCCCTCCCACTGGGGGGAGGTTTGAGCAAAGGGCTGTGTGGTGCTGAGCTGCTGCTGGGTCAAATCCCAGCCCTGTGCCTGAGGCTCAAGTCCTTCTTTAAATCTAGAAACACTGACCCATGAAGTGCATGTTTTAATAAACCCTATGTGTGCTGGATGTGTCTTCTGTGCCACCTAATCCTGGTTTGGGGTGGCTGAGGTTTTCCCCCTTGGCAGCAGGACGCTGCCCCGCTCTTTGGTGCATCTGCAGTGCATCTGCAGATTTCCTCCTTCGTTGTCCCAGGCAGGTACATGTGGGAGAGCTGCGTGTCCCCTGGGAAGGCTGCCACAACAACGTGCTTAGAATAAGAGGCAGCTCGTGCAGTCTGGCACTGGAGGGAGGTGTGTGGTGTGCACCAAAGGGACAGAAGCAGCGAGGCTCCTGGAACTCTCACATTTTTGGAGGGGGCTGCAGGCAGGGAGCAAAAGAGGTGGGAAGGGAGACAAGCTGCTGCCACTGCTTCTGGCCTGTTGCTGGTTCTGTGGCATGGGGACAAGGGGAGGTGGTGTGTCCCTCCAGTGCTGCTAACCGAGGCTGCAGAAGTTCCACATCTATTCAAGCTCACTGCTGCCAAGATTTTCAGTGAGGTGGGGAATGAGGCTTGGTGAAGAGAAGGTAAAGTTTTGGTGCTGAATGGACCCTGGATGCTGGTGCTCTCAGATCACACTTGCACGATGTGCTTGAATCTGTGCCCATGGAAAGGACTGACCCAGCTTCAGTCACTGCACACATTTGGATGTGAGTAGGAAAGAATGAAAGTTAACCCCTTCCTTATTGTCTTGGGGTTGCAAGTGTTCTGCCAGCTGATTGTCAGAGTGGGTCTGTGTGCAAAACAACAAGGAAGACACCAGTGACAGGCTCAATTCAAGATCATCATCAAACTCTGCAGCTCTATTCTCTGGGATTCCTGAGAAGCAAATGTGGCTTCCTGCTGCCTGAGAAACAGGTAACTGGATGGAGGGGAGGGAGGGCCGGGGGGGAAGAAGGGGATGCATGGGAGGGAGCAGTGTCCCTCCTCCCTTTGATCCCTGGGTACAAAGCTGCTGTGGCTGACTACTCTGACGCACACTATGCTGTCTGGGGCATTGAGGGAGCCCAGGGGCTGGGAGTGTGCTGCAGTGAGGGGGGACACACACTGTGCATCGCCTGTCCTGGATGCTGTGGGGACCCCTCACACGCAGGCTGTGGTGTTTGCTGAGGCTGCTATGAGGAGATGCCCCCTGCCAACTCCTGCTAGCTTGCTGGAGGCCTCAAGGGACGTCAGACTTGTAAGTAGGCAGTGTTGGCATCTTGGTAGTGGCTCTGTCACTGTGGGGAGGTGGCTGGGTTTGTGGGCAGCTCTGCGTGGTCCCTGACCAATGTGTGTGCATAATGGTGACATGGGCAGGGCTGTGCAAGGCATTACCCCTGAGCATGCAGTTCATCATCAGTGAGATTTGCTGTGGGAAAGCACTAGTGACCTGTCCCCAGGAGCCTGCTTTGCCCATGTGCCTGTGGCTGCAGGGTGGTGGAGGGGCTCAATGGGCAAGCTGCTCAAATGCAAGGGTCTTGTACATGCTAAGCCCATCTTGTGCTGCTGTGTGAACAGCATCTCTCCCCTCAGTGGCCATGCTCTCCCATCCCTCCTGGGGGCTGTTTTCTCACCCTTGGGCTGTGGGAGAGCTGCAGCTTGTCACTAGGGCACAGTGCTACGGATGCTGTTGCCCTGGCAATGGCTGAGGAGCCCAGGTGGTGGGGAGAACATCTTTCAGGGGCAGATGTAGGGCCTCCTGGGGAAAGTGCAATGCCTCATAGGGCTCTGCAGTGAGAGCTACGTGGAAAACGTGGGGTGGGCACATCTCTTAGGCTTTGCCCCTCTTTCCTCTGGTGCTGTACCATAACTCAGTGCTCACACCATACACTGCCTGCTGCCTGAGCTCCTGCTCTTTGCTCTTCCTAGGTCCCTGGGGCAGCTCGCTGGAAGGATGATGGCAAGGAGTAACGGCCTGCAGCTGCCTGGCCCCTGCCCACCCCTACCAACCAGAGCCAGGACTGATGCACAGAGCACAGAGCTCAGCACAAGCAGGTCAGGATGGCTCAGGAAAGGGTGGCATCGGTGGAGCAGGGCTGAGTCTCAGGGCACAATGGCACACCCCAGCTGTCTGCTTCTCCTGGTTCACCCAGTAGGGTGTGGGCTGGCACTGAGATGTGCAGTGAAGCCATGGCCCTCCCTTCTCCCCACTGCAGGACCCACTCGACCCAGGATGAGACCTTGGAGCTGCGCAGAGGAACTCCTGCATATGGGGGGGAGCAGCCAGCTGCCCCCCCTTCCCAAGGCAGACCAGCTCTGGCCAGGTAGCGGTTTGGGGCCAGGCTGCAGGGCAGGATTGGGTCCTATGCATTTCCAGAGCATGGAAGGAAGCTGGAAAGCTGTTGCACAGGCTCTTGTCTGAACGTTTTGTGCCTGGCTTTGACCTGGCTTTTGTCATAAACCTTTGCTTTGCCCTTGCTGTGTGGGCAGCTCCTGACTCTGCCTCTCTCCCCCATTTAGGATTGTCAGGCTTGTGCTGGTGCTGCGGGACTGGGCCAGCAAGAGCTTGCAGGAGGAGCAGCAGAAGCCAGACCCCTTCCTTGAGCGCTTCCAGGGTCCTGAGCTGCAGACAGTGCCTGCTGATGCCAGCAGTGATCCAGAGGATGAGGAGGCCGAGGAGAAAACCAAAAAGTAGGGCCCTTCCCTGTGACGCAGCCTCCCTGGGCTGAAGATTGGCCACAGGCGATGCTGTGTCAGCAGCAATGGGAGAAGGGCAGGTGTCCCACGGGCAGTGGGCTCAGCTCTGCCCAGGGACAGGGGGTGGCAGCAGCGGGAGGGCTCCGCTGTGCTCTGCTGGCATCTGAGCCAAAGTGGGTCTGCAAAAAGCTGTACTGGCCAAGGAGGAGCCAAGGGACGTGGAGAGTCCACACTGGATGCCAAGGCAAGCACAAACCAGTGGGCTCCTCCAGCCTCATTCATCATTGCAGGAGGAAGGGAGATGAAGGGAGTGCGTTTTGCTGCCCGTCTCCCCGCCTCCGAGGGCAGACACCGTGACGGCAGCTTTCTGAAAAGGCTCATTCAGACCCAGTGCTTTCATCTCCTCACTTCGCACTGCCGGTGAAAAGCAATAACCTGGCTTTTCTTCAGCTGGCTAATTAAGGGGCAAAGCTCACGACTAGTCTGGACCCTACCATTGTACACGGTAATTAAAACACCAAGAAATGAATCCTTTTCTATAGGAGGCAAGTATCTGAGCCTTGTATCAAGGCTGTTACTAGTCACGGGAAAAAAAAAGTGCTCTGCCCTGCGAGGTGAAAAGGAGCTTGTTAATTACTGGAGGGAGAGGAGCTGATGTGTGCTGAGAGGGCTGCTCCGTGCCTACGGCTCCCTGGGAAAAGCTGCACTCTGCACGGTATCTGCAGGGGATGGGACAGTAGAATTTAGTGCCATCACCCTACGGTCTGTAAATCCCTGCTGAAGGGATAAGATTAAGGTCCCTGGGCTGGGGGAGGTGTGTACATTTGGTGCTGCCCCACAGACTTCAGAAGGGGGACAACTACACTCCTGGGGAGATGGTGGCATTGGTGACTTAAAGCTGAAACTACCAACATGATTATCGTTGCTATTGAGATTATTAGTACTTGTGATACAGGTATTACAGCAGTGCTGGCTGGTTGCAGGTAAGTTGGTATTTCCCAGATGCCAGTTACCTTATGCCTCAGATTGCAAAGGGTCCCTTTCTCAGAAAATGTTTTAGCTGCACATCGATCCTGTCCCGAGCAAAACACAACTGTTTACTCCTCTAATGTGGGGAGAACCACATGGTTGTCCAGAGTTGCACCCAGAGGGAGAGTGAAAGAGCACTGCTGGCCCTGCTCTGAGCTCCAGTCCCACCTGCACACCACTGGTGGGGGCTTCAAGGCACACGTCTGCTTCTGAAGCTGTCGGAAGCAGCAGGGTGAGCACAGAGAATGTGCTGGCAAGTGGGTTGTTTTTCCTATTGCTGGAGGGAGCTTTGCACATTCCAAAGCTGGAAGGGAGGTGAGGATGCAGTGGGAGGTGTTTTGCCCTAGCAGGTGGTGGTGGCTGAGCCTATCAGTCCAGCTGCAGAGTTCCTGTTCCCCAGCTCCTCCAGTGCGATCTGGCCATGGGAGCACATGCATCTTATCTCAGAACCCCAAGATGAGCAGGATCAAATGATTGGGAGCAGTTCAAAGAGGGCTGAGCAGTCTGCAGGCAGGCGGTGTGGGATGGCAGCTCTGTGATGCCGGCCACTGCTCTGGGGCTTGGGCAGCCCCATGGTGCTCCCTCTGGTGTGCAGCAAGCTTTCCTTCCCGCTCTAATTAATCTTCTTCTCTCAGATCTATCTGGCTCCAATCCATGCCTCATTTAGGAGAGGCAAGGTCATCTAACAGAAGTTTTCTGGTCACCCTCTTCTGTACATCTGTTTCTGGCTCTGCCTCTGCAGCTCACAGAGGCCACCTGCTCTGCCTTGCCATGCTGTGGTTTCTCCTCTGCTATGCTAATGAGCATTACTTTGGGGATAAAGGAACTTAAACAATGTGGGACATTTTTACTTATCACTCCTGGGACTGGATTTAGCTTACAGACTGGCAGTCAAGCTGCAGCTGTTTGATCCAGGCTAGTGCAAAGGATGAAGGGGATGATGCGGCTGGTTCCTTCCAACCCTATTTTCTATGTTTAGCCCTTTATTCACACATTGCCAGCCCTGGCCTCTCTCTGCTTCCAGGAAGAAATGGCAGTCCTTTGTGGTGGACCCTGCAGGGGACTGGTATTACCGCTGGCTGGCCGTCATTGCTGTTCCTGTCCTCTACAACTGGTGCTTGCTTGTGGCCAGGTGAGCTGGGATGTTGCAGGGCTCCTGTCTCCTCTAGCCCTCATCTTCACCTCCTTGTTGTGGCTCAGGTGAGGCTCAGACAGCTGGTGCTGATGACTGTGGGGTGGTGGGAAGCTAAAGGAAAGAATCACCCTACGTTTGGTTGGAAGAGAGATTTGTTGGTCTCACCACCTCATCCTGCAGGGCTTGCTTCAGTGACCTGCAGAAGACTTATGTTGTCCTCTGGCTGGTGCTAGATTACATCTCAGACTGCATTTACGCTGGGGACATAGTGATCCGCCTGCGCACAGGTGAGCATCCTGCCTTGTGAATGCTTTGCTCTAATATCTTAAAAGTGGAGGGACCTAATCTATAGCTCCATTAAAAGGAGTGTTTTGTCTGCCTTGGTTCTCACTAGTATGAAGCAAGTCTCCAGAGAAAGAGTCTAATTTAAAGATCTGAGAAATGAGGTAAGTTTCAGAATGAAAGATTAATCATCCTGGCTTCCAATTTCACCTTTGAATAATTGTACAAAATTACCCACATTACTATCAGTATTCGGGCAGAGTTGAATGTCTGTATCTCTGATTTTGCACAAGTTCAGCTAGTGAATTATCTACATGGAAAAATGGTAGTATTTAATGCTCTTGGAATGGAGGAGGTGGCTGTACACCTTCTGTCTGGAACTGCAATAATTTCTGATCTGGAGAAGGAAAACCATGGTGTTCCTATTTCTTCCTGGAACAGAGTGAATTCCTAAGCATTATCTTTACTTGGCTTTTCCCAAATGCTTGATAACAAAAGCTTGTAAGCCACCCACCTGGCTTACAGGTGGAACTGGTAATGTTTGGAGGATGGAATATATGCATTTGCATGGCGTACCATGAAATGTTTATCAGAAGTGCTTACAAAGCTTGCCGTAGAATTTAACAAAAGCCAAAATAATTCTCTCATTCCCTTCTCTGTTAGGTTTCTTGGAACAGGGCCTCCTGGTTAAGGACCTGAAGAAATTACGGGATAACTACATCTACACCTTACAGTTCAAGCTGGATGTTCTCTCCATCCTGCCCACAGACCTGGTGTACTTTGCTGTGGGACTGCACCGCCCTGAGCTGCGATTCAACAGGCTGCTGCACTTCTCCCGCATGTTTGAGTTCTTTGACAGGACAGAGACCAGAACCAGCTACCCCAACATCTTCCGCATCGCCAACTTGGTTCTTTATATCCTGGTGATCATCCATTGGAATGCATGCATTTACTATGCCATCTCCAAAGCCATAGGCTTTGGAGAAGATACCTGGGTCTATCCCAATGTCACAGACCCTGAATACGGGTATCTCAGCCGGGAGTACGTCTACTGTCTCTACTGGTCTACACTGACTTTGACTACCATTGGAGAGACCCCTCCTCCTGTGCGCGATGAAGAATACCTCTTTGTGATCTTCGATTTCCTCATCGGTGTCCTCATCTTTGCCACCATTGTGGGGAATGTAGGGTCCATGATATCCAACATGAATGCCACCAGAGCAGAGTTCCAGGCAAAAATTGATGCCATTAAACACTACATGCAGTTCCGCAAGGTGAGCAAAGACATGGAAACCAAAGTCATCAAATGGTTTGATTACCTGTGGACCAACAAGAAGGCAGTAGATGAACGGGAAGTCCTCAAGAGTCTTCCTGATAAGCTAAGGGCAGAGATTGCCATCAATGTTCACCTGGAGACGCTGAAGAAGGTGAGGATCTTCCAGGACTGTGAGGCAGGTCTACTGGTGGAGCTGGTGCTGAAGCTTCGCCCTCAGGTGTTCAGCCCAGGGGATTATGTTTGCCGGAAAGGAGATATTGGAAAAGAGATGTACATCATCAAGGAGGGGAAGCTGGCTGTGGTGGCAGATGATGGAATAACACAATATGCTTTGCTCACTGCAGGCGGCTGCTTTGGTGAGATCAGTATCCTGAACATTAAAGGGAGCAAAATGGGCAACAGGCGCACAGCCAACATCCGTAGCTTGGGCTACTCTGATCTTTTCTGCCTGTCAAAGGAAGATCTGATGGAAGCGGTCACAGAGTATCCCGATGCCAAAAAGGTCTTGGAGGAACGTGGCCGGGAGATCCTTAGCAAGGAAGGCCTGCTGGATGAGTCAGCTGAAGAAGAAAGCATGGAAGGGAAGAGTGTGGAAGAAAAGCTGGACAGACTGACCTTGAACCTGGACACACTTCACACTCGCCTTGGACGCCTCCTGACAGAGTACAATGATGCCCAGATGAAGCTCAAGCAGCGCATCACTGTTCTGGAGTCCCAAATGAGGCAGCAGGATCTGGAGGACTTCTTCTCAGATAGTTCAGACAGTCTGTCTGAGGTTGAGGGTGAAGCTACACCTACTGGGTTGCAATGAGAGGGTGCAGATCTCAGCTAGATGATGTCTTGCCTTGTGCTGAGGCAGTTTCTATTTCCCGTGGCTTTGACTCCCTTGACAGGACTTCTCTCATGTTCTCAGCATTGCCACTGAGTGGCAGCTCCTGAGATGGCTCCAAATCAGGCAGCTGTCCTAGCTCCTCCTCAGTCTTGTTTCATTTCTTGTGAAACCTCTGACTTGGGTCAGTAAGAAGAGAAGGGTGGCTAATGCCACTACTGATGTTTCCTTCCAGCTTCAGGAAAAGGTCTCTGTCAGTCACACTTCTTCTTTTTGCCTTAGTAGAAAGTGGGATGTGAACCTTGATGGGGGAGGGCATACCTGGACTCAAGTGAGAAAGTCAACTTGTGCCTCTCATATCTGCAGACAGGGAAGCTTGTCTGGGTCACTGTCACCCCATAAGTCATCTCCACCTCTTATTCTGAGGCTGGGCATCCAGCTGGAAGAGCAGGCAGCTGCCCACTGTTCTTTCTGCTGTATTCAGAGCTCAGCCATCAAATTGCCCCAGCACAGACACCTGGATAGCCCAAGCATCTCTCTTACCTGGCAACAGCAGTCCCTCCTGCTCTCCTGCTGCAGTGCTGGAGGGATTTCTATTTGGACTACAGAGAATTCGGATGATGAGTGCAGTGTGGAGGTGAAGACTGCTCCTTGTTGAATGACAGCGCCTGTTGCCCTGTGAGAGGAACGAAGATAGCAGCTGTCTCTCATCTATCTAATGATGGCTGGATGTGCCAGGAAGGGTATGACTGAAATGACATATTTTTAAGGAACAAAGCGGTGATAGGACCCAACTGTGCCCATATTTGCTTTACTGTGGGTAGCTCAGAAAGAGTGTAGAACACGTTTATTTTCTTAGGCAGGAGGTTTTCTTGTAGTCGGTGGGAGTTTAGGGCCAGTTGCTGCCTGGAGAAATGAATGGCAGTCATGGGGATAAGTGTGCAAGGACAAAAACCTTAAACCGTCACTGCCACCAGCAAAGCCCTGTAGGCCCATGGTGCAAGCAGGTAAGAGTGGCCATGCAATCCCTGCAAGCTCAGCACTTCCAAAGAGGAGGCTTCCAAAGAGGAGAAAGCTTGTTAGAGAAGAGAATTCTTGGGAAATTCATGTGCTGGGTCAAATTCAACTCATAGTTTGGCTAAAATAGTGGGATGACAAATGAGGGCATGGCAAAGCACAAAGGCTCATGGTGGAAAACGTTTGCTTTGTCTTTTCTTTTCCCTCCAAAACGAGCCCAACTTCCTTTATTTTGGATGATTTTCTGTTCGAAATGAAATGGCCCTGCGGTCTGGGATTTCTGGGAGAGGGAAGATTAAATTACCAAAATTAGAACATGGTGCATGATAACGTTTTTTTTGGTTGCCTCGATGAAATATGGGAGGGGGGGGGTCTGTCAGATCTAAGCTGATTGTGGTTGGTGATGAACCGTCTTCTGCTCTGACTTCCCCTTTCGCTACCAAACCCTCGGCTCCCGGCTTCTCTCTCTTCTCAGACCGAGCGCCGTGAGCCACCCCAGGCTCGGGGAGACGGGAGGGAGGCTGCGGCTGCTGCGGTAGGGCCGGGAGAGGGAGCTGTGAGCCGCGGAACCGCCGCACGGCTCCGTACTGAAGAGCAGAGCGCCGGGTTTGCTTTTCTCTGAGCTGGGTTTGCAGGGCGATGCGGGCGGACCGTCCCGTCCCTGGAGCAGGGCAGCTCCTGCCTCCGGCTGGGGGAGATGCTCACAGTTTAGGGGATATCTTCGCTTCTTGCTGGAGAAAACGAAAAAAAACCAATCTTCCTCTCACCCCCCTCAGTTTTAATCCGAGATAATAATCCACTCGGGAAACTTTAAGCTGTCAGACAAATTACCCCGGAGGATGGCTTTCCGAATGCAGAGCAGATCCCGTTTGTTTTCTCGAGGCAGCAAGCCAGGAAATCACAGATTGATGAACCGCTTGATGGGCCTGCTAATGAAATTAGCAGTAGCTCCATGATTTTTCCAGCGAGCCGACAGGCAGATGCTGGAGAGAAGAGCACAGTGGCACAGCTGCACTGCTGGGCTGCCCGCATCCCCAGCAGAGAGGACATGGGGCACAGCAGATGCACCCTGTGGCTGCCCATCACTGGTGGCTGCAGTATGAACTTCTCCCTGTAAAGTTTTCCTGGAGATGCCAAAGGCTGTGCATGCTGGTTGGCACCCAGGAGGAAAAAATGAGGGTCCATTAAACTCTTCTGGCCGTATATTATCTATAGTTTTGTTTCTGCTGGATCTCTCCTATTGAAAAAAAAAAAAAAAAAAAAAAAAAAAAGAAGTAATCCTCTGTAGGACAGAGGCTCTAACACAGCTGTGTGTTGTGAATAGGAGACATCAAATCTGAGCAAATATTTTGTGGCTTTCCCTCCAGAGAGGGCAGAGGGGGAAAGGCGTGGGTTGCCAGGCAGTTCCTTTCAGTGCTGTCAAGCCCGAGGAGCCCCCTGACCTCTGCTGCAGATTTCTGCAAATCTGCTGTACCAGAACTGTAGAAAAAGGCTGGGTGAATCAACCATAAATGCTTTGTTTGGTATTGGGTTCTCCTTCTCCTCTCTGAACACTGTTTCTAGGAAAGAAGTAATCATCTCCAGTTGATACCTAGAAAATCTCTCTTGTGGGCCTGTGGGAAAGGTAAGTACACATCTCACAGCTGGGGGAAATGGAGAGGTCCTGCCAGGACACAACGGGGATGACTCCTGCCCACATGCTGTTTGTTCTTCTGAAGATGCTCATGAAGAGCCACTTTGGTGAACTGAACAGGCTCCAAACAGATCTCTTCTCCTTAGACAATCAGGCTAATAACCTGGATTTGCTCCTGTTCCAGAGAGGTAAGTTAACCAGTGTCAGGTCAGCAAGGTTCATATAGGCCTTGACCATTGAATTTTAGGGTTGCAGAGTGGTTCCAGATGGAGCCCTGGATCTGGTATGTAGGCTTTTCCTAATGCACCGTATCTGCTGAGGTTCAGCTGAGCTGCAGTCTCTTGAAGCTCCAAGCTCTGCCAAAGGGTCTGTTGTGGTTGAGCAATGGGAGTGTTGTTTGCAGCCCTGTGTGTCTAAGGACTTGTAAGAGAAACCTTCCTGAGGTATTATCACTGAATCTTAACTCACTGATGCAGGCTCTGCCCTGTGGAGGAAATGTGGCTGCTGAGCATCCACTGTGCCATAGAGCCTGGTTGGTGCTCAGGCCCTCTTTGGTCCTGTGGAGCTCAAGTCCTCTGTCAGCCTCAGTGCAGGGTCTCAGTGTGCTCTGGAGAGAGTATCTCTGGCCCCAGGGGCGCATTGCCCAGCTATGAGGAGCAGAGGTGGAGTGGCTGAGTTCTGCAGCTCTCTTGAAGGTGTGGTGTTCTTGCCTTGCTGAAGCACAGAGTGGGTTATCCTGTCCACTATCCATCTCTGATTGTCTTGCTTGCTTCCCTGTTCCTCTCCTGCTTGAAATACCAGGGTGCTGCCTCTCCTTGGATAAACAAGCAGAAGTACCCATTCTTTCCCAAATGGGGACATGTGTTACCATGACAGCGGCTCAGGGTGAGCAGGAGGTGAAGCCATTCTTGTCTGTCTCTCTTGGAGGGATGGAGGGAAAGACTCGGGATACCTTCCCAGCACCTCTCCTGCCAGCCCCACCAGTTGCTGCCGCCTGGAGATAGAGGGAGGCTGAGTGTGCACATGCAATCCCCCATGACTTTCCTGGGGCTCAGAAGAAGCCCAGAAAACACTTAAGGTGGAGGCTGAAGAATATTCCAGGCCCTGTGCCCATGGTGTGGGTGCAAACCTTGCTGAGGAGGCTGCCAGGGCTGTTCTGAAGGTCGTGAGTTTTGAAGGTACTCTGGTATTACTCTGAGGAGTTTTTGGAGCCATATGTAATAGAAAAGTCCTTGCCTGCACGATCACCCCTGCCTCTGTACAAGGGTGATCCTGAATCATAAATCATAGAATGGCTTGGGTTGGAAGGGATCTCAAAGATGATGTAGTTCCCAGATGGTGATGCTGCACTTGGGGACCGTGTTCCCAAATCTGGGTCATGGTGGATCTACTTGGTGTGTGGGATCATGGGGACCATGTTTTTGGCTCTTCTCCCATGCCATGAGGACAGCTGTTGGTAGCTACAAGGGATGAAGGGGTGTGGAGATGGTGACGTTTAGTAATGAGCAGAAGAGCATTGGTTTCTCATCTCATGGATGTCTGCAGGTGCTTCTGAGTCTATTCATAGCTCTGTCACTGGCAGAGAGCTGTCAAGATACTCTTCACTCTACTTGTTTTTTAATTACAACTCGAAGTTCTAACTCCTGTTGAGAAGTGAGGATTCAGCAGACATCCTCCACTGCAGACAGACGTGCTGGCCAGACATGGAGTCTCAGCACCTGCCTCATCTAATGAACCAGATGTTTCTATTGAGAGAAACCCAGCCACAATAGAGCCCCAAGTCCATGGTGATGGCCTCCATCTTCCCTTTTTCCATTCCCATGGGAGCTGCAGACACAGATTTTGGTACTGAAAGCCATGCTCTAATAGTGGAGTGTGGTTGATGAAGTGTAGGATGGATGAACTGTGGATGAACTGTGGACCAGCCAGACTGGGACCATCTGGATCTGCTGCCCCAAGGTTCCTTCTAGTCCCTCCAGCAGCTTCTCCCCAGTTGATGTACTGTGTGTGCTTGGCTGTGTATAACTGAACACAAAAGCAGTGTATTTTGTGTGTTTGCACACAGCTTTACAGATGTGAAGGTCAGAGGGGACAGTGAGCGGTGACCTTTAAGCAGGCTGTGCCACTGCAGCAGCTGTGTGCTTCCCCCATTCCAGGATCTTTGTCTGCTTGCCATCTCTCTTAGAAATACCTTGGGCATAGTGAGCTTCAGTTGGTGTTGGCACAGGGCTGGTGTAATTCCAGGCTTGGGAACTTCAGTACAGAAAAGACCTGATGTTTTGGAGACAGTGCCCTGTAGGAATGGGACTGCTGGAGGACAAAGATCTTCCCCATAGTGAGAAGTCCCAGGGAGCAAGGTGCACCCATCTGAAGGGCTGCAGTCCTCTTTTCCCCTCTTCTGCTCCAGGTCCCTCATCTCTCCTCCCCTCCTGGCCCTCTCTGCATGTCTTTGAATGCCACATGAATCGATACTTTTAATTAGCTGCTATTCCTCATTTCCGCTTTATTGCTCGGATAAGCAAATTAAAAGCCAGCATGTTGCAGTGAGCAGCTCCACAGGGAGGACTGCAGGCAGGCACTGCTGTTTGCCTTGGGTGGGGGGGGGGGCACCAGAGGCTGGGGGCTGTGGCCAGGGGCTGGAAGGAAGGGCTGGGGGCTGACAGAGGGGCTGGAGCAATACCTGACTCTCGCTCCCAGCCCTGCAGCATCCTTCTGTGGCTGGGAATGACTGTGAAAGGGCTTTGTGGGGCAGAGGCAGTGGGTGAGCCCAGCCCCCAACCCACAAACACCCCTTTGCAGGAAGGGAGCAGCAAGTGTCAGCTCCCACTTTGCCCCGAGGAGAGTCTCTGCCAAGGGAATGACGGGAGGACAGCAGCTGTAATTAAAACTTTTAACAACATAACCAAAAACGCAATGAGCCGTTGTTGTTATTAGTCCAGCTAAAATGATACTAGCACAGAGAGCCTGAATTCTGTAATTAACACTTAGCACATGCCATCAGCAGCGCTGCCATTCCCAACCGCTGTGCACGGAGAAGTGGCATTGATGTGTTTGCCAGGAGCAACGTGCTGCACGCGGGGCTCTCACCTCCTGTTGTTGGGTCTGCTTAGGGCCATGGCCATGCATTTCCCAGCAAGCATTATGTATTCAGCTTTTTCCCCAGTCCGTGAGCTCACAGTGCAGCTGACGTTGCTTCACCTGTATGTGTGCAGAACTTCTGCTCTCCAGAACTCCATTTGCTCACTGCAGAACTCAGTGTTATCTGGGTGGAGCTCCAGTGCAGCTGTATTCCCTTTCCTTGGAGAATGTCTGCTTTGAGATTTTCTACGGCAACCAGCTCCCATAGCATCTCCCTTGGAGAAAACATAATTGCAAGGCCTCTCTTGTGCAAAGTCCTGCCTTGTGCTGGTGCTCTTGAGTTTCTAACAGTGCAGTGGCCTTCTCTGTTAGGAGAATAAAAGAGCATTGAACGTAGCTGGGAGGCAAAGTGTGGTCTGGCAGTTCCTCTGGCTTGTCAGAGCCTTGGAGTGATGGGCGCCAGTGGGCTGCTGTCTTTAAAAGTGACCTTTTGAGAAAGACAAATTGAGAGAAAATGTCTCATGAAAAAAAAATCAAACGAGAAACAAAAACACCCAACCAACAAACCAGCTGCTGTTTGTGGAAATCTCTCTGCTGCAAAGCAGTGGCAAAGGTTCCTGTGAGCTGGCCTTGGCTTGATTGCTTTCTGTCAGACACAAAGGGCATAGCTGGTGTTTCTGTGAGAGCTCAGCAGCCTTACCTGTCCACATAAAGCAGTTAGCTTTTACTTCTTTTCCTTTCACCAGTCTTTTTTCTGCTACAACCTTACATGGACCTGGCATGCTGAAATTTTGAGAGGAAATTCTGGGTGGTATTTAGGAACCCAATCACCCCAAATTGCTCTGAGCCTGAGCAAGAGATATCAGCATTGGTTTCTGTGATGGGGCTCGTGCCCCTGTGCCATCCTTGTTTCATGTGTCCAGCAGCAGCAGGGAGGCTGCAGAATACAACCTTGGGTGCTGGAGAGGGGAACTCCCGCTTGGCTCAGCATCTCCATAGGCTTTACTGTAGTAAAGCCCAGTGCCTGGGACCTCCAGTTGCCTGGCCTCACTGTTTGGGGATGGGCTGTAGGTTGCAGCATCTTGGAGTCAATTAATTGTATTGATGTTGTTAACATTCTCTGTAAATTCACGGAAATTACCAGATGAATATTTGATGAGGCTAATTAAGCCTGAATTACTGCCCCACTCCCCCTTTCTTTTCTGCTGTTCTCTCTGGAATGCGGGTGAGGATTTGATTTCCTAAATTGTCCTGTCCCCAAAGCCTTGGTCTTAGACTCGTAGAACTCTTTGAGTTGGAAGGGACCCTTGAAGGCTGTCTGGTCCAACACCCTACAATGAGCAGGGGCACCTACAGAGTGGGACAATCCCTTCCCTTGCCTGGTGGCAGTGCTGAGCCTGTTGCACCCCAGGATAAAGTTGGCTTTCCCAGCTGGCTGGGCTATGGTTGACTCACGTTCAAACCTTT
Source organism: Phasianus colchicus (assembly GCF_987193195.1). Classification (NCBI taxonomy): domain Eukaryota; kingdom Metazoa; phylum Chordata; class Aves; order Galliformes; family Phasianidae; genus Phasianus; species Phasianus colchicus. Next base: position 9,408,697 of record NC_143449.1, read on the forward strand.
CTCCTTCCTCCTGTTCCGCTTGCCAAGCATGGCCTGTGTTAATGTTAATGAGCCGGGATAAGTAACAAGGCTTTGTTCTTAACCTTATTTTTTTTTTCCCACTTCACCTTTAAAGACAAGAAAGGTGAAAATAAAACAAAAGCAGCTCTGTGGGTGCACTTCCCCCCCCACTTTTCCCAGGCTTTTCTTCCTCACATTCACCTCTCCTGCTCCCTGCTGTGCCCTGCCATGCCCTGAACCTGCCAGCGCTGGGAGCTGACTCTGCTGTCAAGGATGCCCTTATCTCCAAGGGTATGGCTTGCCTTTTGGATTCAGGATGGCGTTAGATCAAGGCTCTGACTAATGTCCTCTGATACGGTATGCCATGGCAGGGCAGAGGGTCTGGCAGCATGGGCTGCTGCCTGATTTGTGTTCATTCTCCCCCCCTCCTCCCCAGACACAGCTATGGAGACACTGCAGGGTCTGCAGAGGGGAGTCCTTCTCTGCACAAAGCAGTTTCATCCCCTGGGCTGCTCAGCCCAACAGGAGCTGCACACTGTAAAACAGGCCAGGTGTGATGCAGTAAGTGGAGTGACAGGCAGAAATAAGCACAAAAGAATTAGATGGATAGATAGGAATGAGGGATCAATAAACCAAGACTAAAGATAGCAAGAGAGATGCTCTGAGTGCTGTTGACAGAGAAATAGATGTTGCAGGCAAAAAGATCCTTGAATCAGAGAAACATCAAATGGGAGAGATGAGGCTTTGAGAAGGGTCACTTTAAATGCACTTTAGTTCCGGGCCAGGATTAGCCAAACAATACCTGGCTAATGCTTCCTCTTTTCTCTCCTTGTTTTAGATCCAAGTGGTAGCAAGGAGCACCAGCCCTACTTTCAGCACCTCATTCAGAATTCCATCTCAGCATAAGCCATCTCCTCTTCTGCAATAATGCCTGCTTTCACCACAGCTCAGCCTGGCTTTACCCCTTCCCAAGGTAGGGACGCTGTTCTGGGCCCACATGGGGCTGCTTGGGGTGACCTCACGGAGCTGGGCTGCATCACATCTCTTGACCTGATCCATCTGCTGCACAGCCACAGTCTGGATTTCAGATAGATTTCAGCTGAGGGCTGCCCTTCTCTCAAGCCACTGCCAACCGAGAGGGCAGTGGTTGTGGGGAAGGAGACAGCAGAGAGCAATAGGATGGGGACTCAGGCCATGTCCTGGAGGCCGCTCTGGGACAGAGGGGTGCAGCTGGTGGGAGGGAGTGAAGCCTTCCCAGGTGTGGCTCTGTATCAGGTTGCATTGTGGCACTCAGCCTGGATTGGGCTGGGTTTGGTTGTTTCTTTTTGTGAGTGTGATGGGGAGTCATAGCCATCCTGTATCACCTGTCCTCAGGAGGTCCTGCCCCACAGGCATTCCCAGCACAGCTCTCTACCTACAGAAATCCCGAGTTTGAGGCAGCATGGTACTTTATTACACTGCTTTATTTCTTCTTCCAGGGGCTGGTCGGACAAAAGAGCAGAAGAGCTCAGCAGCTCCAGAGCATCTATCTATCTTCTTTTCTTTTTATTAATTAGGTGAGCTACTGCCCATCTCCCTCCTCTCCATAGGCATCTGGGCATGAAGCCGCTAAAGAGACCAGTCCATCCCTCTCTTTCTGCCTGTGAGAGTGCCCTTGGGGGACTGGTAGGTGTCTGGTTTGGAGGTAGGGGATCGGGCGAGCCCATTCTGCCAGGAGATGCCCGGTGTGGTCCTTCCCCAGGGAGGAATCTGTGCTCCAGGTGCTTTGTCTGTGGGGCTGCTCTGCGCTGGAGCCGTTTATCAGTCCCGATGCATATTTAATGCCAAAGTGGTGAGCAGAAGCAGAGCAGTGTTTGCAGACAGGCGAGCTGGGGAGCTCTGCCATGGCTGTTAACAGTCCTGCATTAATTATGATGGAATAAATAATTCACGGGGCTAATAACAAAGGCTTGTTTTTAATGGCGATGGAAATCCCGCTGCTCCCAGGAGGCAGCGGAGGAAATGCTGTGCACTGAACCCAGTGGGCAGCAGAGCACGAGGGCCCTGTGTGGTGGCATTCTGGGGGGCCCTGCACAACCCTGGGGCATCGTGGCTCTCTATGGCACCTGCCTGGAAAGCTTGCAGGATGAGGGTAGGAGGGATCAGCTTCTGTGTGACCCATACTTGTGCTGGAACAGCGGGCAGCCCTTCCATCTTCAACCTGTCTCATTTTGCCTCGCTGTTTAGCCTTGTGCAGTGGAAGTGCAGGTCCCCAGCTCTGTGCCTTGTCCCGATGCAGTGGGCACAGCCTGTATCTCCCCTGTCCTTCCCTCAGGCTGTGTCCCTCCCTTCCTTCTCTCCATTACCCGCTCTTTGGCTTCTTCAAACATTAATATGAATGTTTTCTTGCACCTCTATTGTCCTTCAGCTTAAATAGCTTTTTTCCCCTCCCTAATGTTTACCCTCCAGATATATTTATAGAGAAAAAAATCACATTGCTGCCAGTTTGCTTCATCTGGGCTAAGCAATATCTGTTCCCTCTCTGTGCCACATGCCCTGGCTCAGCCCACAGCCTTGCTCTGCTCCTCCTTACTGACCCTTGTTGTGGCCATCCTCCTGGCTGAGCCACCACGCTGGGTGACTTTGGGCAAACCATGTTGCTTTGCCTGCCTCAGTTTCCCTATGTAGGGAGAATGGTGACTCCATCCTTTGGCAAGGGCTGGCTATAGAAAATGTAGGAGCTTTCTCCTTCCCAGTGCTGATCCTTTATGGATGGCTCCTTTATGGAGGCTCATTTCAATACTCTGTGTTTACAGCTCAGTGTGACCACAACCCTGTCCCAGCCCATTGTGGGCAGCCACAGAATGGCACAGGCTCAGAGCTCTGCACCTACAGAGGAGCAGTTTGCACAGACAAACAGCCACCCTTGGAGTGTTCCCATCCAAAGAGGTGTTTTAGAGGAGACTGGGAAGCCCCCAGCACAGGCTGTTGACACAGGAGAATGCAGCAGATTTCACCTAGAAAGGGGCTGTTTGAACAGAACAGCACAGCTCAGAAGTGCTTATGTCTGGAGAGTGGATGTTTACACAGGGGAATAGCGCATCCGCCTTGCTATTAGAGAACAAAACAAATGTTTGCCCAGGTAAGCACAGAGCCCAAGCTTAGGTTTGGCATTGGGTCTATTGCTTCTGAATGAGCACTGCTGCTGTTGGGCTCTCCCAGGTCCCTGCTGTGCTGGAGGATGGGGTGCATGGCTCACCCACAGCCAAAGCCACCTCTCTTCTCAGCCAGCTCAAGAATTAAGAGCCACGCTGGTGAAAAATTACTATTTTTTTCCTTTCATTAGACATGCTCTCTCCTTATCTTTTTCTTGTTCCAAAAGAAATCAGTGGAGAAAGCCTCTGAGGGATGTCCTCTCCTCTTTATTTTAATAAATCCCCAAACCACCATGTTTGTATCACACTTCCTTGAGTCTTTAGAGAAACTTTTGGGGCAGGCACGGAGAGTAGCTGGGGGGTGGGCACGCAGGTCTGTGCAGGCACTTTGGGACCACAGGCAGGGCTGGGGTAATGCAGGTGGCACAGGCTTGTGTTGCAGCAAACGTTGGTGGCTGTGGGGATCGGAGGGAAGCGAGTGCCAGAACGGCTGTGCTGAGGGCTGCTGTTGTGGTTTCAGTGCTGGAGCTCGTGGGTTGGAGAGGGGGAGGCGAACCAAAATATTTATACCATAAGATGTGCACTTTTTTTGAGCCGAAGCTTGGGCAGCATCCCAGCCCTTCCATATGTGCCTGTAGACACGGCTTTACCTGATTCTTCTCTCTCCCAGTGAGAGTGCAGCTCAGCTGCTCTGTTGCAGAGGCAGAAGCGGGCATCTCCTGTGCTGGATGCTGGGAGTGTGAAAGCTCTTCCCCTGCCCTCTTGTGCTCTTGGGTTCAGGACTGAAACATCACCCAAATGGAGATGGTGGGTTTGAGAGGACTGAAATTTCTCAGGATCCAGCCCCAGAGAGCTGCCGTGGGGTAAGGAAGAGCATGGAGCATTCCTTTTTCCTGTGGCTGGGATAAGCAACACCATGGGCTGGAAGTGCTGCAGAGTTAATCACAGCTGTGGGAGCTGAACAACACTGGTGTGCGTTGGAAAGGACCAGAATGACATCCCTGTCTCTTGAGCCTTTGAGGTGAGTCCTTCAGCCTATCTTGCATTCAGGCTACAGCAGCCTGGCAGCACTGACCCTCCCTGGACGCTGGGAGGGATGCTGAGCCCCTCTGCAGTGACACCTGTGCTGTTTGCCTTCCCCTCCTTCACAGTCTGAACACAGTACCCACGGCTCAGTCCCAGCCCAGGAACATCAGCCCCTTCCTATGCAGCAGCTGCTTCTGTGAGGGTCTCGTTTTGCAACTCTGCTGCAGAACAGCAGCGTTCAGTCTTCCAGTCTGCACACCAGAGATGGCCCCTCTTCTCCTCCCTCTGACAAGATTTAAGATGGTCACGGATAACTGCTTTTCATTATAGTTGTGCTCATAAATCCTTCCTGCATCCCCTTTTGGACAGGCTTCTACCATCAGCCACACTGCCCACGTTCTCTGCAGTGGCGGGGGCTCCTCTGCTCCCCATTTCCCCATCCCTGCCCTCACCCCAGTGCCTGCCCCCATTTCCACGTGCAGCCTCTGCTCTCCATCATTTGATATCTCCTCCCTCTCATTTCCCCAGTGACAGGACAAACTCTGCAGGAGCAAAAGCACTTGCTATGCAATTTTCCTGCCAGTGCTCATGCAGTTTCCCACTGCACCTCCGCCCACCCCATAGTGACCGATGCCCATGAGTTCTCCTCTCCAAGCTCTGATCTCGCAAGTCCCATTGCACCAGGGCTGCTCATCTAGGCAAGGCACAGCTCATGCTTCATCAGCCCTGGGGTTTTGAATGATATCTGCTGCTTTCTTCCAATTCCCAGCTCATTTATGTCATGTTTTTGGCTCTGGCTACCCAGTAGTATTGATCGGACTTCTTATGCTATGAGGGCTCTTCCTCTATTTCTTTACAATGCAAGACACATTTCTGTGGTACAAGAACTACAAACTGGAAAAAGAAAGAAAGAATGAAAAGAAAACATCACATAAAACCAGACCTTATGTCCTACTCCTCTAATTGCCTGTGAGCAGAGATGCAATTAAATATTTGTCAAAGCTTCTTATTTCATGTTAAGAACACTGCTTTTGGCAGCCCTCTGGCCCTAAATGCGTGAACGATGTGATTTGAGTGTGTGGAGGAGCCCACAATGGTTTTCTCATCCCATGAGAGCTTAAAAACCCTGCTTCTTCCTTTTCTCTGGAAGCAGAAGGGTACAGACCAGTGGTGGGAGTTTTACTGCCATGAGGATTGCCTGCTCTATTCATAGGATTGTGAAATCATAGAACAGCTTAGGTTGGAAGGGACCTTAAAGATCATCAAGCTCCAGCCCCCCACTTTGCCTAAGAGAAATATATGCTTTTGGTTTGCAGAGGTGGCAGTAGGACCCCTGCAGGCCTTCTAAGAGCCAGCTGTAGAAAATCAGTGTTGGTGAAGGGGCTGATGTATTGCATCTGCTGCTTGAGCATCAGGAGGAAGCAGAGTGGATAGCAGGGGAGGTGGGACAGCTGGGAGTCAAGGAGAAGGGATTCACAGGAGGAAGCCACTGCATAGCCATTGCTTTGGGATTTCTGCCCATAGAGTGGGGTCAGGGCTGGTGGTGAGTCTGTGGCCACCAATATCTGAAATGCAACTGAGTCAGTGGAGGGAGAGGCTGGTGCTTCCAGGAGAAGATCTCCCAGGAGCTGTGGTGGGAAGACCTGCCTTCCTGGTCTGTATGGGGAGCGCAGTCTCACCTACTCAGCTTGTAGCCTCTCCCTGCCAAAATGTTTGAGTGTGGGGTATGGATACCTGCCAGACAAATTTGAGTGCAGCTCTCTGTAATGGCCAAACAGCCACAGGAGATGGAGTGGGGCTTGCTCACCATCTGTCTGAGCTTGTAGCAGGGCTGTGATGCTGGGTCTGGACACAGCTGAGCCTGGGGGTGATGCTGCAGGGCTAAGCCCCCAGGAGCTGGGATCTGTGTGTGTGTGATGTTGCAGCAGCAGCAAAGGTAAAAGCACCACACCAAGCACTGCTTCTTGCCAGTGCCAACCTGGGCATGGAGCTGCTTGGACTGCCAAACTGAGAATGGAGAGGGGTCCTGTGTTCAGTGGGTGCCAGTTTGGAAGGAAAGCACAGCTCCTGGGCCAGTTTTCTGCTCCATTTGGTTTCCCTGTGGCTTGATGGGGATGTTAAATGGCAGGCGTTATGTGCCAAGCTTAGGCATCTCATCCCCGTGTGGAGGAGCTGATGAAGAGCTGTTCTCAGGCATGGATGCAGATATAATCATTATTGGAGCTGACTGTAGTTGTGGGGGAGATGGCAGTGAGGAACAGCCAGCATTCATTGCAGGAGCTCACAGCCCAGCCATGGGGTGTCTGGGCAGGAGACAGAGGGCTTGATTTGTGGGCTGCGGCATGCGGGGGAGAAAATTCTTTTGCAGATAGACTGTGCCTTGCTGAGCCCCAGGTGGGTCATACCCTCAGCTGTACATCCTGGGGTGGCGGAGAAGGGAACTGTGCATCTCTGCTGTGCCCACAATCCATCCCCAGGCTGTGCCTGCTCACAGCAGGCGCACTTCAAACACGGTCCGTTTCCCCTGCGCTTGTCTGCTCATTGAGTGGATTTCCAATAACATCACTGCAGGTCTTGAGCAAAGTTTTCAAAGTTAATCCTCCTGCACATAATCACCAGAGAAAGCCTTGTTTTAGCAAGGCACTGCCTTACGCTTGTTAGGAGGTGAACGGCAGCAGCTGTCACTGAATAATCGTTCTCATTAACTCATCTTTGTACCTTCTTTTGCTTGATGAAACCCTCTCTCCAAAACACAGCCTTGAGGGCTGCTCAAAAACAAAGCAGACAAACAAAGCTAGCTAGCAAAGCAAATGAGGACAAATGGGAAGGCTAAACATTCTTCTACTTTCTCTTTCTTTTTGTCCCATAGAAAACGTGGAGGGAAAATGTGCCCTGGTTTCTGGTTCCTGCCCTCGGTAGGGCAGCCCACCAACGGTACCATGTGGAGGGCATGGCCCAGGTGTAGCACTGGATCCAAGGACCAGAGGTAATGGCTTTGTTGCACCAAGGGAGGTTCAGGTTGGATACTAGGAAAAAGTCCTTCTTGGAGTGATGAGACATTGGAACAGGCTGCTCAGGGAGGTGGTGGAGTCACTGTTCCTTGGAGGTGTTCAAGAGACATCTGGATATGGTATTTGTGGATGTGGTTTAGTGAGGATGAGGTGATGGATGGACGTTGTGATCTAGTGGCGTTTTCCAATCTTAATGATACTATAATAATGGAGAGAGCAAAGAGGCTTGGGTGCTAGATGGGTATCTGTGTGAGCAGTGCTGTGGGAGCAGAAGGGTCCTCTGCTGTCCCAAGTTACAGATGGTTTCTGGGCATTTACATCACTCTGGAGACTGTTCTCTCTGCCAGTCCTCAGTCTTTTAGGGAAGCAGGATACCTGGGAGCCCACTGTGAGATGAAGAGCTCTCTGCCTCCTCCTGCTCTTCTCCCTGCCTCTCTCTGGGATGCTGAGCATTTCTGGTTTCTCTTTGACCAATGGTCTCCTGCTGACAAGGAGCATACGGCCAGGGAGGGTGCAGAGGGAAAAGTCATAGATTATCCTTAATTGAGTAGAACAGATGGAGCTGACCTTCAGGGAACAAAGCCATGAATCTTCAGACAATGGACTGAGTGCCACATGGATTTACTGTCCTCTGGCTTTAAAGGCCTGACCTCCACCACCCCTCTCCCACTACTACAGGAGAAGAAGGACAAGGAGGATCTGCCTGGGGATGCCCTGATTTACATGTGTCTCCTGGCACACAGGAGCTTTCATGCATGTTTTCCTTGCGAGCTCAGGGTCCCAAATGCCTTGATGTCTTTGAAACAGGGTGCTGTGCTTCTGCCTTTCCCTGGGCTCAGTCAGCCCTTGAGGTGGCTGGGATTGGTGGGCAAGGCTGGCTGCTGGGCTCCAGGGCTCATGCTGTATGGGGAGGGATGAGAGATCGAATGTGACGGAAGGGTCTTTCTGTGCAGTTTCCTCTTCTGCAGTGCCAGTAGTCACCAAGAATGTGTTGTTGATGCAGGAGGATTCGTATCAGATGCTCGGTCACTCTGAATCAGCACGGCTGTGTTGATTTGTACCAGCTGCAGCCCGGCCCCCCCTGCAGACATTTGGTTGTGCTCAGTGCTTAGGAACCAAGAGTAGGCACAAGTAGGAAGGAGGGGGAAGGAAAAAAAAAAAAAAAAAAAAGCTTTGCTGCCTAAGAGCAGCTCTGTGAATATCAGACAGCTCCTATGGGCAAAGCCAGATGTATGGCTGTGGTCTGTTGGGCTAGCTTTTCAAAGGAAGAACAAGGGTGTTTGTCTTAGGGTGTGGGAATGGCATTATTGCATCCTACAGGAGATGCTGGGACCAGGGGAGCTGTATGTGGGTGTGGATTTGGTGGGCATCTCCTCTCTGTTCTTCCTCGGGACACAAATGGATCCTGCGAAAGAAGAGAGAAATTCCCTGCGCTGCCAAAACCCATCTCCTGCAGGAGGAAGGCGAGGCCTCCAGAGGGCAGCACTGCTGGCTTGGTTGTAGGCAAGGGGAGAACGCCTGGCAGCTCCGCGCTTTTCCATCTGCGTAATGGAGTGTTTGGGAGGGAGAGGAGATGGAGAGTGACAGCCCGACCCTCTGGGTGATGAGTGTCTGCGCATAGAAGCTACTGAACGCAAAGAGCCGAGGGAACGCGGGCTGCTCGGCCGTGCTGAGGGGCTTCTGAAGGCAGGAGCTCTGTCCCAACCCTCTCCTGCCTTGGACTGCTCCACGAGGTGCCTCAGGACACGACTTTGCCCTATGTTACCTCTGCAGTACAGAGAAAGAAGTTTAGCAGAGAGATGAGTGATGAGCTCACGTGGGGATGAGCTCTGTGTCCTGGAGCTCCAGCTCTGTCCAGAGACCTGCACCATTTGAGTACCCTTCTACCACATTTGTAGTCCTTACATGCTAATCTTGTACCACCCAGTGCTTGGAAGAACAGTGGTCAGCAAGGTGCTGCAGAAGCTTCTGGCATTTTGACACCGGGTGCTTCAGACTTAGGCACTAACCAACTCTTTCCTCCTGCTGTCACGTCCCTCAGGTCCTGTTTACACTTCCAGGCACAGCTCTGCCTTTGCAAAGTGATTTAATGCTGCAGCACCTGGGGCACTGCAAAGCAGCTCCAAGGACCAGGGCAGAGTGGACCTGGCTGATGGAGCTGCTCTGTGGCATGCAGGGAGACAGCTTTGTGGTGTTTATTCTTTTTGTGTCCTGGGCTTCTGCCACAGCCACGTGTATGTGCTAACTGTAACATGAAAGTGAAGCTCCAAAGGTCCTCTGCTCCTGAAGGCTTTGTTCCATCATGAGGATGGTTCTGAACAGAGAGTAACAGGTGCTGAGAGCTCTCCCAGCAGTGATCTGACATCCGAGAATCTCGAGCCCTGTTGCTGTGCTGGGGGATCTCCCCACATCTCGCTGATCTTCTGGCACCAGAATGCATCCTCTATGGCAGTGTTTGAAACCCAGCCCCATCAGCCCCATCGTGTGACACACAGAGTGGTGCATGGAGGATGCTCACTAGGGGAAATTCCTCCTGAGAGAAGGAAGAATGTCGTCTTCAAAAGAAATGTTCAAGAGAAACAAGCTGGGGATCCTTCTGCAAATTGCTCCTCTTTGAGTAATTTGGATCCTTGTGTATTTCTTATGGGTTTACCCAGACTCTATGTTATAACTATGCATTCAATTGGGAACTTCTGGGTTAAATATTCCAAGTGGTTTCTATATTCCTTTTGCAACTAGGAACTTCAGTCACATCCTAAATCATTATTATTGGTGGATCTGCCCAGCTTTTTGCTCATTTCTTCCATTTTCATTTGATGGCTGCCACCAAAGGCATTTCCCCAGGGAAGACCTCTCCTTCCCAATTTGTGACCCCAGTGACCCTGCAGCACACCACAAATTGTCTGAAGAGTCACTCGAGGTGTTCCTTAATGGTATCCTTTGCCCAGTCAGTGGTGGGCACCTCTTTCAGTAATTTGCACCTCATTCTTCCCTATGTAGTTCTGTTGATCTGGTTATACTTTAGGTCTACTCTCATTGTTAGTGCTATTATAGGTTCATAGAATTGAGTTGGAAGGGACCCTTAAATGCCACCTGGTCCAACCCCCCTGCAATGAGCAGGGATACCTACAGCTCCATCAGGTGCTCAGAGCCCCATCCAGCCTGACCTTGTTTCTCTCCAGGGATGGAGCACCACCACCTCTCTGGGCAACCTGTGCCAGTGCCTCACCATCCTGATTGTAAAAACTTTTTCCTTTATAACAAGTCTAAATCTCTGTTAGTTTGAAACCATTTTCTCTCACCCTGTCACAACAGACCCCACTAAAGAGCCTGTCCCCTTCTTTCTTACAGCCTCCCTTTAGTTGCTAAAAGGTTGCTGTTAGGATTAAATCTGCTTTTTCCACCCAGATCTTGCTGAAGGAACAGATGTGATCTCACATGAGTGTAATCTTGCCAGCAAATAAGGTACTGCTATTCTCATTCCTGTTATGCTTTTTGCCTGTTATCTTGGCATTGTACAAACTTGTAACTCAGAGTTCCCTGAAGAGTTAAAGCAAGCATGACAAATGAAGGCTTGGGAGCGAGGATGCAGCATGCTTGAGTGAGGTTTTTGTATGTGGTGGCATGTGTGTAAATTCAGTGGAAAATGATGAACAATTGGGAGTAATACTACATTTTCAATTATGTCATATTTCTCAAAACATACATATAAAATAATAAACTCATAGCGATCTCGGCTGAAATGATTGGCCTTAGAAGAAGTTATTAATTCTTAATCACTTGCATCATGTAATATGCCTTGTGACCGCTTGTTCTGTTTGAGGGAGATGAGAGAGCAGGCAGTGAGGCAGTATGAAAGCATGTCCCCAGCAGAGGATACCGAGAGCTGCTGTGCCAGGCTGAATTTGGGAGGATAAAGCTTCACAGCAGAGAGCTAAAAGGGAAATACTGATAGGGAAGCACTGATAAACTGAGCTATTCTGGATGTAATGGAACGTAGCCATGGGATTGTGTCCTGGTTCTGAGGTTGCTCTGCGGTGGGAAAGTGCAAGTGAGCTCCTTCTCCAGTCCAATTTGAGTGACTTGGACAATGATGTGTGGTGGTGGCTTGCAGAAACTGCAGAGGTGAGCAGAGTTCAGTGTGGGACCGAAGGGGGCTGTGTACTGGGGGCTGTCGTGGGGAGCTGGCTCTGGGGCTGGTGGGCAGCACAGCTTGTGTTTTCTTCACCCACACATGGGGACACGTGGGTACTTGCTGAGATGTAGGAGGAGATGGAGGAGCAGAGGAAGGTAAGGGGAGTGGAGGTGGAGAAGTTTTCCAGTTTGGAATATCATTTTAAAGTTTAAAAAAAGAAAACTAAAATTCCCCTGTTGGGAAACCCCTTGGAGGATATCAGAAAATGAGGCCAAGCAGAGTTTCTTTGGATCCTGTGGAATTTAACACAGATTTGTCATCTAGCTGTCAAACCCACTGGAAATGTCTCACTCTCTATTAATAGTTTCATAGATTTTAGAGATTTTCTGGCTCAAAGGACCATTCTGTTCATCTCTTCTGACTTCTTGCATAAAGTGGGCTGCTCCTGTATCAAGCTCATCCATTCCAGCCAAACACAAGTGTATCTTTCAGAAGGATCTCCACTGAGACTTAAACACTTCCAGGCACGGCGAATCCAATTCTTGCAGAGGCTAATTGCTCTCACAATTAACCATGTCTTTCTGAACACATCCAGCCTTCCAGCTGCAGCCTTTGATCTTGCAGGCAGGGATTCAGCTGGGTTAAACAGCCCTTAATCGTGAGGTTCCCTGTCTGGGGATTTGTTCACTTCACAGAATCACAGAATGGTTGGGTTGGAAGGAACCTTAAAGTCTATCCAGTCCCAACCCCTGCCATGGGCTGCTTGCTCCTCTCCAGCTCAGGCTGCCCAGGGCCCCATCCCACCTGGCCTTGAGCACCTCCAGGGATGGGGCATCCACAGCTATCTGGGCAGCCTGTGCTGTAGTTCCCCTCTCAGCAGCATATGGCTGTACGTGCACCACTGTGTGTAGTTGTGTGTAGCAGATATGTGGTTATGTGCATAGAAATGTGTGCTCTGTGGTGTGAAAGAGCCCATCTGCCTCACAGGTAGGTGCACATCAATCCCACCCCCATTTGTTGGTGACCTGAGGCCTCTGCCCTTTCCTCTCCCTCTGCAGCTGGGGAGGTGTGGGAGCTGTTACAAGAGGTGGCATGGTGCTGAGCTCTCCTCCCCACTGTTTTCCAGGGTACCAGCTCCAGAGACTTGTGCCAGACCTCATAATTAAGAGCCCGTAAAACCTTCCCCTTGCTGCCATGGCTTCTCCATGTGGCATACTGCAGCTGCGTGATTTAGAAGTGTTATTGGGGCTGGGACGTTTTTATGAGATGCTGCTTTCACACTCCGTCGCTTGAGAAGCCCAGGCTGCCTTAATTAAAGACCTGGAGGGACACAACTCCTGGACAGGCGAGGGGTGCCTCTGCAGCACTGTCATCCAGCTCCCTTAGGGGCCTGGGTGCTCCTAAGGACCACTGCCCCAGGACCTCGACTTCCCCCTCTGCCCCAAGCAGCCCAAGGACAGGGTCAGTGCCTATGGGGGGAGAAGGACGCATCTGTAGTGCAGGATTAGTTTTCATGGCTCGTCTTCTTAAAGCACCTGCAGCATCGCGCTGCTCGTGCCTGGGGTTAATCCATCATGAGACAAGTCTCCTTCCTGTGCTGGGCTGTACGTTACAGTGATTGTCCTTGGAGCCTGGGTCGTTTGGATGCGTGACTCCAGCAGAAGTGAGACCCAACGGGAAATGAATGTAGCTATGGGCTGGCGTGGAACTGCTCAGCCTCTTGGTTTAATGTAGCAGCTATATTTTCTCCAAATTAAAATGTATTCCAATATAAGCCGTACCTCTCTTTGTCTCTTCTGCCAGCTGAATGCTCTGGTGCATAAAAATCTGCACATGGGCTGCACTTAATAAGTGCTAACAATCATGTGCTAATTCTGTTAAATTTCTTGAGACTAACAGCTAAGATAACATGTTCAGTGCTTAGATGATGACAGAAATTCATATTTTTCAGAAAAAGAAACAAATCTAATCCATCCTTTCTGATGGAGAACTTCATGAATTGCACCATCTCAAAATGCTCTTTAGTCATTAAATCTAATTACTGAAGCTGGTTACATCCAAATTTACATTTGCAACCGCAAGAGCAAGAAATCAAGATATTCCAATAACTATGTGAATGTACCAATGTTGTTAACTCTTCTTCTCCCCACAGAAGCAGTGTGAGCTGGAAGGACAGACCTGAGCAGCCCTGTGCGGGAGGAGGTGCCCTGCTTGCTAATTGCCAAGCAGGTATGAGCCGCTGGCTTGGCTTCGGTAATGAAGCATCTTCTTTTAGTTTATTAAGAGTGGGTTAGAGGTGATGTGATAATGGTCCAGAATTACCTACATGCAGGGGGAGGCTTCTGGGAGACTCTTTAATCTCTTAGACAAGAGCACGGTGAGACTGGAGAGTTAGCCAGAAGAAAGGTTAAAGGTATACATGCAACGTGAGTTTAATTATCCAGAGGAGCAGCTCTCTGAGGGTGACGTCTGCTGTTTTCAACTTATTTTGGGGAAGTGATGCAGCTCAAGGAGCTGTGGCATTGCTGCCGGTGGGCACCTCTGAGCCCATCTCAGTTCCCAAGCCTCCCATGGGGCAGCGTGTTGTATATCTGTCCCAAGGCTTTGCACAATTGCTTTATTTTCAGCTTCCTGCTTGGTGCATGGTTCATAAGGGTTCCTGGGAATTTATGGTAGCCTGGGAAGAGCTGGTGAGTCAGGAGGCAGCCAGTCATTAATTCCCAGTAATGCCTTGGACTGAGTTCATTACTGTTATCAGAAGATGAAATGATGTGGAAAGTAGATTTATTTATTTTTCCGAGGCTGATGCAGTTTGCTGTTGGAAGACACTGCTCTGGGGAAAAGCAGTGCCAGGATATTGGCAAGCGAGGAGCCCCGAATCCTCTTGCAGCAGTTTGTTCGGCGCAGAACTGTTTGCTCTGTTGAAACAAGAGGTTGTATCAAGGTCACCCCAATGAGATTCAGCTTTGCAGCCTCTATGAAAGCAGAGCTCAGTGTCCTCGTAGATCTTTTTTACTCCCCTCTATACGTAACAGGCAGGTCTAGCAAGCTCCTGCAGAAGAAATAAAAGGTTTGCAGAATGGGACTGTTATATGACCAGCTCTAAAGGGCCACTCTGCATCACAAACCGCTCTGTGTGCCGTCACACTGGGCTCAGAAAGTTGATCTTGGCTTTAACTTCATTCCTTTCCTGCAACTTAAAGCAGGCAGAGTGTGTCCTGGTTGCCCTCCCCGTCCCCGCTGATGCCATGGAGAGGAAGCAGGATGCACCCAGCCCCCAGAGCACAGCGGGGCTGGCCCAAATGCTGACGGGGAAGGGGATGAATGCAAACCCTGTCAGCGCTGGAGGAGGGACGGGAGCACTGATCCAGGCTGGAGGCTGGGCAAATAGAGACACTGATCATCAGAGAGTTCTACAGGGATAATAGAGAACATCATAATAAATGGCCATGAATATTTCATGGCAGGGGTGGCACTGATATGATGTATCATAGAGGAGCAATGGGGTTTTTCAGCATTCAGATGCAAATGGAGAATGTGCTCTATTTTTTAAAGGTTTCTCCCCAGACATGCTATGTTTTCTGAAAATCAGATTGACTGGGAGAGTTTGATATGAGAAACAACTTCAGGGCTTTGGTTTGTTAAAAATGAGACAAAAATAGTGCAAGCAGTATCAGAAGTTTGTCGGTGCCAGAGATTAAAAACCCAGTAGATCGGGTAGCCCATCTCCTTTAATCAAGGGACCCAGGTGGGAGTCACCAAAGGGAAATCTGCCACATCACTGTCCTTGGAGCTGCAAATTGAAGCTGAATTCTCCTTTTTCCTAGTGGCAGCCTCTCCACACTTGGACTTTGAGGCATGGGATGACAGTGGCACAGTGTTGGTACCTGGGAGAGGACATGGGAGCCAGGGCCCAGATCCTCCTTTGCCACTGACTGCTTTCTGGTATGTGTTGAAGCTTGCTTGGGATCAGTCTGGGGCAGGCAGCAAAGGAACCTCCTTTCTGGAGGGGACTAGTTGAAACTCACGTATTGGGTTTGCTTTGGTGGAACAAATTCATCTGCAGGGATGTTCAGTCCAGCTTTTCTTTGCCGTGATGATGGTACACACAGGGGTGCCTGTCTGGGTGTGGTTACCCTGTGCTGGGGAGAGCCTGCAGGAGCCAGACCCACATTCCATACTGCAGCCAAAGGAGGTTTATTTCTTGGTGTTGGCTTCCTTCTGGCATATGTTTGTGAATGAGCACAAGCATGTTTCGGGGCAAGTGTTTGCTAATATATGATTTATTGTTAGCCTTACATCTCTGTGCCATCCCATACACAGGAGTGCACACACACAGATGAGTACAGGCAAGTGCACACAGCTGCCAAGGATGAGGCTTTGTCCCCATCCAGCAGCAAGGGGGAGGACTGACAGCCCTGTTTCCTTTCCCTTACTGATGTATATCATATAGCACTTACCCACTCTACAAACATCTTCTGCATGTTTGTCCAGGTGGAAACCCTGTCAACCTTGCTTGTAATTAATGCCCTCAGGTCCCCAGACTCTTAACAAAACAATGTGCATTGTATGTTCACAAGTTTTCTTGTTGAAAAAACAGTTTCTATCAGCTTGTCTGCTACCTCTTTCCGTCTAATGTATTTTTTGACACAGGTGGCAAAGTTGTGATTTAAGATGAGAGATGGGGCAAGAGGAAGGATGTCTTTGTGGCTGTGCAATGGAGCAGGTGTGAAGGAGGTGAGTTGCAGTCTGTCTCCTGTAGCCCCTCCATCCTTCTGCATATGCTATTACAAATACCCCACCACTGTTTCTCCTGTGTTTGTAAATTGCCAGTGAACCCACAGTGATTCCCTTGAGTTTCTCACTTGGCTCCTGTAAAGAAGGTCTTCTCCTCCCCATTTTCATTTCACTTCTGGTCAGGTCACAGCACCCGAGGCATCAACGCGCCAGTGAGCAAACAGGTTGCAGCCATCAGCAGAGCAAATTGGCAAACCTCAGCTGATGTGTTCGTCCAGATGGCATCTAAGCATAGCAGGGCCCAGCAAACTCCAAGTACTGTTCCAGAGGAAAAAAAAGAGGGAAAAAATGAAAGAAAAAACATAGATTAAATGCACTTGTTTCTTTAAATCTGAGCCTGAGTGGTGCTGTGAGCTAATTCTTTGCAAGCTGGGTGTTGTCAGTTGATGAAAACTCTTCCATAAAGGTGTAAAGCTCACTTGCTGGATGAGAAATATTTCTTCTTCTTGGAGAGTGCTGATGATGTGCCTCGATCAGCCAAAATGGGGCTGATTTTAATGTGCTTTACTATAAAGCAGTCATTACATCTCTCTTTAGGATTCAAACGAACATTTCTTCCATATTTCAGTTGTGCTGAACTGGCTTTGCAAAGACCCCTGCAGGCATTTGCTCAGGAACTGGTGAAATTACCCTGCCTAATGGCCTCCAGAAGTGAATGTACCCAAGCAGAAAGTGTGCCACACAGATCCCAGGAGCTGTGCAGAGTGAACGGCACGTTGGTTTCTGTGCCAGTCTCAAGGTAGCAGCTGAAGCATAAACTGGGGAGAGAAAATGTCTTAATATGCTCATCCTCTTTATTGTTTTGTTTTCGGGCTTTTGTTGTTAATTTATCTGTCGGTGCCCCTCCTGGAAAATGTACGGATGGGAGAAGGAGCATTTGTCCATTTGTTCCATCTGCTGTGTTAGCACCTGGGGTTAGCAGGGCTGGGGCTGCCATTGGCATGATGCTGAGGGACCCAGGGCTGTGGCAGGTAGTGAAGCAGCTGTGAGAGCAGGGGACACCCTTCTGCTGCCTCTGTTGGGATTAAACCCACAGATGCTGGCCACAAACGCCTGTCAGCTGGACTGGCACTTTCTGACTGAGCCTCTCCTCCTGTCCCGCTGCAGGGAGAAGAGCTGTCTGTGGGCTGAGCACAAACTCAGATTTCCTTTGTCCGAGTGTAGCAAGAAAAACAACCTGCATCAGCTCCCAAATAGCAGAGCTCCAGGTAGTATTTTCTGCAAAATTTGGATCAAATCAGACAACAGATTTCTGAATTAAGTCTCCCCAGGCACAGAGTTATAGTTAGGAACACTTGGGAGCACTTACATGTTCTGCTTTCTCACTCAGAAAACAATGGGGAAGAGAAGGAGAAAGGCTGGTAACCAACCAACATCTTGTCACCAACTGCACAACAGCTCCAGGGGACCCCACACTGCAGACAGGGGGTCTGAAGGCTATGAAGAGCATTGTGGTTCTCACGTTTCCTCCAGTGCAAGAGCTTCTGCTGGGAGCTCCAGAAGGTTAACTGTGAGTTACAGATCTTCATAATTAACATCTTTATCTTTACACTTGGAGATTTCGTGGCTTAGGGTCTTTTAGGTTTGGCAGGTGCTATTGTACATGATAGAGAAGGAGGTGTGATGAAGTGCCATTAGAACAAGGTTGGACTGATTGGGAGCTCCATCACTAAATGTCTTCATCTTCTCCCTGCATCGGTTTAGCCAAATAACTTTGAGTTACTGTGGACCACTGGGATTTGCTCTCCATATGTTTACAGTGGGTAGCTGTAAAAGGAGACATCACTTTCATTTGTCCTGTTTTAAACACAAATGAAGCACTTCTCTTCTAAAAGCGTTTTAAGATGGATTAATTAGCAAGCAGGAGAACAAACACCAGTTTAGAGCTTTGTGAATCTGTTTATGCTTCCCTCAGGACCCTTCCTCTCTCCCATCCCATTTCTCCTGCTTCCCTTGCATTTTATGACCCTGAGCTGGTGAATCACATCCAGGCCAGTGCTTGCACCACACGTAGGTAGTGGTGTGATCTTGTGCAATAAATGTGTGTGATGGAAGCGCCTTCAGCCCTGCTGCATCGCCCTGGGCTGCGAGCGCTCAGCTCATGGGTTTGTTATTTATCTTGGCGAGCTGCGCTCAAAGCTGAGGAACTGACTTCGTGGCCCTGAATTATTGCACCAAACGTGTGTGTGAGGACCCGCGTTTCAGCAGTGACTGATATGAATAGGTCTGCCTGCAGCTAAAAATAGAAAACGCGGGGCAGGCTTCCTGGCAGAGCTGTAGTAACTTCTAATAGAAGATGGCTCGGCAGCAGTTCCCATGGCAAAGCTCCCTCTGAGGCTCTGGGAAGGCTGCCGTGCGCACTTGAGCCAGTATTAAACAACAGAGATTTCTGCTGGCAACTGTCTTGCGAGGCACAAAGGCCAATATTGAGTTCTGAAGTTTCCTTTTTCCCAGCACAGGGGTGTCTTGGCCTGGAGGAACGCATGCTTGACTTTGTATTGCTCTGTGCCTTAGTTTCCCCTCTGTGAGGCAATCTGGGTGCTGTGTGGATGTGTTCTAATTGTGCAGTGGAGACCTCATCCTGCTCCTAAAGAGCCCATCCAGCTCTGCAGCATCCTCCTTCACTTTCAATCCTCTGTGCAATGCCTTGCTCCTTCCCTGACTCTCAAATCTGGAGGAAAGATAAAGTTTCTCAGCACCCCTTTCTGTTCTGCTCCAACTATTGCTCCCTGGCTTGCAGTGAAGTGTTTCCTCCCTTGCAAGGCTGGACATGCCTGTCGGAGCTCTGTAAATCTGCAGCATGCTGAGGTTATTTCTCTGCTCATTAGGGCTTATTTGCTGTGAAAATCGGCTCCCTCCCCGCTCCCCAAGAGTACTTGTGCCATCAGTCATGACAATGGTTCATCTAAGCAATGCTCATTGCAGTGAGTGGCTCATTGTCCCCTGTGCTGGAGCATATGGTCTCCTGCCTTAACGCTGCCCCATGTGAAGGTTTTTGCATGAAGAGCAGCTGTGAGAAGGCTCAGTGGTTCTCCCAAGTGTAGTATCTTCACTACAGGAAGCTCACTGGGCAACTGCATGGCAAGAAGAGGAAGCAAGAAGGCAAAGACAGCTCTCAGTGTGGCCCTGCCCGTTGCAGAAGTGCAGCTGCCTCTGGGGCAGAGGGTAGCAGCAAGATGACGTGAGGCCGGGGAAGGCAGAGTGAGGACTTCTTGTCCACTGCCTCATGTTTGTGCCAAATCAAAGTGCTATGATCCTTTCATGCCTGCAGGATCATCCTACTCCTGCATCAACCAAAGCAATTCTGTAGGGTAGGACTCTGTTTCCCTGGAGCCAAAGGGAAGTGTGAGGTGGAAGGTTTCCTTGAGTTTACTGATAGTACAAGAGAGGAGTGCAAGCCTGTTGCTGATCTGGACTCTGTGGCCCTTGTCCCAGCACCTCCTTGGGGACAAGGCAGGAAGACAGGATGGTAATCTTAACTTCAAGGCAGAGTACAGAAGGAAAAAACATCCAGGTTCGGGTCAAATGAGCTGTCCAGGACACAGGTTGTCATGACTTTCTAGGTAAAACATCCCCCACCAAGTAATTCTTGGCTGGCTGCAGTGAGTAGTTGTGCTTGGGGCTTTTTAGGTGCCGAAGTTGCCACAGAGGGTTAGTGTGAGCTTGACAGCTAGGATCAGTTTGACTTTGGATGGAAAAGTCATCCTTCTCATTTAATTTTTTTTAGATGTATGATTTTCCTCCTCCTTGCATTGAGCTTGGATGCACAAGGTGTCCTGGGGCTGGCTATGGTTCAGGCATTGTCATGTTTGCAGGGTAGAAGTGAGGGCATGGTGGGTGCCAGGAGCTGCAGAGGGAGGAAGGGGCTGCTCAGGAGGGAATGCGGACGTACTGTGGTTAAAGGCAGTCCTTTACTTGGGATGGGAACACTCCCAGAACTTAGCTCTCCTGTCCTTGGAAGGCTTCTGGCAAGCCCCATGACAGTCAGTCTCCAATGCAAGCAGAGGCCTCCCTGGGTAAGCACAAAATCCTCCTGTAGGAAGGCTGTCACTTGGTGTTGTGCTTATGGTCCATCATTTGATGCGGTCTCTGCTGCATACATCTGAAAGGCGGGATAGAGCAGTGCTTGTGGCTGCCCATGAGCCCTGGTCACTTGCAGATCCACCCCGGAGCAGTCTTGCTTCCCAGAGTCCCTGCCGTGGGGGCTGGCTGATGAGTAAAGGCACAACCCTGCCCTGGCAGAGCAGACCATCCCCCAGCCGCTGCCTTGAAGGCTTGGCAGCATCCATAGGGCATGTTTTGATGTTGTTAGAGATCAGATGTGCTACTGAAGGAGCCTTCCTCGATCTGCTGTGATAATGGCTTTAGGACCGTGGTTGGCAATCACTGAGATGAAGGTATGCTGGGGGTTTTTAAGCTGTCTTTCCTCCAGTTTTGTTCTGTTTTTCCTCTTGCTGAGATCTTGCATCCTCTTGTTTCAGGGAGCTTTCCAGCCTGCCATTAATAGGATGTGATGGAGTAGATTTTTGTCCCAGCACCAATAATGTTAGCTCAAGATTGAGATTTCCAATGCTAAGCCAGTGCAGGATTCCTCTCAGTGTCTTCAAGTCCAGGAATGATAGAAGGGATGGGTTGCACAATGGAGAACCACTTATAGAGGTAAGACAGTGGAGCTGCAGATTCTTTTGGTGTTGTGGCTTGCAGCTGAGTTAGCATGCATTCCTGGGGTGCAGAGCACTCTGGTTCACTGTGAGACCCTTGTGGGACCTGGAGAAAATCACTTGTGTCTGAATTTTGCATCTGCAAAGGGTACTCTGAGCAGCTGACTGCCATGTGCCTGCACCGCTCTGTTCATGGCAGAAACAAGAAAGTCATGTTGGCTGCTGCTACTGCTGCTGGGAAAGGGGCTGGCAGATGCAGAATGGTGGCTGACCCCAGCCTATGGGCTATGTATGAGAACTACTGGATGAGACTGCCTGGAGAACCAGAGATGGGAGCTGGCTCACTAGATTTTCACCTATCTTCTCATAAACTAGAGGATCAGGCCCTTCCCTTCCCCAGTATATTTTCTTATGGTCTCTGTTCTTAAGCTTCTCAGCTATGCCAGGTAGTCCAGTGGCCATTTGTAGAAAAGAATCAAACTCTACGTGGGTGTGCTGTCCTCTACTAGGAAGATGAGGGCAGATGCAGGATGTCTTTGCTGCTTTAGCACTATTGTATCTACAGTGCGTTTGTATCCAAACTTATGGGAACTGGTTTCAGAAGAACAAACTTGAACCCATTAAAATGGATAGACTTTGAGTCCTTCAGACCTTTTGGTGGCTTTCATTCCTGCCTGTATGGTCAGTTTAAAGAAGGGCTGCTCTGCTGGAACATAAAAGTTCTAACTGAGGGATGGCCATAAAGTGTTTGTGAATGAAACTAGATGTTAAATAGCTGCCAGGATAAGAAAGGTCTGTGAGCTGAGCAGTGTTACTGCTACATGTAGATGAGCATTGAACTGGGCAGAGCCTTGGCTGTTTGCAGAGGAGTGGAGAGTTGATCATGCCAGCTGAATACATGGTCCACTGCATCCCCTTTTCTAGTGTGGAGAAAAATAGCTGAATGAATGGAGATGTGCAGGTGATCTGCAGTTCAGGGACTTGCTTTCTGTCTTGTGTGTATTTTTGGCATGTTTTGTTTTGTTTTTTATTGGTGAGCTCTGAAGGGATTTGGATGGTTGACTCTCTCCAGCCTGCTGGCCTTGGCAAGAAGGCTTTAGCTTCTCAGCACTGAGTAAGATAACTGTGCAAGCTCAAGTGTCTCAGCCAGCTTCGATGCAGAGCTGATTTATTGCTCAATAGAGCCATTGAGGAGCTGGAAATTGGATGTGATTTGTACTCAGGGCCAGTTCTGGCTTGCAGGGATGAATTCTGTTCAGAGAGTCACCTGTGACTCCTGCCTTCCGTGCCCTTCACTTCCAGAGAGAAGATAATACCAAAGCTTTCACAGTGACTTCCCCTTCTCATGGAGGGAGTTCCCACTGCTGCCCCCACATCTCCTGCCCACACAGGATTAGCCAGCCCAGGTATAATCTGTTCATCCCTACTGAACTGCTGAGAGATCCTGCAAAGACTGCTTTTAGGCAAAGAAAGCTCTTTGCTAATTCACAACACTAGGAAAAAAATGATTTAAAAAAAAAAAAAAAGAAAGAAAGAAAGAAAAAAGAAACTAGGGAGAATAATTGGCCGATTCCTGGCATCCTCGATGGCTGCTCTTAAGCAATTACGGGGACTCAGCAACACCCGTATCACAGCACGTTCTCAGAGATTAACCGTCTGCTCAGCTGGCAATTAAAGCTGGTTAAATGGGAAGCTGCCACTTAGTTTCGACTTTGTAGCGGCTGTTTTCACTTCTCCAAGTCAGGCTCCAGGCTCTGAAGGGAGGGGTGTGAATACGTGTGGGGAAGATTAAGTGTGAGCAGCCTTTCTTATGTTGGGAGAGAAAGGCTTGTGGATGTGATGGCTGGTGGGGAACTGAAACAGTGCTCTGGTTTCTTTGTTAAGCCCTGTGCCCCTTTTGCATTAGCTTTAGAAGAATGGACTGCTCCCCACTCTCATGTTGTCTCCTTCCCTAACTTTCCCTTCATCTTTCTCTGCAGCCCTGGGAAATGACTTAGCTTGCTCATGCCATCTGTGGAAGTACCAGTGCTACGTGTTGATGAGCAGACGTCATCACATGCAAACGGCTGAACTGAGTTGTGGGTTCATCTCTGCACAGGCTCCAGACTTCCTCACAGGGGTTGGAAGAGACCTCTGGGTATCATTAAGTCCAACCTGCTGCTAACGCAGGTTCCCTACAGCAGGTTGCATCCTGCTCAGGTCACCAGAGGTCACTGACATGGTGCTGTGGTACCAAGGAGGCTTGCAATGTTCCTACTTCTGGTGCTGTAGGGTGGCAAGCTCTCATCCCCAGGGTTCTGTGAGGATTAGGGTTTTCACTGCAGTAGCACCAAGCTCCTGCCTACCTCCTTTTGTGGGGCTGAAGGTCTCAGATAATGACACCATAGGGGAAAGATGAGTAAGGAGGCCACAGGTTGCTGCTGATCCACCTCAGCCTTGTTTCATACTGCTGGTAGAGAGTGGGCATACAGCTCCTTTCTGTCCTGCAGAGAAGGTCCCCTGCTTGTGGTGAACACCATGCAGCCACCTGCTTTCTTTGGCTACAGGTCCTGCTGATGTGAAGAGCTTCAAAGGTTGCCAGCCCTGGCCAGGCCCTGATCACCGGTCCCACTCGGCAGTGAGGAGCCCCTCCTGTGGGCTCAGCAAGAGCCTCACGCTGTGGAATTAGCTTCAGCTTTTTTCTTGCCGATTTATCTTTTGAGCTTTCTAGGCCAGCTGTCCTCCTTTATTATCTTCTCAGTACCTATTTATCTCATCTGCCCCCTCTTCTCCCCGCTTTCCTCCCTCTGATTGCCTGGCCGTAGCTCAGCTCTTGCCCGCCAGCGAAAACAAGCCTCAGCGGCAGAGCGTGACAGACCCCGCTGGAGACACATTGGGCCCGACAGCCAGGGCCGAGTCAGCAAAGCCGGGCCCTACTCATGTTCCTCGGCACCCAGCCAGTGTGTGAGAAGAAGCTACTGAGGTTGAGGGACAGATCTCTGTGGCGCTGGCCCTACTGGACATCACCAGGCTGCAGATCGTCTTCCTGGAAGTCTTTGGTTATGGCCCATATGGGCCTCTAGACTTGGCCTTGGTGCTGACAGTGATGAGTGGATGAGCTTGGAGTTTGTGTCTGCATTCAGATGAAGTAGTCTTGGTTGTCAGACCCAGAGGGACTGTGGATACAAGGCAGAGCCCAGGGGCTTATCATCTGGCCAATAAAAAAAACATTAAAAAAATCACCTACATATGCAGCTGCCATCACAGCCTGTGCAGCTGTGCCCCTTGCTTCCACATCTGCCATCATGAACTTTGGCAATCATACACAGCCATGAGCTAAACTGCAGGAGCCCTTAAGTTAAAGGAGTCCCATGGAAGAAGATGTACTAAACCCTGCCCCAGCATATGTTGTGGAACAGGAATATTCCTTCCTTCCTATCCCATGTGCCAGTTCTGTCCCACAGCAGAACTCTCATCTGCAATCAAAGAAACTGATCAGAAATAGTCCTGTGCTTCAGAGATGTGCTTCTACTGAGACTGGAGAGGAAACAAAGCCTTCATTGCTCATAGCTGTAGGATACATCTGCTGATGCCTGGTCCTTTCCAAAGACATCTAGTGCCTGTGTCAGAGCTGTGCTGTTGGGAAGCTTTGGGCTTGTGTATGCATTGCCTGAAAAAAGAGAAACCTCAGCACTATGGGATCCCAGGGGAGGACCAGAGGGCTGACTCAGGTGAGACCTTGTACTACAACTGACTTACAAGCTCCAACCCTCTGGATTGAGGCTGTGTGAACACATAAACATGACTGTGCCTCTGGACGTGCAGAACATTCATTAAAGCCTCTGGCAGGGGGAATGAGAATGAAACATCAAATTGAACTTTCCTGGTCACACTCCTTCATTTCTTTCTGGCGCTTTCAAACTTCATTGGGAACCTCCAGACAATGAACTTGGGTAAAAGTAAAAGAAAGCAAGTAGTCAAATTCCTTTTGACTCCTGGAAGTGACAAGAAGGTGGCTAAGCTTCAATATGTTTTTCAGCTCAGCAGACAGAGCTTGTCCTGCCCTGAGGCACACAAAACCTCCCACAAGCAAATTGAAATGTGGAGTTCCAGCCAGGGTGAGTGTCTGTGTGTTGCCATGTGCTGTGTGACTGCTCCCACTAGGCTGTACTGCTCTCTTCATCTTCTTGATGGATGTGAACCAAAACTCAACGCAGCCAAGGTGAATATGACTATAAGCATATATAGGAGGATGCTTCTTGGCAGTGACACCAATCAAACTCAGCTTTGTGAAAGTCATCATCAGCATCCTTAGCTAAAACTGTGCCCTTTACACTGGGCAAACTATCTGTTGCTCTTGTGAGATGCAGACATCTTTTTGCAGGCCACTTGCTCACGATGAACTGAGGTATTTCAGTTATACATTTTTAAGACATGAACTTACACAGAGGGAGAGTAGATTTTGTTTTAGCAAGAGATTGCAGAGGCTGTGGGTATGTGAATGCCTTCATGCCACTGGACCATAGATTCATAGAATTGTTTTAGTTGGAAGGGACCTTTAAAAGTTGTCTAGTCCAGCCCCCTGCAGTGAACACCTACAACTTCATCAGGTGCTCAGTGACCCATCTAGCCTGATCCTCAATGTCTCTAGGGATGGGCCATCCAGCACCTCTCTCAGGAATCAATTCCTATGCTTCACTACCCTTATTCTAAAAAATTTTTCCTTATATCAAGTTTAAATCTCCCCTCATTTAGTTTGAAACCATTTCCCCTCGTCCTGTCACAACAGAACCTGCTGAAGAGTCTGTCTCCTCTCTTATAGCCTGCTTTTACATACATTCTGCTGGTTTGGGGGCTGCATGGAATGTTAGTCTCTAGAAGAATTAGAGAGAACGTGGAAAGGATAGCCCAGAGTTTGGATTAAAGATGTCTAGAAGTCTCTTGCATTAGCATGCTCTTGTCTCTCAGAGAGATTAGGAGTGCAGCATCTCTCACCATGCTGTTAATCTGGTCTCCATGGAGACAAGATGATGTTAGCGGTGACGCACTCCCCTAAATGGCTGCTCAGCAGCTCTGTTAGAGGGGGGAGTCTTGCTTTAGTTTTTCACTCAAATCTGATTAGTTTGTGCCCTATCAGTCCTGGATGGCTGCTGCCAGCGGGATTTTTTCTGCCTGTTCTTTGCTGGTGACACCTGCACCAGACTCCTGTGCTGCAGGTATTTTCCTGTCAAGTTCACAGAATCAGGTCTTCACACCTTGCTCAGACAGCCCATAAAAAACTGCAGTTATTCACACAATCCCAGTGTAACTGGTGATCTTGAAAGGTACAAGCTGTGGCTCTCCAGAGCTGTAAGTCTCCCACCTTTCTACACTTCCCAAGGTGACAGAGGTAACTCCTTATCCTGAGACCATATTCAGATCTACTGGGTCTGCTGCAGTGACAGCTCTTGAATTAGTTTTGCAGTGCAGTCTATGGACAAAGCACTGAGCCAGAAGTCAGGGCACTTGCCTTGTCTGAGTGCAAATCCAGCCTTGCAATGCCCAGCCAACAGCAATCACTGAAGTTTTCTCAATCTGCTTGTTCTGGGGATAGGAAATTCCCATTGCAGAGATTCACCCCAACTGCTGACCGGCTTGGTCTGTAAATGTTTCTGTGTCCATCTAGGTTGAAAGTGAAATGGTGGCTGGCTTGTAAATGTTCCCTGCATCTTTCTAAATCCCTTTTCATCCTGAGCCACGCATGGAAGGAGCGTGGGAGAGTGTGAGTAGGCAGAGAGAGAGGGATGGGAGGGCTGTGTGAATTTGGGTATGCACATCAGCAATCAAACATTGTGCAAAATTGCTGTGAAAGCAAGCAAAAAAGATAAGTTTCATGTCACAGTCTTCAGATGATGAGCTACTGCTGCTAATGTTTTCTGTGCTAATGGAGTTAAAGTGGGACTTGGTTACTGAGATGAGCAAGGTTTCACCTCAATCTCTCTGTCCTAACCCTTTCCTGTTTCTTCCCTCTACTGCTTCACAGTTGTGTTTCTTTAGAACAAGTCCATGTTTGCTTGTTTTTTTTTTTTCTATAAAACTTACTACTTTTTCAGCCCTTCACAAAGTTCACAGGAAACACGTCTATCCCAAAGAGCCACCTCAGATTTGTTCAAAAGGCATGTACGTACCAGTGACAGCAGAACCATCCCGCCAACCCCAAAAAGATGATTAGAAAGGCCAGACCAGGTTTGGCTGTGATGGAAGACAAGGTTATACATTGTCTGAGTGCCCCAGTCCCTGTTATCAAGCCCTTCAGCAGGATCCTGCAGCCTTTTGTGTCTTTAAGGAGCCATTCTGCTCTGTGAAGCAGGGAGCAGCTCCCATGTGGGCTATACCTCAGCAATCTTAATTCCCCCGTTTATAAATAAGATGTTTTCCCTTGACTGCCATATCCCAGTAACATCTATATGTCAAGCTGTGATCTCTATGGCCTGTGAATCATCACTGATAATGGCGATCCTGCTGGCTGACTCCGACTTCTGCCATCTGTGCAGCACCAGGAATACACACCACACCTAGCTCTTCTCTCACTGGGATCTATGTACAATTCTGGGGCTCTGGCAGGAGTCTGGATAGATTTTGCCTTTCTCTCTTAATATATACAGGGCAAGCAGACAGCAGGAACATATTTTGGTGCTACCATCAAAAGTTGGGTATCCATCCATGCTAGTGCTGGAGGTACAGCTTTTGAAGAAAGTAAGGCTGTTTTATAGATGTGCTTTGCTCAGGCTCTCTGTCTTTTGAAAGGACAAATGAGAAAAAGCAGGAGATGCAGAGCTGTCGTGTTCGATTCTTCTTGCTGGCTGAGGGATGCCCTGCTGGGCAGCAGGAGGTGCAGCTCACCTCCCTATGCCTGAAAGGTATTCCTGCTCTCCTGACCCAGCATGGGGGAGGCTTAGCCTCTCCCTTCCTCTTCTTTCACATTCATGCCTTCTGCTGGCATCAGGACCAGTTTAGGTCTCTTTTACCCTCAGAACTCTTCACTGCCTGTCCCACATCTCCAGCAAAAAGAGGAAACTTTGGCTATACTTTGGGCTTCAATATCTCCTCCTGCTCCTCCATCTGCGCCATCAGCATCTGGACCTCTATCCCTGAGATTTTTTTCCTGTTACAGAGCTCGTGTAAGTCCTCTGCTCTACTGTCCTCTTTTCCATTGCCATTGCATCACCCTTCTTCAGAATGAAAATAACATTAAAAACTCTGGAGCTGAGCTGTAGTAATAGGCACCAGCTGAATCTTGTGGGTGAGAGACTGAAGCCTGTGCATTTGCTGGGAACAAAAGATGACACTGGAAGGACTAGCTGTGTGGTGAGGTATCTTGAGTCCACTGCCTGTCTCTGCTACATCTGTCTGGTGTAGCTCACGGTGTGTCATTTAGTCGCTCTGTGTCTTCCCTACAGCCAGGATAACAACACCTTGTGGGGGTGAGAGTAGATGTTCCTTGGCATTTGTCATCTGTTCGGCTGCAAGCACCCAAGGGAGGCCTATAAATAAGTGAGGGGCTGTGATTCAGCAGTCACTGGAGGAGCAGCAGCTGCCACCGTGTCCATTTCTTGATCTCAAAAGCCTAACATTTCTTTTTTCTTTTTTTCTTTTTTTCTTCTGCATTAAATTTGCAAGAGCCCCCATACACAAGTGGAGCAGGGGGAGGTGATCTTCTTTGCCTCCAGGGAGGATGGTGTGGAAGCAACCATTGCAGGAATGACACAGCCCATGAAACTGATAGCAGGCTCCACCATACCATCCTCATTCCTTACTGATACACACCTGTTTTCATGATTCTTTCTTCTGTTTGCTTGGGTGAGTTCTCCTGATGTCTGTTATCAATGGGAAGAGAGCACACTAAAAGAAGCTGTTGAGGTCAGGATTGGGGAGAAGCAACCAGGTATCTGGATGGACTTTGGAGATTGCAGCACTTTTCCATCTGGAATTAAAGTGATGGATCTAACATGAGACACTGATCTGAGCAAAATCACAACTGTGTACAACTTGAGGCTTTGACCATTACAACGGCAGCCTGGATTTGGGTTCTGATTGCTGTGTTCAGCTTTGCTTATGTAATTCACCCAATGCTTTAGAACATTACTGGCAGTTATGCTTTTGTAAGCCTGTATGGGCCTGTGTCTGCTGGGACGTGCTGAAGTAAGGGTCCTTTTCTGTGCTTACATTTGGGAGAAAAGTGTCTGTGTATGACCTTCCAACAGCTACAGCATCAGCTCTGCTCTGAATGACATTTTCTGGGCTGTTTTTGCTGAAATCATTCTAGTGAAGGCCTTGGCTTTTTTCTCCATTTGGGAGGATATGTGTCCCTTTATTGTCCCAGCAAGTACACACCTCCAAAATCTGATGAGGTCAAGTTTGCTGAGCAGAGTTGTCCATTTCCCCAGTGATGAAGGTGGGAAGAAGCCTCATAGGACAGCAGGAAAGGGAATCAATTGGCCCAGAGGAAAGTGGCTAGTAACACTGAGAGCAGGCATGAGATCTGCAGTGCCTTAGCTGATCCCGGTGATCCTCCGTACTGATCCAAGCACAGCAGCACCAAGCTCTGCCACTGACTTTAAAAGATGCTGACCATCAGTCCAACGATGAGTTTACACCTTGGTGACTGAAGATGTGTTTTCTGTCCTCTAGATGAGATGGTGGGGAAGCAGCTGCAGAGGCATCACACAGACTTCTTGCTGAAGCACAGCCAACGTGGAGGGAAAAGCTGTCATCCAGGTCATTCTATGGCTTTCACCCTTTCTAATGAACCCTTGTTCCTGGTGACCACTCAGCCCTTCTGCTTTCAATTCAGCAAATTACAAAAGAGCTAAAAAGCAAAGAGGAGGAGAAAAAGACAGAATGATATATTTTTGTGCACACTCTCCCTCTCCCTCTTCATTCCTTTGAGCCATTTTTAACCTAAGCTAATTCAGCTGGAAATATTAATAACCCTATAAGGACGCCACTTCCTTGTAATGAAGTGTAAAGGTCACTTCTGCTCAAATCACACAACTCTTTCATTTTGTTCTCTGCGAGGAACAGCTCCTCTCTTTAATTATTCAGTTTGCTTTTATATTGCAGTCGCTGCTCTCTTGTCTCTAATCTCTGACACTTTCCCATTACGCAAGTCCCCGGGAGGCTGGGCCAAGAGACCTGCTGGGTCACACCAAGCACCCGGCTGCTGCGAGCAGCACTGGGGACCTGCTCTGGGATTGGAAGGAGCGACTGGAAATGGAGAAAGAGAGATGATTCTTGGTTTTCAGAGTTGTTTCTTTGATGCTATGGGTCAACTGGTATTTCTTCAAGGTTTGGGCACTGTAAAATATGTTAATTACTGGTGGAGTTAAATCCTTTCTTGTGAGGGGAAACTTGATGTGATGAGAAGTTGGGCTGGAAGGAAGTTGGGGTCCCCAGGATTCACCCTCTGGATGGGAGGTTTGGGGTTGGGAAGTGACCTCTGGCCACTGACTGCCAGCTGAGGAATATAGTTCCCCGACAGCCTTGTGCTACAAATATGAGGACTCCCAGGGCAGGCCATGGGAGTCACTAGCACAAAGATAAGTGATGGATTTGGTGAATTCCAATCTCTTGAAATGATTTTAGGGTCGTATGCAGACAGGTGTCCAACAGAAGCCTGGGAAATAGGGCCACCAGGTTCAGGCCACAGTCTTCCATTGCTCCCAGGCAGGCTTTGGTTTCGTAGTCCCTTCGGGTTCTTCTATCTTCTGTGCTGTCGCCCAGTGTGTCCTTCCAGGAAAGCCTCAGCAGCCAAACCAAACAGAATCATAGAATGGCTTGGGTTGGAAGGGATCTCAAAGATCATCTAGTTCCAACCTCCTGCTAGGGTTGCCAACCACTACATGAAGCACTAGATTAGGCTGCCCAGGACCCATCCTGCCTGGCCTTGAGCAATTCCAGAATTGGGGCATCCACAACCTCTCTGGGCACATGCTCCCTGCTTCACTCCCATGTGGGCAGATCTCATCATCCTCCAACCCAGGATCCTGTTAATGTAACTAGAGGGTAGTGGGGCCCTGGTTGGGGTGGTCCTTCTTCCTCGCTGCTGGGCCACCAGCCTTTTCTTTCCCATGGGTGCAGCAGTGAGCCTAAGACCACAGGCAAAGAAGGAAGAGGCTACATTGGAATCTGTGAGGCCTTCTGAAATCTACAGGGGCTGGAAAGGGCTATTTCAGTGTCTGATATTATTCTTTTCTACTTTCTGTGATTATTACTATAGCATCCTAAATAATTAATAGCCATAAATAATTGCATGAACTCAAGAGACGAAGAACCAATTTTTTGATGGCTGTAACCCTTCTCTCCATCCAGAACTCCTCTGTGGTGTTTTGTCTCCCTGAATGGAATGTTTAAATGATTTGAGCAATGTGGGGTTTCCTCCATTTCCCTGTGGGATTCTTCCTTCTCTGGTCTAATTATAACACGATAGTAGCTGTTAATGCTCGCAAACAAACACAGGTCTGCGGTAGCTGCAACATGAGTTAAGGTTTATATAATCATGTGAAGAATTGAGATCTGAAAAGCTTTCTTCTGTGTGCTGCATTAATCTTTTAAAAGACGCCTGACTGATGGCTTTTGCGTGTGTGTGTGGCTGTTTTCTTTTCCCTCCCTCCCCATGGAGTCCAGCTGTTTCTGGCAGTATGTGGTGCGCTCAGCACCAGCCAAGTCATTGCTACAGCTAAAAGGATTTATCTCGTCTCATGTTCACATTAATCTGGTGAGGGTTGGCTAGAGTGCCAAGTCCTGGACAGTGTTGGTAGTAAAAGGGGACCTTTGATGAGAACCTGTAGAGGTTTGGCTTATTGATGGTAAAATGCACTTCATGGCCAAAGAAGTTTGATACTGAAATAACAGAACTGGCATGATTGTCTCCGAAGTATAGCTGACAGCTGAGGCGCAGAGATGTGAAGCAACACTGTCATAGTCACATGGGAAATCTGACGAAAAACAGAGCACTGAGAGTTGAGATGTCCCCTTCTAAGCTCTGCTGGTTCCAGGTGTTTGTCCTCTCATTGCCCCCCTTGGATGTGCCATGTAGTAGTGACATCATAGTTAACTCAAGCTACCAATCTAAACTTTCTTCTACAGTACATTCTTTCTGATGTTTCCTGAACATTTGGCTTTAACGGCTTCCATCCCTGATGCAACTTGTTGCAGAGGAAAACCATTGTTCATGGCTAAGTTTTGCATCAGTGTTCTCCATCCCCCCTCCCCTGCCTTGCAGGCCATTAGAAACAGCAATCTACAGTAGCATAAACCAGACCAGGGCACAGTTTGCTCTTTGTGAAGTCCTACAAATGTATCTTAGTTCCACCTGTATCTCTCTGAAAATCTGAGCTTAAGCATGCACCATTTTTTTATTCAAAACCCCACAGTTCAAAGGCTGTGACTTTCCAGAGACGGGAAAGAAACAAACAACTGTGAATTTTTAGGTGAAAACACAGAAACATTTGGCAGTAGTTTTGCAGGTGTGATTTCTCTGCTGAATCCAGGATGAGCTTTGGATTTTACTATGTGAAGTTTGACACCTTTGATCCCACCCACCCCCCTACCAAGCTCACAAGCGTGGCCTCCGGCAACAAAATTCAGGGATATCAGACAGTCCCAGAAGAGATAAGGAAACATTATCAGGGATAGTATGCTGACACTGGGGGATGAGACTGAAAAATTGTGCGGGAACTATTAGCTGGAATGGAGGAAATGTCACTTTCCAGAGTCATCAATAAAGCAAATCCAGTCTTCTGACTGAAGATGTGAGCTGTTTTATAATGAAGACATTGGGATTAGAAACAGAAACTGAGAAAACAAGAAGACTTGCTCAGGCCTATAGGTAACAATGCTCTGGATAATTCATGTCCTAAACCTGTTTGTTTGAAAGCATCTCTGCTGAAATTGATACGGCAAGTACTCCTATGGTAACCGTATGCTATGGTGCCTTCTGGCCCCAGCCAGAGGCACTGCAATTAAGGAAACAAATGCTGTCTTTTTCTCTTGGTCTTGCTTAATACTCCAGATGTCTGATGCAGTAGTTTCTTGCTCTTTGGTGGATGGTCTTTGCTGCACAGTGACAGTCTGCACCTCTGTGGAAATGCTAAGCTCTGGCACACAGGGGCTTTGTGAATCTGTCTTTAACCTGAGGGAACAGATGGCAAGCCCTGACAAATGCATGCTGTCCCCCCTTTCCCTGCTCCTTTCTGCTGCAAACTGAGGCCTTAAAAAGGATTGATGGGGCTAACAACAACCTCATCTAGGATAACTCTTTGGGGGATTAATGACTAGTCGCTGGGGAAAGGTTTAATGGTCCAAAGAGATCAGCAGTCTCAAGCCACTTTATTAATCAGCTGAAGCTAAGGCAGTTATAGCTTAGCAGCTCAGCTTGAGAAGGGGCAGAGGGGCAGCTCTGAGCCATTTCCACACAGAAACAAACCAACAAAGCAAAGAGATCCCTAGTGCAAAAGCTTACTTATGGTGAGGCTGGCTACCCACCCAACTTTGCCTCTAGCTGTGGCCACTTGCAGTGGCCATTAAGATGGCATCCCCATGCAGTGGCCTGGGCAGTTGAGAACTGCTATTGGGAGAGGAAATTTATTCCTAACATCTTGTTCAGAGATCAGGTTTCTGCCCTGGAGCATGAACACTGAGGTTCTTATTATTTTTATCACAGCAAGTCAAAGTACAGAAGTTATTCTTATTCATACAAACGTCTAATCCTACTCTGATTCCTCCTGAGCTGTTGCATTTGCTTTGATTACTTTTCCCAGTTATAGCTAAAATAAATTTGGCAATATAATAATCTGCCTTTACAGTGCAGCAGTTGCTGGGATGAAGAGAGAAGGCACTGAGCAGGTCCTGCTGAAGACTGTGTCCTAGCTCTGGCTGTGCCATAGAAGTTAGATGCTGTTAGTATGGAGGAAGGGGTAAGTGCAATGCCTGGAGTACCTAACATGGAGTATTAATGCCTGAATCTAATATTTGCTCTTCAGTTTAGAGCTTTTGTGAGAAATCTAGGTGCCTTTTAATCAGGTTTCCTGAACAGTGTATGAATTAAGAGACCTGCTCTGGGGGTACAGTGTGGACCTATGGTCCTGCTCCCAGGTACCAGAGGTCCTGGAGGAATTGTCAGACGCCTCTGTGTAGAGGTATGTGCTAAGAGTTGCTGCCTTCTTCTCAACAGGAGTCTGGGAGGTATCACAGCATGCTGGTATGTGCAGCCTGGGGTCAGAACACTCTTTACTTTCTTCAAAGCGCAGTCCACATGCTTCATCCTCATAGAGTTTGTTTTAGGCAGCCTACAAAGAGTTTGATCTTCTAAAGAGCAGACTGGCTTTGCCCTAGAATCTGATCACGGTGAGAAACTGTCTCTCTTCTGACACGTTTTTAGATGACCGAACGTTTACATTATTTTTGGATTTTTCATTTTTATTGCTTGCTTGATCCAAAGTCATGAACTACATGTGAGAGCAAATGCTTTATCTGCTGTTACCAGATGCCTTCCTGGGTAAAAGGACTGTTAAACACATACTTTGCTTTTCCTGTAAATTCAGGTGTCAGCCATGTGCATTTCTGTTCCCTTGAGACCCTTGCTGAGCCACTCTTGTTTCCCTCACTGTAAGGCTCCTGGAGTGCCTGGCACAGTGGCTGGCCTGCAATAGTGAAACCCAGCATGCTGTATACAGTCCAGTGCAACATCATGTACACCACAGGTCTCTCCAGTGATCTAAATACTTGGCATTTTGTAGAGTCACTAGGACAAGCTCTTCCCTGGAGATGAGCCCAGACAACCAGCAGGTGAAAGCTATTTCTGCAAGAGATAGTTGGTGACAGAAAGTGTGTGTTTGTGCTATGGGATACTTCTGGAAGAAACAGGGAGAGCAACCTCCCGTGTCTTGTGATGGCATCAGAGCATCCTCAGAGGAGGTATACTGGTCCTACCCTTAGACCAAAGTCTGAAGTTCCTTGGGAGATGACAAGTTCAGTGAGGAAACCATGTTAGAAACATGATGAACTGTATTTCAGCTGCCAAGTTTTTTCCTATTTTAAACATATGGGCTGATGCTGAATTTAAATTCAAGTCCTAAGTACTGTACAAATGTTAGCTGTGTATAGTCCACATAGAATGATGATTCTGTAACCCCTAAAACCAGTGACATGTATTAATGACTTATCTGAAGTCTCTGCAGCAAACATTTCAGTCTCTTCAGCCAGGGAGATGGGGGTTACTTTGTGAATATCAATACAGATCAAATAAAACTTATCTCAAGGACAAATGTGTTTGTTCTGAAAACTTGGCCAAAGGAATTAGACGTGTTTCTTTAAAATATATCAGCCCAGAGTAAGTTTTTATCTTCTCTTTTGATCAGTAAATGTTGGTGATCAAGCCAAAATTTGAAATATGAGGTAGAACATAGCAAAAAATACTGAAAACAAAAAACACCATGCAGTTTGCACAGTTGGATCTGAAGATCTGTTCTGTAGACATGAGGCTATTTTTCTTTCATTTGATTTCATGTATGTGTAGTCACTCTGGCTTGTTCTGCATTGATCACAAGTGCTCTTGTGTTCTCTTTGCTGTATCCACTTATGCATTTTTTGTTTGTTTCTTTATCTACTGGGCAAGATGGCAGGTGTTTTGGGAAAGGGATATTTATTTTATTTCACGCACTTGGCATAAGTGGACCATCAAACTTAGAAGAACATATGTAAGGTGGGTAAGTAGAGAGATACATTATATGCGATCGCTTTTTTCTTTTGTTAGTTATGTAAAATTAAAGTCTGTCTACCTGTATTTTAAAAATCCTCTTTTCTCCTCTGGACTAAAGTGGTTTATGCCTTCAGAAGGAATGTGTACCTTCTGGTTCCAGGCTGCGTGGAATAATGCTGGGGCTATCAGCAGTGCTGGAAAGGGAGAGGGAAAGGAGAGAAGATGATGATTCTAGAAGTTTCCCTGTCTTGTATTTTATTTTTTTGCTTTGTATTCTCTAGATGGTTTAGGGAGAGATGCTTTTTCCTAATTTGCTGCCAGATGAATATCTTGAAAACAGAATATTGAGAAATCATGAGAAATGTCTGAGAAATGTCTGAACAAGCTCAGCATGTTTCTCTACTGGGCTGTTAGGCTTATGTATTGCAATGAACAAAGAGGGCATGCAGGCACTTTGAGATGGTTCCACAAGAGTTGTGTGCTTTGTTTTGATTTTTGGATTTTTGGTTTAGTGCTTGCTTGGCCAAATCACTTGCACTTGGGATTACTCACGAATGTAGACAGGTAGCATTGCACATGCTCTTTTTTTGAGGTGTGATAATTCTAGCTCACTAAATTCTGCAGCTTTTAGTTCTTACATTTTGTCTTGGCTTTCTTCCCTGAGATGTTGATCCCTGTTGGATGCTATTCAGGGCTGGCTGAAGCGCTGTGATAGAGTTATTGGTGAAGGACATTTACATAGAGGAACAATAGATCTCTATTATGGCAGACAGGTTACAGTCTGAATGCCTGAAATGGTGTCACAAGAATTTCTTTGACCAGATCTGATGTGTTTCTCCTGGAAGATATATGCAAAGAAGATGATACTACACTGTCTGCTGGGAATTTTTGCTTCCAACTTGTTTCTGGTCAGATAGTGATTTACTCTGGAGGGAATGAAAACACCATGAAAAGTAGAATAATCTGAGGGGAACGTTTCTGTTTCACCTTGCATCTAGGAAGAGGAGGTGTCTGAAAAGATTGCCTTTGGAGTTTGGTCAGGGTCAGTAGCACATAAGAGACACAAACCAGAAATGCTGCAGACTGATGAAGGGCAGAAAATTTATGGCAACAGAATAAAAGTCTTTTTCTAGCAGTTGTGAAACACAAGTCACTACTTTGTTTTGTTCTGGAGTCTGTGACTGGGCTTGAAAGAGCATGCTGACACCCATAGGCACACTCTCCTGTTTACTGTAGTTGCTTTCTTTTGGAGCCCTACAGCCCTGTTATGACATACATATCAGCCAGAAACTTTAGCCAGGGTCACCCGTCATCTGCCCACTGCATTTCACACCATGTGCAACTTACATTACTGCTTTTTTCCCTTACTCCTGTACAGCTGGGGGTACCTCTTAGACCTGCTGACCATATGAGTCCAGCAAAGGGTCATCTGATTGCTGGAGAGGTGCCGCAGTGTTATGCATCAGCTAAGGTAAGAGCATTCTCTCACAGTTAACCAGGTGGTTCTGTCATTTGACACCAAAGTTGTGTGCCTTG
The DNA here is from genome assembly GCF_987193195.1 of Phasianus colchicus. NCBI lineage: Eukaryota > Metazoa > Chordata > Aves > Galliformes > Phasianidae > Phasianus > Phasianus colchicus. Next base: position 9,445,716 of record NC_143449.1, read on the forward strand.
ACATGTGCTGTCCTGTGTCTTGGTTTAGAAGGCAGTCAAGAGACCTGAGTTCTTTCAAATAAATGGCTCAGCTTGGAGCACTGTGGTTTGATGTTCCTAAAGCTGCTAATCCTAATTAACAGCTTTTCTGAGTCCATTTTATACCACTCTATAACAGCCCAAGTGGGCTTTAAAGTGAATGGAAATGACCCCATGGAGAGCCCTCTCTGGAGATGTTGCTATGCCGACCTGCTTACAGCAGCTATTAAAGTTTCAGTTGCTCTCTCCCATCCTGCAGTGCTGTAACTGTCAGATGGTGCCAGAGTTGTGTCTCCGATGGCTGGGGCCTGGTCTCAGTTATTTGTTTTTCTGGAAGACATGGGGAAAAGGGGGGAAAAAAGGGTAAGAATGGCAATATCATGTCAGGCAATAATATAAAGAATCTGCAACAGCAGCAGGAAAAAAAAAATAGCTGCACAAGCCTGAGATTCCTCTGGAGAGGAAAAAAAAGAAAAAAAAAAGGTCAATTTTCTTTCTCCACAACCCTTTCAAAAAACATTTTTTTTTCCTAAACATACCTCTTCATTGAACGTCTGCAGGCAATAAGGCATTCTTCCTGGTTTCTTCACCCAGTCTGATGGGAACACCAAGCACCTAGCCATGTTCTGTCCCCTGCCAGTTCAGAGGGTACATCCTGCTGCTAATGGGCTGTCAGAGGTTGTGCTATGCTGTCAGTTGACTCCCTTTCTCCAAAAGGAGTTTCTCTTGCTGGAGAGAAGAGGTCACACAACCTCTCTCAGTTGACAAGGGGCAGCAGGGGCAACAAGTTTAGTGTAGTGCAGCAGTCATCTGGATGGCAGCATCCACCCCAAGCCCCTGCCATGATGGCAGAAGCAGAAGTGCTTCTGTCACCCTTCCTTGTGCTGCAGCACAGAGCTTGAAAAAAATTTGGCCATGCTCATTCTACTTAAATCCATCTTCCCAGAGCCCATAAATCTGAGGCATTAGGAGAAAGACATTATGAATATATTCTAGCAATATAAAAAGTAACGACTTAATATAGCTTTTTCTCCCCCCTTCATTCACAATCTCATGTTTTTAACATTTTGGCAACTGTCAAATCTTGAAGGGATATAATGTGCGCTAGAGAGAGAGAAGAGAGATTTTCCCTTTCTAGGATGGTGTGAACTGAGCCTGCAGAGAGCTTCTCCCCTCCTTCTAGATCAGAGCTTAAGCCCAGAGGTGAGTAATGACCACGTGCCTGCCTGCTGTGCTGTTCTAGGCATGGGCAGAGACATAGCACATTTCAACAGAAAGAGAACAGCATCTTATTTTATCAATAGCCTCCCTTTGTATGAGGAGTCTGGCATGAAGAGGAGAAAGAAACCCACACAAGAAGGGCCTTGAACCACGGGGCCTCTGGCCATGTGCTGGGGCAGCGCCGGGATGTGCTGGCAGCCCAGCCTTGCTCAGAAAGCAGCACAGTCCCTCACCACAACCTGAGTAAAAATAACAACACCTCCTGTTAGCAATCAAAAGGTAAAGAATAAAAAAGTGCATTAGAAGCACAATGAATTTTATAGTTTGAGCGCTGGCAGCAGCTCCGCGGCCTAATGGTTTCCATGACGATGGGGAGGCCCTGCTGCAGCCCTGCTCCACGCGTGGGAGAAATGATCCTGGGGATGGCACACTGATGTACTGGGAAAACCCAGGAAAAAACATGGCCCCAGAGAAAAATTAAAGGAAGAGAGGGAATAATACAATGCTGTGAGAGGTGGCACATATAGGCTGTATCCTTTTGGAGGCAGGGTCCCTCCTTCAGCCTCCCTTCATGCTGTGGATGAGGATGTGTCTGCAGTGATACGTGTCCCCTTGGCAAGTTCATAAAGTCCAAATGGGATGTCTTAAATGGTGTAGACAGACAGTGTTATTGGAGACAGAGAGTCCATTTTGTTGTTTATTATCTATAATAAGTAGCATCCCAAAATCTCAATGAATGATCAAACCCTAGTGTGCTAGGCTCCATACAAATACACAATAAGAGAGTCCCTGCCCTGAAGAGCTTACAGTCTAAAAATGGTCCCTTATTTGTTATAATTTGGAAGGAAAGAAATTGGAGACAGAGAGATGAGAAATCAACTTTTTTTTTCTGACTTGTTTCATCTTCTAAACAAAAACCATCATACATAAATGCTGAGATCATCATTTTCAGTCCCCATCATTAGCCAGATGTTCTTGGGCTCCATACCCTGGAGCGAGCTAGTCAGACTGGTGAAAAGGCAACAGCTGTCCCAGGCTGAAAGATGCTGCAATACGAAAAAGGCACTCCAGCTTGATGGCAGAAACTACAAAATGCAGGGAAAGGCAGGTGGTTGAAGCAGTTTTGGGAAGGAAGCAGTGGGGCTTGGCTCCCCATGCCTGCTCAAATACGGCCACGAATTCAGGCTGCTGAAGATCTCTGTGCCCCATATTCCCTGCACCTGTTTTTAGGAAATGGAAGCTTTGCAAAGTAATTTCCCAAAAAAAAAAAAAAAAGTCTTTTCTTGGCTTTCCTTTTTTGAGAAACTGTCGAAGCTTACCTAAAAACATACTTGAATTTGTGCATGCCTTTATTTATTGAGCTATCTGTGATGGGCATAGATTTCCCTATGCCAAAAAGCCCCCTCCCTCCTCCTTACCAGCCTAAGTAATCAGTTTCCTTGTGCTCCAGCCCACACTGGGCTATTTTCCTCCATCAAATTCTCCATCACTGGTTAAATAACTGAGGTGTGGTTGGCTTTGTCTTTTTTTGGTGTGAAACGTTATAATCATTAAAGTCTACTTTGCCCAAGTCATCCTCTTAGGTCAGCTGTACACTGTGCTTCTCTCCTGACTTACTTATTCTGTTAGAGGTCTAATTTCAATATGCTGCTGCTCTCAGGGCTGAAACCTTTACTCTGGTGTCCATGATGACCATCTTCATCCACCAAGGTTCCCAAGTGCTCTAAAGCTGCAATGAGTTTGAGATATTTGGACTCTTTAGGGCAAGTAAGATACATTTTCTTGTCCAGCAGCCCTGTCTTGGATGCTCCTCTTCCAGGTATTGTTGCCTGTGGTCACCATAGCCTACATTGCCTGCATATCTTTTATGCTACCATTCTGTTAATGATCATACTTGGCATGGGCCCTGGCTTGCCACCAGGGTGTCCCCTTCCACACACATACTAGCAGCTGTCTTCTGACATCTGGAGACATGTTTCACTCAGAGGCTGTCACGTGAGCCAAGTTTAATCTAGGATGCTCTTTCCTGTTGAGATCACAGGTCCCTATCTAATTCAGCTCCCTGTCTGAGTACAGTTGAGTCATAGGAGTTTTTTCTGTTGCTACATCTAATAGTACTTTGCTATCAGGATCAGAACATCAACCTGCTTGGCTGGGAGTTGGCACTGTCACCCAGCAGCCCTCCTTGTCTGCAAGTTGTTTTGATTCTTTTCTTAGACTTCTCCCTCTCTGTGTGTCTCTCTCTAAAACATTAATTTCCTCTAATTAGAGCCTCCTTAACAATTCTTTTTCCCCTCTCCTCAGTTAATTTCCTCTAATTAGAACCTCCTTAATAATTCTTTTGCTAAATCAATTTCCTTAGTTAGAACCACCCGCCATAATTTCTTTCAATCCTTTCAGAAGCTGTCGGAGTAACTAAGCAAATTATGCTTCTGGGTAACCTTTATCTCTTACTTGGTATTTTAAAAGAACTGTACAGGTTAGACAGGCACAATTTCCCCTTCCAGAGCTATGCTGGTCTGACCCCATTAGGTTATACTTAGCTGAGTGTTGTACTATTGTATACTTAATTAGGCACTCTAGCTGTTCCTCTGGAAGCAAGGTAAAGCTGTATTTATGAATGAATTAAACATGACACTTCATTACTCAGATCAGATTTAACAGTGTCAAAATCCATCTTTAAACCAGATCAAATTGCTCTCTAAGAATATATAAAACCTCCTACCCATTAGCTGTCCAAAGAGCCAACCATTCCTAACTTTTCTCTGCAATCATGCCTGCTTTTTTTTAATCATGATGAGTCTTTTAAGTAGCAATTTGTCTAATACACGCTGTTCTTAAAAAGATTGGTTCTGTTTGTAATTTACAAAGTAAGCAAACATTAATGGCACACTACCTTTCACAGTCATGCTGTGGTCCACCTCAGCAGCTGGTACAAATGGGAGACAGCTGATTTATACCTTGGACCTGAATTTGCCTTTCTACATCATGCAGTTTCTTTCCAGCTGAGACTATATTTTGCATTTCTCTTGTCCTTTTCCTTAGGTCCCACTGTAGTGTACCAGGGTCCTGCAAAGCAGCCATCTCTGTGTCTGATCTGTAAGAGAGCTACCAAGGAGCACTTGCTCCCTTTCCTCATTTTGGGAAGGAAAGGGATAGGGATTGGTGACAAGTGGAAGGATTCATTCAGTTTTAATGAAATCTGGTTTTTAATTTAAATATTAATTAAAAAAAAAAAAAAAAAGGAAGGAAACATCTGAGCTGCAGGAACTTGCTCTCTCCGCTACCAGTAAGTGCAGCACTTGTAGCTGATAGTGTTCCTTTCTCTAATACTTATTTTTAAGTTAGCATCTACTACCATGCACAGATCTGATGGTTTCAACAAGTGTCCTTGTAAATGAGAGCACTACCCTGCTACCACGTATGATAGAATAGGGCCCCGATCACATGAGACAAGCCAAAGACATCTACTGCTCTATGGATTCATGGAACTGCTTCTAGTCTTCACAGCACAAGGACTTTTCTACCTGTTTTGGCTATGCTCAATATAAGCTGTGTTTACTGCTCAAAGTATTGATCATAAATTGAGTGTCAACACAAGCCCTGAAAAGCCTGCTCCAGTAAAGCAGATGGGCCTTCTAAAACTTGTGAGGCGCTTTTCATCACCACCTGAAGAAAAATGCCTCCCTGGGTGAGTGCCTTGGATGCCACTTGATACAACAAGTGAAGTGATGCATTAGGAATGCTCCACAGATATCCTACAAGGAGCTGGTGGAGGCTTGTGGCTACTCCATCCTTGTCTGTGCCACTCTCAGTTTTTTGGGCAGGTTCAAAACATTCCAATCAAGTACAGCTACTGTGGGAAACCTGTACTATCAACCTTCTTTCACCATCCTTTTTTTCTGGCCTCACCAAGCTCTCAGCACTCCACAAAGTCTATTCTGATGTAGGTGGTACAGAAGTTGTAAAATACACTTTATTTTCTTTGCAGACTTAGTAACTACACAGAATACTCCATTTGCAATCACTTCTCATGGAATTTTGGGGTAGGTATGCATGGAAAAATGAAGCATTAAGGTTTTGTTCTTGACAAAATCCCTAATGTTTTAGATGGGAATAGGAATTTTTTGGGCAATCTTACAAGGAGCCAAATGCTGGTGGTGCTGGAGATAGGGTTTTGAGGAAGGGAAGGTTCTCTAAAAAGATATGTTTGGAGATTAAAAAAAAAAAAAAAGAAAGAAAAAAAAAGCTGTCTGGTTCTTCTTAGAAGAGATGAGAGAGTTGGAAGAAGGTTGGAACGTTCAGAGCGACAATCAACTAAACAGAAGAGACACTGTTCTCTCTATGTTCCTTGAAGAGTTCATCATTTTGGCCTCCAGTTCATTCCAGCTGAGGAAGAATGGCTAGAGATAAAGATAGGCAATCCAGTAGACAATATTGAAGAGCAGGAAGGCAGTGGGGAAGAAGACACGGGAGTAGGAGTCCAGGCGGGAGATATGAATGCGGACCCTCCCCTCCCGCCACATTCCTGTCTGACAGTCCTCAATGCAGCAGAAGAACCTCTCACATTCCTTTCCTTCCAGGCATGGAGAGCCAGGGTCGTCATCATCATCTTCCTCTATCTCTGGAGGCCAGTGCATGATGTTATTGATGTTGATGTTGATAGCAGTAAAGGATGGCATCACCTGTGCGCCAGCAGGTGGCTGTAATTAGGAAGGGTAAGTGGATTAAAGGAAAAGAAAATGCAAGAAAACATGTTTTATACACCAAAAGTTATCCAACTGTCAGTTGGTCAGTTCATTACATAGGCACAGTTCAGTGGAGGGACACGAATGTTCATCTCCCTTCTCTGCATCTGATTGGCATACTGTGGAGATTTGGCAGTTACCTGCATGATTGTGAGTTTCCTCCCTGCCATCCTAGGGCACAGACTTAGGCAGCAAAAATCTACTTGAAATGATTCCCCAACTTTGCCACAGTCAGCAAGGAGGGCGTTTCCTTTCCAGCTCTACTAGTCCCTTTGCTCATTCCCCCGAGCTCTGCTGTCTCTGAGGGCAGAGCAACAGTCCAGGTATGTCTTCTGGTTGTTGTCATCTGCTGGAGGATAGCTGGGGCAAGGCTGTTTGCAATTCTTCACCTCGTGCCCCAGTAGAGGAGGCATATCACCAACCTCCTGGAAGAGAGAGCTCTCTCCACCTGTGCTGGGAAAGGAGTGTGGGAAGGTAGAGATCTGTCTTTTTGTTTTCAGTTGTGTGTCGGCTCAGAGGTCTGTTTCATCTGATGTGTCAGATGTATCTGCACTAAGCCTAGGCAGATCTCAAGAGGATTATGGCATCTCTGGGTTCACTGTCTCCACACTCAGCAGATTTTCTGATGACAGACCACAAAAGACAGTAAGTCTCTGCATCTCTGTGACCTAAAATACTTATGTAATCCTTAAAGATTAAATTTGTAAAGACTGAAGAGCCTGGGCGTGGATTGCTCTATCTTGAAGTGGACATTTATGTTTAGTCATGTAAACTATACTGACAAGCTCTCAAGCAATTGAACACAGGGTTCCTGGCCCCAGCAGAGACCTCCTTGTTTTATAGGAGTACATGTCAGGCACTGAACAACTTCAGCAGTTTCCAGTGCAGGCTTAGGAGAGAGATTCCTAAAAAACTTGCAGTTCTAACAGTATGCAGCTCTGCTGGTTGACTGCTTCAACCTACCAGTCTGGCTTTCCTGCTGTTGTGCTCCAGTGGCTTCTTGTTTCCCACCAGGTAGTTGAGTGTAGCATACTCCATGAGAGCTGCAAAGACGAAGATGAAGCACACAGACACAAAGAGGTCCATGGCTGTGATATAGGAAACACGGGGAAGGTGCTTGCGGGAGATGGTACTCAGTGTGGTCATTGTTAGCACAGTGGTGATACCTAAGAGAAAAAAAAGCTAGTTCAGGTAACGAAGAAAAGCACTTCTGTCTTCAGCATGCTCTCAGTCCCTCGAACACCTCAATTTTCCCTCTCCTGTGGGAGAGAAATGCCTTTAGATGTCTGATCCCTTTTTTGCTCTGCTTAGCCAGACTCTGGTCATGCAGTAACCTCTGACAACGCACCATGGAAAAAGAGCTGTTTGAAACCAGAACATTGCCCAGGTAAATATATATATATATAAACATGTACTAGTAAAGGAGCATGGACCTTGAACTCTGTTTAAGGCTGCATGCAGAGTGCAATGTCTTGGATGCTAGGAAATAACTGCTAGGCAGATGTCTTTGGGCAGGCAGTGGATGAACTGTTCTCCCTTTGAGTATTTGTCCCCAGGATAAAATTGGCCCAATGGCTCATGAACTGGATGGGAGATTGTAATGAATCTCTTGTGGCTCAAATGGGGCTTGGAATGGATTTCTAAGTAGCATTAGTGCTCACAAACCTGTTTTCAGAGATCAGGCATTAGGAACCAATACACAATCAGCTCCAAGAGTTGGTATTGTGCTCTCAGCTACTGCTTTTAGGATGTGGAGGAAGCTGTGGAATTTCACCTGCTCCTCTTTCTCTAGCACTCATCTAAATCCACCTGTCACACAGGTGTTCACCCCATTGGCTCGGGGTGGGAGCATAGCATGAGATTTTCATATTTTCCTACTGCATTGGCATTAGCAACTGCAATGTGACTTCCCACATATTTGAAATGCCAATGGAGCTGGTCCAGTTAACATCACTTTAATGTAGGCCAATGGGCTTGAAATGTAGTGGGGATCATATATATGAAGAATACATTACTCTTGATGTGCCAAGATTCTTTGCTACAGCAAAGCCCTGCCTCCTGTGGGAGCCTGCCTCTATTTTTTGAGACACTCACCACAGTAAGTGCCTCTTGCTGTTCACTCCTTCCACAGCCATGGGCTATGGTGTACCTTCACCTCCATTGGAAATGACACCCTTCTTTTCCTCCTGACCCTATCCAGGACTCTAAAGAAATTGATTTTGATAGAGAGGTGGGAAGGAATGTTCAGAATGGATGGGTTCTGAATAGTCCTGCCTGATGCTGACAGCCCCGTGTCTCTCCTCACCCTGCAAAGGCCTGCAGGCAGGGCTGGGAATGCTACCTTCAATAAAAGGGAAAGTCAGATGGGCAGGTTGGAGGGACAGCACTGGGAAGCTGAGCTTTCTGCAAAATACAGATGCAGCTGAAGCGCATTAAAGATTTGTAAAGCTCTCTCTAGCTCCTATCAGAGCAGGATTCAATCAACATGAGCTTTATCCTGGCTCAAAGAGCCACTGTAGACTGCGGAGCAGATCTAAACAACAGGTAGAACTGTTGGCATTCTCTGAGCTCCCACTATGGTGTAATTAACAAAGTCTGTACCTACTGAGCTTCCAGCTCCTGCTGGAGTTTGAGATTCTATTGAGCCAAGCACCTTTGCTCATTTCCCTACAACCTTTATGTGACTAGACCTACACTGAGCAGCTGGGAAGTGATGAGGAGATGTAGAAGGTATGCATGTGGCTGGAGATATTCAGTCAGTGCTGCAATGCCGCAGTACATCCCTTTCCTCTCCCTTTTCAAGCATAAGAATATCACATTGTCTGCTTGAGAAGACCGTGTTCAGAACTTAGATCAAGAAGTGAGTTCTTTTGCCATCTTAAAGAAGTCCAGTAGTTCAGGCAAGCACAGATAGATAGAAATTCAGCTGAGCTCAAGGACAGTGCTATGAAAAGAAAGAGGGGTGAACTTCACTAAGCTGAATAATACCTAAATGCATTAGGAGCTTTCATACTCCAACACTTCCAGTCTGCTAGTGTTGCAACAGTAGTCAACAAGCAACATATATGAAACAGCCCTTCTCTTACCCAGAGATGTCCTGGCTGGTGTAGAGTCCCTCTTGATCCAGAAGGAAACCCAGGAGAGAACAACAGTCAGGATGCAGGGAATGTAGGTCTGAATGGCAAAATAACCCATACGTCTACTTAAGTCAAAAGAAACTGTCATCACCATGTACTCCCCTAGAAAAAAAAGAAGAGACACTGGAATCATAACATGTAGCTTACTAAGGTATAGAAAGTTTCAGAATTCGGAGCGTTTCTGTTGCAGTTTACCAGTTGTTTAAAGTGCCCATCTGGCTGTTCTTGTGCCTGACATTGTGACTGCTCAGCTTGCTAGCTTCACAGATGTGTGCCTGGTTGAGGTAGGCTTTGTGACTGGCTGGCATTGTGCTGGCTTGCTGTTTTACCAGTTAGTGGGCTCTGTGGCTACCTTCCTGGCAGGCTGGCTCTGTGGCTGTCTGACTTTCTGACTTCATGACCAATTTAAGAGCTGATTTTGTATTTGCCTAACTGGCCAGCTGGCTGGCCATGCACACTGAAAAGCACACTGTTGGGGAAAGTTTCAAGGAAGAAACTCAGGAGAGTATTCATCTTCAGCTGATTGCTTCAATGGTTTCTTTTCTGTAGAAAGCTTTTTAGCTATAACAAGGCTACATGGCCTGTCTTGTCAACTAACTACCTGAGCTGTGACAAAGAAGATGTCCTTCAATCAGTTCTTAGATTCTGGTTCTACCCCTGGAAAAGTTACGTGGTGGTAGACATCCTAATTGTTCATTTTGCAGCTCACAGCTGAAGTTCTTCCTCTTTTTCAGAGGCTTATAGTGAGGACTGAAAGAAAGCAGCCCGACAACTCTAGGGTTAAGATGGAGCCTGCAAGCAATTACCAAGAAAGAGAATTACAAACGGCAAACTGGTGCATTCAAGACACTTCTACTGCACCACTCCTCATCCTGGTTTGTGCTGCTTTTCTATCCAAGTTAGAGGCTGTCTGACAGGATTGGCAATAGTAGCACTCTCCAAGGTGGGAGAAGCACTGCTCGAACTTGCTGCTTCAGGGGACTGAAAAATAAGAACCACATACATTTGACTGTATAGTCAGCAATTCGAAGAGGCTTTCCTTGGTTGTCTATGGAAAGGAAAGGGGATGTGAGGAACTGAAGTGCCTCCATTTCTTTGTTCCTTCACACATGCAGCATTTCTTCTGGCTCCTAAATTATAGTTCAGGTGTTCAGCCTCACACCACTTTACAGAAGGAAAGACCAAGACAGAATTGAGATCTTCAAGTTCTGATTTCTCCGTCTGTGTTCTGATTATAATCACTCAGGAATCTACATAGCATCCACCTACTTCTTTCTCATAACCCTTTGACTAGGGATAGCTCCATTCACATCAGCACTGCCACCCCCTAAGTGTTCCTAAGTGTCTGTGTTCTGGCCTACACTGCTTTGGCTTCACTGCACCTTTCATTTTCATTACTTCCGCTCCTTTTAGCAAAGGTCCACCTTTCCTTTCTTAATGCTCCTCTAACTGTACTGCTATGACCCGCCTTCCACCCACAGAGTTGTGGATGCAGAGTTGTCTGGTGGCCTCTGCATCTGACAAGGTCTCTGATGTATTGGTGTTTCTCTGGGCTGTCTCCCTTTGCCTCACCTGCTCCAGTCCTGAGAACTTCCGAGGTGTTCCTCAGCCCTGTGAAGTCAAATTGGTACAACCTCCAGGTGCGCTGGTCAGAGACCTCAATGGAATAGCGTCTCCATCGATAGACAATCTCCTCACGTGGGTAGCCATCTGGGGAAAGGGGAAAGGCATCAGCAAGAGAGTACATGGTGTGCCTCCCTCTCATACACCACCTTCGTTTGCAGAAGTACTTGCATCGTATTCTAGATCCTCTGTAAACATGAAGTTTTCAGGTAGATATTTCTGATGCCCTTGATCAGATCACCTTAGGCGTCCCTGCATTCAATGGGTGCAGGGACTGCATCTCTCTTTGTTGACCACTTTCAGTCCTAGGAAAGGAAAGAGCAGTGCTAGAAATACAGCCTTTCCAATGACTGCAGTGGTGGGAATTAGACTTGAGTTGGTGTAGCAGGACTCCCCCAGCATGAAGTCTTTAAGGGCTTCAGCATCCCTTGGCAGCACATGGCCTTCACCAGTCCTCATGGCTACTCTTCCTTCCTAGATATCAGTACACCAAGAATACAGAGCTGCCAGCGTGGGAAGAAACGTGGCTGTTCCTGCTCTGGACCTGGGAGCTGATCTATGTATGGAGATGAAGGGTTGTGTCTTCCACTGAGAAGGAGATCTGGCTCCTGCAGGCTGGAGCATGGCTTCTCCTGGTTCTGGCTTTCTTGGCAAAGAAACAAGCCTACTGTGAAGAAGAGACTTTGACTCCCACAAAAAAGCTCCTCAGAGGAGGAAAGGAGCAAAGCTTGGCAGCGAAATCAAAGTGTGTTTCTAATTATCAAGAATGTACATGCATGGCATGTACAGTTAATTAGCAAAGAATGAGGGATGGCAAAAGATGAGGCAATGGTATCTCCTCAGTTGCTTCCTTCAGAAGCAACTCAGAGCCATGTGAGTTGCATCTCCTCTGTGGCAGGGGAAGCGGGAGAGGCCAAAACAGGACTACAATGAGTAAATCAGATTTCCAACCAATGCATGAGGACAAGAATCTCTCAGTGCAAAAAGGCAAAATTACCAATTTCTGTACCAATGGGTATTGAAAGTACTCAAAGCTGAGTCTCCCTTACTCTGTCCCCTTGGAGAGCAGGAAGAGAATGAAGTTGCAATGCAGAATATGTTGTTTAGGAGATCAGAACGACAAGAAGGTCAGTGAAATAAAAACTTCCAATTGTCCACCCAGATAAAGAAGAAACTCAGAGGTGCTGTGAATCTGTATCTGAATACCTCTTCTAGACCAAGATTGGGAGGATGCTCTAGGGAATGATCAGTAATGGCGTTTGAAGAGGAACACAGAAATCAGGTGAAAATGCAGATAAAAGGGAAGAGGGTCTTCTTTAAAAAGAGTTTTACTGTGCTGAAGTTTCTCTACTTGCCTTCTGAAACTATTTTTAAAATATGGATACTCACAACTAGAAAAAACCAAAGGGCAGGAGTGAGTGTCCATTGGGAAATTCTGCAGCTGGAGCAGACATTCAGCCTCGATCGTCAGCCTGAGAGAGAAAGGGAGAGAGAGCGAGGCTGATGTTTTGTGCTAGTGAAGGTGGTTTGATTTCAACACCATAATGTGACAGAGGGATTCTCGCTTCCTTAAAAGAGAGACACTAATTTGCTGAAGATCAGTCTGGTTGCAGGAACATTTCAAAACAGCAGCAAAACAAAGCATATGTTTGGATATTTTCAAAGTGAGGAAAAACATCTAATTTTCACATTCAACAAGCCTTTTTGTTTAGTGAGCATTTCAGATTCATTTCCGAGAGCGGGAATTTATGGGAAAAAGCACAGATGTTTATTATCAAATCAAAATGACTGGGCTGACCAACACAAAAATTAAAACTATTTTCATGCTGGAAACCATTTATACTTCTGACTTCTGTCTCAGTACGATACAGAAAAATAGTTAACATTTTGGGGGGAGCTCTTTTCTTAGGAAGAGGAGGCCCATTCTGCAACCAGTATTGCATGTCTTGGAACATCGGCACTGGGAACCATCTCCCCTACTCTGTCCCAGAACAGCTGGAAAACTCTGCCTTGACCATCTCCTTGCTTCCTCACCTCAGCAGCCAGCTATAGTACCTTCTGCACATACCTGAGTGTGTAGAGCACTTTTCCGTCATTCCAAATGCGGAGGAGCTGATTTGGAGTGGTTATCCAGTGGGAATCAGCCCTCTTGGAGTTCCTAAAAAAGGTATCTGGGATCCAGATGCGGCTCACCATGTTAGTGTTCAGTGTGAGGGCCTTCAAGGTGCTGTTGAAACGAAGACGCCGGTCGTACCATGTCTGAGCAAAGAAGATATCAATGGTGTATTCCTGTGAAAGAGAAAGAAGAATACAACTTTCTGAAAGGGATTCAGGAAAAGCAGAGCCGTGTCCCCTGGTCTGGAGGCCACCAATTTAGACTCAGTCAGAACATTTACCTCTAGAATTTGGGAGCCAATGTTTGTATCCACTGACAACTTTCCTAGCTCATCTCTGACTCAGGGTCAGGACATCCACATCACACGTAGGAAGAGCCAAACACTGTGTAGACACTGACTAAATCCAGTCCTAAGTTCAGCTACACATTTCAAACATAGGCAAGTAAAGCCATTTGCCAGCTAACCAGAGAACACAAACAGACAGCTTTTTCTGTTGTTTATCAGAACAAAGCCCAGCAGTGCTCTATACACCTAATTTGTGCGTGTCCCCATAGTGGTGGTGTGCATTAATCCTGTGAAATACAGAACTTAGAGTGTAAATCATTTATATGAATAACTGAGACACTAAGGGTTCCTGGGCAGATACATGTTGCTGAAGATTAGAAACAGAATCTTGGGAAGAGCTGCTATGGATCCACCTCTTTTTTTGGTGCAACTGGTTCAACATTTGTTTTTTGTAGTATTTTGTAGACAGAAAACAGGGTTTCCAGCATAATGAGAACTTTTGGTTTTAGTGAGAGACAGAGTATCCAGCTAACCCATAACTAGCACTTCTGGGAGGTAGCTCCTCTTTGGATTGGACTGGCACTTCTTCACATCATTAACTCAGCATTCTGCTGCTTGCTGCTGCTGCTGCAAATCAGTTTGCTCCTTACCCTTTTTTTCAGTCTGATGGAGAAGGTGCTAATTAGTGCCATGCAGGAACACGTCTGGCACTCAGTGGTTGTCTGAACCAGGACCCCAGCCTGAATCCAGGTCCATCCGCCCATACTGATGGCTGTGACCTGCTCCTGACAGCTCCTCTTTGACTTGGTCTTCGTTCCCTTTCAGTGTTAAACAACCATGACTATGGAAGCATTGTTTCCTTCTCCTCCAAAGGAACAATGTCTGACTTTGCCATCTCTCTTCCTCCCTCTATTGATTTATCTCAGTGTAATTTTTATAACTGTGGCATGTCCTCCCCTTGCTGCCCTCACTGCTGGTTCAGATCTCACTTCTCAAACCATGCCATTAAAATAAATGTGGTGCTCCTAGGGCACTCCCTCGGACATCGTGTCCTGCCTGGAGGAGGCAGAGCAGGGCAGCGCACAGCCCTCTGCTTCATTTTCCTCACCCTCGCTCCACTGTCAGCCAACCGGTAATGAATGATTCGTACCAAAAATGTCCCTTGCATAGGAATGAGATCGTAAAAAAAGAGCATTTGCCATCAGGTGGTCAATTCACTCTCTAGGCTGATCCTTCACCCTGGTTAGACAAGGGGATGAGCCAAGGTAATGAAAATGAGGTCCTAAAATAGCTCTAAATAAGAACAGATGCTGCACGTTAAGCTAAAGCAAGTTAAAAGTGATGGCGTTGCCTCCACAGACGATTCAAAACAGACACGAGGAGGCACAGTGTTCCCTTTCAGAGTCACATAGCTTGGACAACAACAGTCCTCAAAGCCAGGTGCACAAGCATGCCCAATGCCTGAACACAGGTGGTGGGGAAAGACCCCTCCAGCATCTGAATGCTCTGAATCACAATGGGTACAGCTAGGAAGTGGGGTATGTGGTGATGGAGGCATGGCTTATGTTGTGAAACAGTGAGATAGAGATCTCTGGAGGCACACAAAGAAGCACTGGCAGAGCACAGACAAGAAGGGAGTGAAAGCCCAAAAAACCAACACTCCTTGGGGCCATTTTCTTGCTGGATGCTGGGGCCAAAATAACACAACACTTGACATTTATCCCAAACTTCTGAAAGCCCTGTTGTAGTCACTACAAGCTTGCATTGCTCCTCCTCAGGAATAGGCATAGCAGAAAGAAAAAACAACAAAAAAGCAATGATATATCTAGGTTAGATGCCACCTATCAGATCTACCACTTAACTGGAAAATCCTGGGACATCTCAACATAGGGTTGGCTGCTCAGGTCAGAGGACCTGCTGTGAAGTTCATTATTCAGGTCTAGGACAACCAATGCTAAA
This sequence comes from Phasianus colchicus, assembly GCF_987193195.1. Lineage (NCBI taxonomy): Eukaryota > Metazoa > Chordata > Aves > Galliformes > Phasianidae > Phasianus > Phasianus colchicus. The sequence continues at coordinate 9,460,824 of NC_143449.1, forward strand.
GTTTCAGTAGAGCTGAGGGTCAGGCATCCCAGGGGTTTAGCACTTGCTGTCAAGCCCAGGCTTTCAGAAGGGATCAGCATTAAAGAGCTCCTCTTGTGCCATTGACAGCCTTTGCAAAAGTGTAGCATACAAGTCATTCAGCTCTTCTGAAAAATCAGAGCTGTTATTGTCACTGTCTTGTAGTTTGATCTAATTTCAGTGGCTCTTATTCATGAGGAATAGCTCTCTAGCTGACGTAGGTCCCTTGCCTTTAGAGGGGAGCCCACTGGGAAACGTTGGTATTTACAAATGTATTTTCATTCAGAATTTTCGGAGATAAGATTTATACGAAAACGTATAAATCTGGTATTTGGGCATCTCACCAGTAATTCTGGCTATTACTATGAATAATTCACTGCCTTTTCTGGATGGTCAGTCCTCTGATCCTTTTGATATTGCGCTTTTCACATTCCTCCTTCCTCCAAGGAAGTATTTGTGAAGGGAATGCTCTGCGGTTCCACAAGGACCTTCTGACCTTGTGCTTCACTTCTCATTAGGAGACTATCACTTACATGGCTGGCTGCAAAGCTGCCCAAAGCACCAGCACTGAGCAATAAAGACAGTGTGGAGCGACACTTTTTCTTTCCATGGATCCTACTTCAGAAGACTCACACCACTGTGTTACAGCGAGATCCATTCCATGGAGCTGAACTCCCAGAAAACAACCTGCTGCTCTCCAAGGGACCTGGCAGCAGAATGAGCTCAACCCCTAAAACTTAAGGAAGTGCTGTTTCTTGAACTCCTGCACCCGTGTGTTCTGTCTCCGTCACTGATTCATTCTCAAGCATCAGAAGGAGACTTCTCTACACCTCAATTTCCCATGTGAAAAAAGGTTATTGTAAAAAACGCCTCCACCATTACGGTACCATCTGCTGTGCGGCACATGGAGGTTGTTAACTTCTCTGTAACAGCATGGGCTTTTTAGGATTTTTCAACAGAAGGAACCAGAGAAAAAAAAGAGGTCTCACTCTAAGAGTTGGGCTGTGCCATTTGAATTACATGTGGAGTAGCACATGCATTTTGATGTGAATGCAATCTTACACCAAACTTCAGTCATAAAATAATATAGTAATCTATCAGGAGAGCAAACACTGAAATACATTGGAGCACTTACATACCATCACATGCTTTATCTAAAGCCAAGGAACACCTTGCATCATCAGCACTGCTGCCTGTAGGGGCTTGGATCTGGTCAGCCCTCCAGCATGACCTGCTGACTACTGTGCACCCCCCATCAGCAGACACTGCCACACAGTTGGCCCCAGTTATCTCCTTCCTGTGCGTCCTCTCTCACCTCTGTGCACACATGGGGAATCAGCCAGCATTTCCAGTTGGATTTGACCCCAGGAACTCAAATCAAAATTAAGTTCCACCCTGTGGAACACATAGCCAGAGCTAATACAGGTTAGGGCTGCCCAGTTTCAGACTAGCAGCTTAAACTCACAGGGTTAGCACGACACAACCTGAAATCCACATTTTGCATTTTCAGGTTACCTTGTGCATCAGATAAACACAGTTGTGCACTGCCAGAAGATCCTTGTGTTGTGTAATTTGCAAATCGACACCTGTATTGGCACCTGTCCCTCTGTATTCATCTGTGAGATTCTTCCTCTGTTTTATTTAGAGCTCAGCTTTCTGACAGATTCCGAAGAGAAAAGGCAAAGCTGAAGATAAGTCTTCCTAAATTAGGATAAAGTTAAAGATTTAAAGATTCATGATTATAATTATTATTATTATTTTGCAAATTCAGTTTTCTGGAGGCATGTGGGGGTTTTTTGGTGTTTTTTTTTTTTTTTCTTTGCATTCTATAGCAGCAAGAAATCTCCAAATAGAGGAGACGGAGACCAAGAAATGGGTTCTTTCATTTTCCTCTACTGGAGAGAGATTTTGGAGAAATCCGAAATAACAACTGGGATGAGGAATTAAGACCCTAGGTTCATTCTAGCTTTTATTGCTCTGATATTTTTCTCTATTTGTGGCACCCAGTTCCCTCTGCATCTCCAAGCACATCCCTTGTGCAGCACAACAGAGCAACCTGCTTGCCTGGAAAGCCTGGCTAGCATTTCAGGTGGGCTGACATGAATTCGCTGGGTCCACGCTGTTACTTCACCATAGAGCTAAACAAAGCAACTATTTCAGGCACACCCTTTGGGATGCTGCGCAACTCAGTAAAAATCTCAGGAGATATTGGAGGAGACCCAGGAATGGGGTATATTTCTTTCAAGGCCTGGTGGGTGCAGCTCACGCTAGGAAGCTTCTCCTTCAGATCTAGCCGCACTGAGCAACTCCCCACCCACACAGCCTTGTGCAGGCGAGCATTTCCCTCTCCACAGCATCCCACGCATCCCTCCCTGCCTGCAAACAGATCTGACAACACCTGAGCTGCTCCCTGCAGTCAGCTTCACATTGGGGGGAACACACAAAAGGTCTAGAGAAGCTCTCCATGCTTTGATAGCTAAATAAAATAACCTTATTTCAGAATAACCTTCAAATCTGATGCAGAATTTCTTGTCCACCGAGACTGTGAGCAGAAACATCCTTCTAGAATGATGTGTAAGCACTGTTAAAAGGCAGCAGAGCGTACTTCTACTAACAGCATTGGCTGATGCCTGCCAGAGGTTGGGCAGCACCAGGATTCCCCTAGTCCTGCCACTGACCCACAGCAACGACCACTTTGCTCTGAATGCTCCCATGCTCTGGTGCTGCTCCTAAATGCAGGCTGTAATGGAAAGGAAGGAATAAACCTCCAGTGCGACAGAACTGTGCAAACCTCAAACTGAAGGGAGACTCAGTTTTGTCTTCCCAACACAAAGAGCAAAAGAAGGAAAATATAAGTTCCACTATGTCTGTAAGATCCTCCTCTCCAAATCACATCCCAGAGAGCTCTCTGGCCACGATGCTGGAGTGACTGGGGGAACTCTCAAGGACAACAGGAACAAAGCTCCAATGATCTGCGTTTTCAAGGTGACACACTGAACTTCCCATCTGTTTCAATTCTGCAGCGCCGTCCTTGTCTGAATGTCTTTTGCCTCTGCCCAGGGAATCTCAGTTGAGACAGCATTCTTTTTATAATACAATCTCGCTGTTAAAAACCATCACCACGTCCTATGCTCTTGTCAGGTGCCTTTAAACAAGTCGTGCTGTACACGCTGTGCTGTCGATTGCAAATTCCCCAATCATGGTTTTCTCACCTTTGCGGTCCCTGCAGATAGAACCGGACAGGGCTTTCAACACCAAACTCTGCCTCCTGAGATCTCTGCCTGCCAGCTCCCACACACTTCTGCTCATGCCTGCTCCCATGCATGTGCAAGCAGGGACACAGTGCTCAGTCCCAGCTGCACAAAAAGAGACCTAAACTTTGAGATATCTTTCCTGTAGTGCAATTCCCTGTCAGAGCTTCCTTCACATAAAACTGGCAACAGTGGTGAGGATGACAAATAGAGTTACAGATTCCAAAATAGGCAGCTGTAGTTCTGGTAACTTCCAGGTCCCCAGCTGCAGACCACCCTAGGCCATAAAAATTAACAGGTTTGCTGGCACAGAGCGATTTGAGCATGTTTGAGTGCTAGCCATCCTGCTTTTCAGTAACTCCACTGACCAGGAAAAGCAAGCTTTTATACCCACCAACAAGCATAGACTGCTTCTTTCCCCTAAACCCTTCAGTCTGAGCTATTATCTTGTAATGCCACGTACTGTCCTTCGGTGTGTTATCTCATTATGTGACACCCCCAAGACAGGTGATGATTTTCGTTGTACCTGCTCCTCTGTTCATGGGAACGTAACTCAGTACACAGAAATCTGTCACTGTGAACTTCAAGGGCACGTGACCCAGATGTGTGTTTTGTAGCATCTGATTAACAGTCATTACCCAAAGGATCAAGGAAAGTCCTTGAGTCGAGACATGACATCAGCCAGACTCTGGTTTATAGAAGCACGGTCTGTCTGCACTGTCCCCGACAAGGCTATTATTGAAAAGACAGAGGCATGGGATGCTATATACAGATGGGACAGAATTGATTAAAGAGGAAGATCCAGAACACTTAATGAAGTACTATGCAAAGCACCACAGGGAAGAAGCTGCCTCCTTTCAGTTTGTATTCACATCACCCTCAGGACAGGGCATGGCCTGGGTGGAAAATGATGTGTAAACTCCTTCAGAGCCAAGCAGGGATGCAGCCCAGAGTCTGTGGTCTCTAGGAATTGCTTGGGTTGCTTGCAAAGCAAAGCCACTCGTGGCTGAAGTGTTGTTTGCATATCAAACCTTACCTCTGAATGCATGACGTCGGTCTTACAGCAACTCTGAGCCAGAAGAAGAAAGCAGGTGTCAGGAGAGACAAGGTGAGGACTGAACCTCATAAGATAATGGTAAAAGAATACTTAGCACTTCGGGCAGGTGCTCTTGTTTATTTGTCCTTTAAGCTGATAGGTTATTTGATGAGATTTCCTTTGAAAGGGCTAAAAGCTGAGCCTTCTCACCGTATGCAATTAACTCAACAAGGCTGCTCCCCCAGGACAGCCTGGTAAGATTCAGATGAGATGCTGGAATTCCTTTAATTGCCCCTCCCATTCCCATGCCACTCACTGCAATTAAAATGAAGCACCACTATGGGCAGTCTGAAACTGCCCAGGACTGCAAAAGTAGCTGCTGCAGCCCCCTGCAAAGTGAGGTGGGCAGTCCCATTAATCTCCTCCCAGGGAGCACAGTCCAGAACATCTTTGGAAAGGGTGTCTGGGGCATCAGACCCTCCTCATGGGGACATCTGCAAGGCTCTTATTGCCTGGTATATGGTCTTTCCTCCAGCTTGGACCTGCTGTTGCCCCACCTCTGCCTCTCACAAAAGCTGAGGCAGGAACAAGAACTGTGTCCTGCTGCAGGGAAATGGCCCACAGATGAAATGAAGGAAAATGGGAAAGTCCACCAAATGGCTAATAAATGACATTAAGCATGTAGCTGTATTGTTTCAAAGCACTAAATCAAGCATCCTGCTGGGTGTAGGGCTCACCAACTGGATGTATGCCTCCGCCTCCAACCTGACACCTCATGCAGAAGGGACTTTTGGTACAGAACCACTTTTTTTTTTTTAACCAGACCCCAACATAGCCTGGTTCACCCAATGGACTGGGAGGTATCAAATTCAGCACTGTCTCTGAGACTTAGGCTCTGATTCTCACTTACACCCAGTTCTTTCTGCACTACTTGGGGGGAGCTGAGAATCTTACAGAGGCCAAGTAGTTCGCTGCAAACTGTAGACCTCTACAGTGGTCTCAGCATTCTGCTTTCATTCACCTCCTTTCCCTATCCCTCTCTGCTCTCCCTTGAGTCTGTAGCTCATGACTCTGCTTCTCTGCCTCATCTAGAAGGCATCGCTACCCTGCCCATACACCCCCACGAACAGAAACAGCTTCACTGACAGTGGCCCTATTCAAGCATCACATCGTTTCCCACCCCCTTGCTACCTTCTTGTGGGACTTAGCTTCATCGAGTAAGGCGTAGGCTCTCCAGGGCAGGAACTGTCTCTCTCTATGGACTGAAACATGCCTAATGATCTCAGCTGGATGCTAATTCTCATGCAAAGAGAATAAAGAAAGTCCCTCCCACTCCAGACTTAATGATGGAGAAATTGCTACAGAAGCTGTGATTTGAGGTCAAGACGGCAAGGAAAGGGTGGCAGAAAAAGGAAGCCATGAGAGCTTTGTTTTCTATGTGGATCAGAGCTGGAAGCATCCTCCCAGTACAGAAATTGCATAGCATGTCACAAAAGCATGCAAAAACAGAGAGGAAAAGAATGGGCAAATGATGTCAGGCAGTGTCCTCTTGTACCAACAGACTCCTACTATGGCCAACTGCAGGAGTTTAGGGACAGAATATGTGGAGTAGGGAATGCATTACAAGCTTCTTCGAACTATGCTCTCCTCTGACTGACCTACTTGCTCCCAACAAGCACTGAGCTCTCAAACTGCCTTTTCATGCAGCATGCTGGCAGGACGTCCTGGAGAAGCAATGCTAACCACCAACCATGGGAGCTGTGCTGTAACTAGGGGATAAATCACAGTGTGTGGTGGGCCAGCAGACTTCCCAGGGCTGCCCCACATGAGAAGTCATAGAAGCATTTAAATTGGAAAAGACCCTTAAGATTAATCCAACCATCAATCTAACACTATCAAGTCCACCACTAAACCACATTCCTAACTGTTACATTCACAGCATAAAGCCTCACAAGGAAAAAGCCTTGGGTGGGCAGCATGGCTCAGCTCTCCAAGAATCAGTGAGCCAGGATGACACCTAAGAGACAGAGCCCATGTCCCAGATGCAGATGCTACACTGTCTTCTCACTGAAACAGGTCTCAGAGGGCACAGTGCACCTCCCTAGCCCATGTCCCTGGGTTAACTGTCCATTGTAAACAAAAATGTGCTGGGCAGAAGGAAAACCAGTATTTGCATGTAAAAATCCCTTTCTAAACCTCATCTCCAAGGAAAAATACATACTTAAAATTAAAAATAAATAAATAAATAAATAAAATAAAATCTGAGAATCTGAGGAAGTTCTGCTTATGCAGAGTGGGAGGGCTTTGTGCCCTCTGCAGAAATCGTCACTCCTGACACTGTTCTCTCCTGGTCCTAGATAAAGAATGAGCGTACTCTGCTCCAATGACTCTTTCAAGGAAACCTGTTTCATCTTGTCTCTCATGCCCCTTGCTGTGCTTGCCAGCTTTCCCTCCTGGCCCTGCCAGTTCCTCAATTTAGCTCCTTCTCTCCGCTTCATGTTGTTTTTCCTTTCTCAGTTCTTTTCAAGCAACCATAAAATCACAGCCCAGCCTAATGTGATTTCAAGGGAGCACAGGCTGAGAGAAGCAGCTGAGAGAAAGGAATCAGGTTACAGAAGAAGGACAATTTCTGTATCAGTTGTTGAATATTCAAGGACAAAGCAAGCTGGACCGCAGTTACAGAAGGGACGTCAGGCCAAGTGACTCTCCTTTCCAGCAACACAGCCACACTTCAGCCAGGTGTGACTAACATTTGGAAGCCAGAACACCAGCCACTGGGCAAGCAGGACCTGCAGCTCTGATGCTCCAGGCTGCTTACTTCCCATAGCATCTGGTTGCTGCAAATGATTGTTTGGCCCTATTTTTGTTCTGTATAGATCCATTCTGTGCATACTCCCCTTCCAAAACTCACCCCAGCTCCTATAGAAGCAGATCCAAGAGGAAGTGTTAGAAACAAGGCTTACTGTGTTCATGGCATACTTGCTCTGACCTCCCCTGTTCCCAGCCACAAGGTGTTCCCTTTCCCCCACTCCTGTGTTTTGGCTCACACTTACCCCGTGCACCTGCCTGGGAGCCGCCACTGCCACCTGCCATTCCAGATCATCAGATGGCTGAACCATTTCCAGCTAACTGCAGGCCAGGGAGCAACCACAGAACCCTCACAACAAAGCTCTCTTTGCATGAAAATGGGCATAAAATGTCCCCAGCTACCAGCAGCTCCATGCCACCAGCGTATGCCCAAGGCTGCTGACCAAGCTCACTCCTGTGCCTGCAGTGCAGCGGGTGTGATTTCTCCAGAGTTTGAGGAGCTGTTATATTTGGCATTACTGGGACCTGTCTCAGCAACACAGCTGCGAAATGGCCACAGCAAAGCTAAGGGGCACTGGGGAAGGCTGGCCAGCTGTGTGCAATACAGCTGTATGGCTGCAAAGCCCTACCTACCCCCTCATTTGTGACCCTAACACATCTCCCACCAGCACAAAAGGCTGAAGACTCAGGCACCCAAGACGTGCATGGGGGGAGGCAGAGAGAAGCAGAGTGCTTCCACAGCCCCATGTGGAGGCTCAGGCCTGCTCACATGCACTTTGTGTCGTGGGTGATTATACAGCAGCCCCTCACTGACAGCCTCATCACATGAAGCCAGGGTGAGCAGCCCTGTCCTGACACCATAAGCTCTGTCTCCATCTCCCAGCACCTCTACTGGGATGTAACAGACCAAGTATTCAGCATTTAGCATCAAGGCACGGAGAGGTTTGTGATGCATATTGCCTGTGGTCCCCCACGGCTGCTGAATTTGGAGAAACGTGCCATTTCACTGCACACTTACTGCAGGCAGATTTCACGCCAGCCTTTAAGGGAGATGGTAGGATGGCTTCATCTGAGGGTGCAGGAAATAAATAGAACCAATATCTACCGAAAAAACTTTTCTGAAAATAAACTAAAAGCGTCAAAATCTAAAGTGAATTACTGCAACCACATCGTTTTGCTTAGAAACTTTTTTTCCATCAGTAAGCTAACAAAATATTTTGCTTTACCCTTATCTGATTCATTTCAACTTCTATTTCCCAGTCCTCATTCTGATGCTTTAGTTATAGAGCAGAATTTATCACCATATGAAAAGCAAATCAAAGCATTCTGATGACACCACATGTAAATGTTTTGGTTGTCCCTCAACCCATTTGCCCTCAGAATGCTGAAGAATTTTGTCTGTTTGTCCCAGTTAAGGTGGGAGGAAGGAGCGAGAGCTTCTCCCCCAGTGCTGGCTGTGAACCCCAGATCACAAACCCTCGCCTCTACCACCACACTGACTTTCCTCTCATGCACCTTAAATATCCTGAACTCTCCTGTGGAGAGATCTAAAGCCTTCAGCTCAGATAAATCAACTGCCTTAAAAATAATTCAGCCCATCAAGTGACAACTATTGGTACAGCTCAGAGCCTATATCTTTCAAATTTGACACAATAGTGCTTTCCCTTTGACTTGGAAGAATCAATTTAATGAGGTTCAGAGCACAGATTAGTACTAGAGTCAAACACATGCTTCCTGGCCTGGCCACAAATCCATGTCTGTGCTGAGATGTCAGCCTCTGGGTACCTGAAGAGCAGCTCCATTAGCTGATGGGTTTGTGATGAAGACAGCCGCATCCGCACTCCTCTCAATGAGCTGCAGCTGTGTGGCTGCTCCAAGCCTGCATCTCCCAGCCACATCCAGGCAGAATTCCTACTTCTCTTTGATCCAAGCTACTTCCACACCTGTGCACCCCAGCAAAGCCTCTTCTGATGCTCTGGCAGAGGGCAAAGCTCCTACTGACTGAGATCGCTCAGAGATGTCCCTGCAGTCTGGCTACCCCAACCAGAGCAAGGAGAGCTCCCTGCTTTTGGAAAGCTGTCACTAGAGTCTGTTAACAATGGGAGCCCCGGTACTGGTGGAGACCTCTGGAAAGGGAGGCCTAGATGCAGTTCCTGTGGCCATGAATTATGTTAGAAAGGTTTTCTGTGGTTAAGAGTGAGGAATTGCACGTTATAACACAAGCACCTCAGCTCACCACAGTAAACATCCTTCCTTACCTGCAGGGGCTACCAAACGCTGCATTAAGATTGGATGATGAAATGGGAGCTTTCTCCAACAGCTGGCACAAAATAAATGCAGAATTGAGCCATATCTGCCAGCAGAAGGCCAGAAAACAGATCTGTGAAAGAATTTACAGAAGCCACTTTCTTAATTACTTGCTTTAGGTCTGATTTTTGAGTGGCCCTGTGAGGATCCAGGAGTTGCACTCAGTAATCCTTACGGGTCCCTTCCAACTCAGGGTAATCTATGAATTATGAACGCTGGCTTATCTCATGCTGCCCGACATCTGCAAACTTCCTGAGCACCACATTTACACCAAAAAGCACAGATGCAGTCACCATCCCCATTTAGCATCTGACTGGGAATGTTAGTTAACTCTGGAGCTTTTGTCTCTGAAATGCCTCCAAAAAACAGCACTTTTCCTCTCCTGAATCCAACTGTCCAGGTTTTCATCTTTTATTGAGCTCCAGATTTTAGAGGCAAACCCCCAGCTTTTTGTTCATCTTTGCTGATAACAAACTCCCCGTGTTTTCTGCACAATAAACAGCCTATAAATAAAATGCCGACATGGATGTCACACAGAAAATATCTGGAGGGGATTAGTGTATGTTCTAGATAATAAATGGAGCTGGTTGAATTATTCATAGTGAATAAATCAGCCCTTATCTGGTTTGGGAGCAGACCCTGAAACTTGTGAAGCTCTTGGGATACGTTCAGGGTGGAAGTAACTCATTTATTTCATTAGACCTTCTGTGCAGCTCATGATTTGTCCCACACCTAACACACGACTGCTGCTATTCCTCAGTGGCCTCATGGATTTTTTCTTAAGACAATGACGAACGTTGGCTCCAGGAGGCCTGATGCCCTTCTCTGCCTACCCAACCGCACCACCATGGGAACATGAGCGGCTACATGGGGAACAGTCCCTCTGCTAATGCTTGGGCACACAGGGCCAGGCTCAAGCAGCCGATTCTGAATGCCAAGGAGTTGAGAGATAGGAGCGCTCTGAGCAAATGAGTATTTGTGGAGCTGTTATAAACGCACCGCCGGCCCCAGTGAGGAGCTGTGCCGAGCCACCACTCAGGCGTGGAAACCAATGGCCAGAAAAAGCACCAGGACCCTTCATACTCATTTCCATTTCTACAGCATAGATCTTTATCGCGGACCAAAACCTGACCTTGCTCATTACATGAATGTGTTTCCTATGTTGTGCACCAGGCAGGCCAAGAGCCGCACGTGGTGCTGGCACATCACTGCTGTGCACTGTAGACACTGCAATCCACCCCAGCCGTGGGTGCATCTGGGCTGTTGCCTCCTAAACAGATGATTTGTGAAGCGTGTTTAAGTCCTTTCAGTTGAGAAGTGCTGTGCAACCGCTGGAGTATTATCAGGGAAGGAGGGGGAGGTAACAGATTCCCTTTACCTATAGGCTTATCTTGCGCTCCAGAGCACAACATTCAAGCATCTTAAAAAGCGAGCCATTTTCATTTCATTTCCTTCCTACTTATTCCAAAGCAGCTGAAGCTAAGTATAATCAAGACTTAAGTGTTCCTCAGAGCCAGACAATTATTACCGGTCTCGCTTTCCCCATCTATTAAGAAGAAATGAAGATATTAACCCGAGCCTTGCAGCCTGACACCAGGGCTGTCACTCAGGGCTTCCCACAGTGCCTCCCATGCTTGCTGCCTTCCCACAAACCCAACTCGCTCCTCAGGATGCATCTCCACTTCAGAATGAGATGCCACTAAATGTCAAAGTGCTCTCAGTGAGGCTTAGCCCCGTAGAACCCAGCTCACCTCTTGGAGATCTTTGCCCTTACTACTGAGACAGCTCAGCCAGTCACAAAGAGCTGCCAACTCACCGCACACAGTGGCACCCATGGGGATTTTGTTCCAAGAGCCACACTTCAACCTCTCAACCACCTGCAGCTCCAAGCGGGGAGGAAGCAATGAGGGCAGCCCCTGCCTCCCTGCCCCATTCACTGAGCACCCAGGGGTGGGGACAAAGATCCCCGGTCCCCCAGGGCTGCAGCCCCCTCCTCACCGCTGCCCCATGTCAGCTTTAGCTGTGGCAGCTCGACCTTCCCTTCCGGCTCCTCGGGGTTTCATGAAAGGAGTCAGTGGGGAGTTCTCTTCATTCACGCTGTGCTTATACTTTTAAATTATAAAGTGTGTCAAATGAGGATTTAATTTATAGTTAACAAGACAACGTTTGTAAATTAATTATTCATCATCTGATAACGAATACACATTTCCCCTGTTCTTCCCCCACCCCTCCTCCCTTCTTCCCAGGGTTTCACAAATGCATCATACATGCAAATCTATTAAATCTATTCTGCAATACTCTAGACACGGGAAAATATGTTCTTCATCCTCAATTTCGTTAGCGTGTTGCATGGTAACTACTGCAGCCAGGCACAGCATTATGAATTTAATCGTGCGTAGCTTCTCCTTCCTAAAGAGGGGAGGGAGAGAATATTCAACACGTGCATTTGGACATCTCAACCTCCTTGGGTATCAGTCTCCCCCTCAGTGGGGGAGGTAGGAAAATAATTTGCTGCAATAGTGGAGGCAGGAGCTCAGTGCTACCCCATGGAAATCGCACACTCTTCAGGAGCAGCAGAATCTGGCGATCCTGGTGAATGGCAGAGCCCTGTTTTGCTCTTTTTGTCTTTGGTATCATTAAGACTAACGTGGTCTTTTGTCAGGTTTGGCTACAGAATTGCACACACAGGGGCATCTTCTCTGCTTTTAACACCCTTACACGCACCACAGAGGAATCTCTCCAGCACCAGAACCTTCACTACCTCTAAGTCTGAGCACCTGAAGACTCCAAGGCAAGCCCTTGGCTGAGAAGCACATGTTCCTCCGCTTGGTCAGGAGGCTGCTGCAGTGCACCATGTTCTCTACGTAAAGTCCTTGAGCCTCACACTTGGTTTAGCTCAAGAAAGAAAGAAAAGCACGTTGTAACTCAGACCTCAGGGAGGAACTGGAGAGCAGGAATTTCTCCATTGTCAAGCTGGGAACAGAAGCAGTTTTTTAGTCCCACCCATGCTGACCCTCACAGACACTTCATGGGCATCCTCAGGACTGAAAGGCACTCAGCTCCAACCTTTTTCAAATGCTTTATTTCTACAGAACCATTTCCTGAGTGTTAAGCATCCCTAAAGGAAGGTGATCCAGAGCTCTAGGTGCCCTTGACACCAGTTAAAGCCATAATCTATAGAGATAATGCCATTACTAAACAAAACGAGGAGCAAATACCTTCAGCAAACAACCAGTCAGTGACAAATTTGAACCCAAAGCCCCATCCTTATATCCCCAACTACCACAGCCCTCCCTGGCATCTCTGCCTGCAAAAAGACTTAAAAAAAGCAAAGCAGGTTTTTGCACCAGGCTTAGTGACATGCCAAGGACACCTAACACCGCCTGCGTTAATGAGAATCTAATTGGGCATCCAAATCTGTGGCACAGCCTAGAAAGCTAAGCACTGTGGGTGATAACTCATTTGGCTTGAGGTGCTGCTGGCTGGCACCCAGCGGCAGCAGGCGGCACTGGAAGAGCTCACAGCCATGTGCCTTTCCCCAAAGGCATCTTCTCAATACCCCAGGAAGCCCAGGTATCTCAAACACAACAGGTTCAGGGGAAGAGGAGCCACTTGTACCCCTTTGGAAAACCCACCCCACTCAGCAAATGGAGCACGAAGCACCGGGTCCTGTTAGAAGTGGCTTATCCTCACACCTTTTCATCTCAGCCTTACCCTGTAGGATTGTATTCTTCTGTAGGCCACAAGCTCCTAAACCCTATTGCTATTATTTAACCATCTCTTTGCTTTCTTTCTGGTGACTGCCCCAGAGCTGGCACTGCTTAGAAAGCCCTTTTCACAGAGAGAAGAGAATGTAAAGTATGCTCAAGTACCTAAATAGGAAACAAGACTGCCATTCTGATCTACAACAGATACCAGGAAATCACTTTACATTTCTTCCCCTTCCAAACCTGCCTGTGTTCTGCTGACTCCTGAATGTTAATGTTATTTATGACAAGTGATTGATGAGAAGGATGCAGAATTCACACCCGGCACAGGGCATTTTCAAATCACCTATTCATTTTTAAGGACCGGAATCAGTTTTGCATCCTGACATGATTTATCATTTGGAGGTTGAACAGCAGCTACGCAGGACCAACTTCCAAGCACTGACAGAGCATCACCAGGCAGAAAGCAGCAGTGAGTGGTTAACCCTGTGAGGAGCGAGAAAAAGATCACAGGACACCAATAGTCAAACTGCATTGCTTTCCTGGAGCCTCCTCCTCTGCCAGCACGTCAGACACTCCTGCAGCCTTCAGATGTACAGGTCTAACCTAGCAGCCACAGACACAGTGCTGTATTTCTTAAGGCAAAACTAGGTGTTTACCTTCTATACAGTCTGGCCTCATGCAAGAGAAATGTTTACACCCAAGATGCTGTCATTGCAAAGAGATCAGTGCAACATTTCCCCTCCAGTAGGCCTTTCAGCTTGCACGAGGCTCTGTGTCTGCAGCAGGCACCACAGATGCACAGGCAGAGCAGCTAAAGGAAATCTCACCATGGTTCTCAGGAGAGATCCAGATCTGAGATTCTGGTTCCCTTTCCCATGGAAGTGTGCATTCCCTCAGGTTGTGTACGGGAAAAAGAAAAAGGAGAGATCAGGTATATGGGACAGGCAGAGAAGGCAGAGCTTCCCTTACAGAAAAAGCTCTAGAAATGGGAATGGTACATGCCTACTAAAGACAGTCTGGATCATACACTTGATGCCAGCCTGCCAGTAGCTGGCACAACCTACTGAATGACTTAATTTGTCACATCATTGGAGAAGAACAAAAGGTGAAGCAGCCAAGTTCAGCCGTGACACTGTGGCAGCCTTGTTACAGCCCTTTTCTTGTTCTTCAGAAGTTGCAGGTGGGTGCAGCCTCTTTTCTAAGCCAGGAGAAGAATTCAGCAGTGCAGATGGCAGAAGGCTGCCAACCAAGGTGACAAGTCTTAGCTGTCCTCAGGACCTTTAGTATCAGCCCAGCATCTCAGGAAGGAAGGTTAAGCTCAAGTTTGAATCAGGAATGCCCTTAAGAAGTTACTTCAGAGGATGAGGCAGAAGACATGCCCATAAAAAAGCCTAATTGGGATGTCATATGGAGGTGTCTTCAGATCTCTGGCCACTGCTGGCAGGAAGTCCTGTGATCCCTTCAAGGGGCAAGGATGGGCAGGGAGCAGCAGAGACGGCTGTTTTATCTGCCTGATTTCACAGCGTACCAAATAACTGAACATGCCTGAAGCCCCGGTATTTGCTGCCAGACTATTAGCCCAGCAGATCGAAAACTACTGAAGGACTGGGATGGACGTACATACTTCTCATATATGCATCACCATGGCATAAGCTTTGTTTCTTAGGAAACCAGACTAACAGTGCCTAGTTCCTCTGCTTTGGAGAAGAGCTGGACTCTGAGTGGGTTCTTCTGAGCCACTCTCTGCTCCCCACCCCCCGTGTGGTCATGCAGATCTCCAAGAGGATTGGGGTTTCCAAGAGATCTATAAAGAGGTAAAGGAAACAGATGAAGAGGAAAGGGAAAACATGAGGAAATGTACTGTGGCTTGGTTTGATTTCCGTGGCACACCTTCAGGCAGGTCAAAGCAGATGTGTGCTGGCAGCCAGGGGTGGCAGCCATACAGCCTGTTGTTAGGTACCATGGGCTGTGGTTCTTTTTCCAGGGATCAGACCCACAAATACAAGGACAGAAAGGGCTGCTTTGAAATGATTTTGGGATTGAAACTTGTCCTACATCTACAGTGCCATTCCTCCATCCCCTGAAGACATTGCTCAGTGAAAATATTCTACGTGGGAAAATAAAACAAAAGTGTCCCCATCCTGAGAATTCTTTTTCCACCCCCCTTTTTTGGGGGGGAGGGGGGCTTATTTCTGCTTCATTCTGCATGAATAGAGACAAAAAGAGTCAGACTGTCCTGGCTCTCTCCCTTGTCCTCTCTATCACATAGCCCCTTGTCTTTCAAAGTCTGGCAGAAGATGAAAAATGACTTCACACTGAAAACAATAATGAAAGCTTCCTGTGAAAAATAATCAACACTTGCTCTCCAGTGCATGGCCTGGAGGCTCTGCAGAGCGAGGAGCATCTCTATTGAGTGTTTCCAGAGCTCCCAAGGCAGCAGAGGCTTGAACCATGAGCAGAAGCCATCACAGTGATGGTGGCATTATCTAAGACAGCAGGAGCAGAAGCAGAATATTGCACATGAGGTCCTCCCTTCCTGCTTTCCCCTCCCAGCATCACAGGCTTCCTGGGCACCCAAATTTCTTGTCATATATAGCAACAGTTTCTCCCTCTCACGCTATTACAGCATGAGATCGGACAGCACAGTTCACCTGAAGCATCCTGGTGCCCATGTTCTCCCTGGCAGGGCAAGAAAAGGCACCAGGCAGAGATGTCCATCCACACATGACTGGTGGAGATGAGAAAGCTTGTGAGGATGGCAGGATCACTGAGCTCACCTTGCTCCTAACTAGGAATAGCAGTCAGAGCACCTCTTCCCAGGGAAATCAAACAAATCCATCTCTTAGAATCACAGAAACGGTAAAGTTGGAAAAAACCTCTAAGATCAACTGGTCTAATCATCAGTCCACGCCCACCATGCCCACTAACCATGTTCCTCAGTGCCACATCAACTTCTTCTTGCATACCCCCAGGGTATGTGACTCCACCACCTCTCTGGGCAGCCTGTTCCAGTGCCTCACCACTATTCCAGAAAATAATTTTTTCCAACCTGGACCTTCCCTGGCACAAATTGAGGCCATTACCTATTACAATTACCTGGGAGCAGAGGCCAACCTGCACGTTGCACAGTCTCCTTTCAGGCAGTTGTAGAGAACAATGAGGTCTGCTTTGATCCTCCTCTTCTCCAGACTAAACAATCCCAGTTCCCTCAGCCACTCCCCTTGTGCCCCAGACCCTTCACAGCTCCACTGCCTTTCTTTAGACATGCTCCACAGCCTCAATGCCTTTCTTGTAATGACACCAGCAGGACACAAGCCAGCAGTGAGGGCCAGCTGCCCCCCACATCCCATGCCCTCGGTTGCACTGCTCTGCTCCTATAGCAGTAACATCACTCACCATTTGGATGACAGACACAGGTCCAATGCTGTTCACGTAGATATCCACATCGATAAAGGTGGGCTTGACTGTAAAGAAAATAAAACAAGTGTAAAAAGGGCCAGAATCACTAGTGAAGGACTAGGGAGAGGTATAGGCATGCAGCAGGGAGAAGAGAGTGGCTCCACCTGACCAAAAAGCCCAACTACAGCAGCCTCATTCTTTTAATGGAAAACCTGGGCCAGGTCACCACCCCCTGCCAGGCTGCCCATGAGAGCTTAGGGACACTTACTGCCAATGTCAGGCCTCAGCTTGTTATCATAGTTCTTCAGCAGTGAGTTGAGGATCTGCGTGGCATCTGTCTCCTGTGCCTTGGGGGTGAGGACCCAGGTTTTATTGATGCTGAGGTAATCATAATCATACTCCTCTGTGCTCTCACACCTGGAGCAGAGACAAAAGAAACATCACTGTGAAATCTCTCCGGTGCTCAGTGGGAGTGGGGGCACAGCTAGGTTTCAGAGGCACTAAAGGGAAGGGAGGATGATGATGATGATGAGTATGAAGAGCTGGGAGATCTCCTCTCAGCAGTACTGCAGAGATGACACACCTCTGCTCATTGCAGGATCCCAGCTAGGGGCTGCCTGCTGACCCCAGGAGCCTCAGCTGGTCTCATGGCTGCTGACACCTGGAGTGGGCATCTTCAGGGGAAGACAACAGAGACCAAACAGTATATGGGGAAAAAAAAAAAAAAAAAAGCATTTTTAAAGAAAACACTTCAGAGAAGAGGTCCTAAAGCCACCAAGCAGCACCAGGCACGCAGCCATCTGCCCTGCGCAGATCCTGGGAAATTAAAGCCTTATGCAAACTTCTTTGCCCTCAGGCCACGATCTGCCACAACCCATTCCCTGCCCACCAACCCTTCCTATCCACTTAAAGATGGGGAAAGTGGAATATCTTTCAGTTCCAAGCCAGCATTTGTCCTCTTTTGGACACATTGCACCAAGCAGCAGTTTCTCCCCATCCCTATTAAAAATGCCCTCTCTAAACCTTTAGTACCACCCCTTTTCCTAAAGGAGCTTTCCTGCTCCCATCTAATTAAATTAGGCCCACGTGGTCACGGGGAAAGAACAAACCATCCACTACCACTCTGGGCAGCTCAATCACGATGCTGTCCTTACAAAGACACAGCCGTACAGGTGAGAGGATGCTGAGAGATCCTACATCCCACCCTGCTCATCATCCGCCGTGTCAGCATGTCCCACTGCGGTGCCAGGCAGGGGCTCAGCAGGAGCTGCCTGCTGCTGACACCTCCCAGCTGGAGCCCGCAGCTCCGAGGTGTGAGCGGGCACCTCCCTGCACGGCTGCCTTCAGCGCCAGGCAGATGATGAGGGGAAAAAAAGTGTTACGCTGACGTGTTGCCATTCGTTTATTAGAAGCTCCTCTTTTAAAGCCCTGATGAAAGTTGCTTTCACAACCACTCTGACTCCCTGCGTCTCCCCAGCTTTCAGGTGCTGGAACGCATCTCCCGGCAGGGCTGGGCTGTGTGTGGCTGCCTGCCTGCCTCTGCACGTTAGGTGCTGCTACATCAGCTCCTTGTTCCCTGTCTGATTGTGCGCTGAGCTTCCTAACGAGGCTTAAGGAATCTTAAGCAGGGCTGTCAGGTTGTGCTTCCCTACCCGAGCTGCAGCAGTGCCAACTCGCTGCCTTCCAACTGCAGCCCAGGGGCAGCTCCGCAGTCCTGGGTCTGCACCCACCCCAAACCTGACAGGAGGGACATGGAGGGATGTGTCTCTGCCCACAGCCCAGCAGGGGAAAGTGAGCCCAGCTGCTGTCTTTGCTGCCTTCAGCAGACTGGGAACATAGCAAAACCTAATGTCAGTGTTCCCTTGACCCTGCTGGGACCCAACCCTGGGTACATCACCCACTGGCAGTCTGCCCTCCTGCAGCCCCTCACAACCCAATTCTTGCATATCTAGGGCCGTGGCAAAGCTCTAAATGTCCCCATGGACTAAACCAGGCCAGGCTGCATACCCTGACCTCAGCTTTCAGGCTTTCCCCATTTTGCACTGTTGCTGAACACCCTGCGATTTGTGGTAGGAGCCACTTCCATATTACAGATGCAGTGACACTACCAAAATATTTTTTTTCTTTTTTTTTTTTCTTCTTCTTTCTTTCTTTTTTTTTTTTTTTTTTCCCCTAATGCAGCTAATCCTGGGCTACTAAACCACACTAAGCCATTTTAGCATAAGCAAGCCAGCTTTTGCTGGAGAAAATATGCTTTCGGTGAATGCATATAAGACACACAGAGCAGCTCTTCATGGTCAGATATGACTCTGGTGCCACTCTAGAGCCCCCGCCCCAGTGGCCCCAGTTAAAACCACAAGGGAAGAGCTTAGGAGCTATTGCAGAGGACAGGAGCTAAGGGATGGAGGCTGTGCATGTCCCACTCCAGCTGCAGATGGGAATGTCACACCGCAAACCTGCAGCAATGCCCAGTGCTCCTGTGCACAGTGCTGTCCCTGTGTCTCTGTCTCCTCACACAACGCAGCTTTGGCTGGGTGACAGGGGAAAGCCAGCTCCCATATGTCTCCATGCAGCCAGGAGGAAAGGCAGAGCCACATTTCCTCACCTCTGCTCGTGGAAATGTCAAAACAGCCACCTCACAGCACTGCTGCTCATAGCCACAGGGTGCAGCTGGGAGCACAGCATTGAGGACAGCGGCACAGGAGGGCGTGGGGACACCACAGAGTAAAGCTGGGGACCTGCAGGGAGTCCTGCTCTGAGCAGGCAGCATGGCTGGGAAGTGTCCTGTCTGATATGCCCATGTGTACAGATGGGATTGGACAACCCTCCTTGGGCAACCCAGTAATGCAGGACACTGCCAGTTGCTTCCTTCTCTTATTCTGCTTTACTTGAGCAGGCACCTGTTTTGCTGAAGTTCCCAAGCGTGCTGATGGGCAGATAAAAGCAGGGACAGGTAAGTGGTTCCCAGCAGGTGCATTTCCAGGTTGCTGAGTATTTGCTGCCCTTCTGCCCCTTTGCTGGGGATCTCAGCTCTGTCCTGCCCTGGTGGCATGGGCTGGGGAACCGCAGAGAGACCAGCAGAACCAAGTGCTTTTCCCAGCTCTGCCGTGACCCTGCCCAGCAGCCTTGGGTGTGCTGACAATGTCTGGGGCTGGTAGCATTTCACACTAAAAGCTTCCACCACTGGAGTGCTGATGCCTACCCTGCACACCATCCCCAGTCCTGAAGCAGAGATGTCCAGGATAAGGTGCTGACCCCAGGCTGTGAGTGTCCCACCCCTCTGAGAATGCAGCTCAATGCCTTGCCTGCACCACAGGAACAGACAGCAACACAGTGCAAGGACATTTCACCTGGCTGAAACAACACTGCGCTCAATCCCAATTACTGCATGCTAATGTGTCCTTGTCACCCATCCCAGTGCTTCCAAGGGCTTGTAGGCACGGGAACATTCAGGTAGATTAATCTAAATTAGAAGTAGGCAGAGAATTTAGGGACAGGGGGAACAGTACTCAATGCGTTTCACCTGTCATTGTACCTCTCCTTGCACAGCACACCCACTGTTGCTGAAGCCTGTACTGTCAGTGCCAGCTTTCTGGATGTGTAACACTGTGCTGGATACACCTCCAGGGCTCTGAGCTGGATGCCTGGTCCCAGCCAGGCATTGCCATGGGAAATGCTGATGGGGAAATGGCCTGGGGAGTGCTGAGTCACAGCACAGAGCATCCAGCCCACCCCGCACCAGGGTCTCACAGTACATGCTGAGAGGAGAGCTTGCACACACTGCATCTGGACTGAGCTCATCATCCAGGCACCCCCTGTCAACATAGGGCCGCCTGCAGCCAGAAAAATGCAGTGAGTGCAGGATGAGATCCCAGTGGTACCGCTTGCTCCTCTATTCCTCCTTCTCCCACAGTCTTCCTCTGCTGCTCCATCACCCCCACACCATGCACAGCCACTTCTTGCAGCTCAGTGAAGAAGTAGGCACTGGCAGCAGGCAGAAGAGAACCTGGGCCAGCTGTAAGGTACAGCTTCTCACTCAAGGGCACGTGAATACAGGACTTAACATCACCTCTGTGCAATTTTGCAGCCTGTCCTCTCCAAGCATAACATGACAGGAGCCGCGACCACCACGGGTCCCTTTCAGCCCTGAACCACCCAATTAGAGCCTGGGTGCCAGGCACGAGCTGTGGGGCTGCTCTCAGTCTCCGTGTTGGCATGGCCGGGCTCTGGAGGACAGCAGGGACCGACCTGCCCACCCTGAGTTCAGGGAGTCTGGCAGAGAAGACCATCAGTAGCAGGATTCGTGCTCCCTGCCCCTGACTGCATTTGTAATGGGATTTGATCGGCTTTAAGGCGGCTTATTCTGTCAATTAGCTTCAGCCAGTGAAATCCCTCTTTTCTCGAGCCCCGGGGGCAACAATCTGCTGACATGTTCTTCCTCGATCTAGCCATTAAACTCACCAGAGGGGATAGCAATTGTTAAAACGGTCATAATGACTAAATAAATAAATAAATAAAATTAAAAAGGAAGAAGAAAAAAAAAATAAAGAAAAAGAAACTTAAAAACCCCTCGTGCGTGGGGCCTTTCACTGCTGTTCATAGAAAGGCGCTACGAAGCGCCGGCACTGGGGTAGAGCCGTACCCGCGGCCCCCCGCCTCCGCTGCCCCTTCGCCCGGATCCGCGCAGCACCGCGCTCCAGGACCGACACCGGGGCCAACCTGTGGAGCGGGGCAGGGCCCGAGCTGTTCCCTCCCGACAGGTGCCGAGGGACGGGGGGCAGCGGAGGGGCCCCGCGCAGCTCCGGGTGGAAATGCTCCGGTGATGCGCGGAGCGCCCGGGAGGTGCCGAGCTTCCTTCGGTCGCCCCCCCAGAGCTCAGCTCTCTGCGGGATTCGGCCGGAAAGGGGATGGCGATGTGGGGAACGGGGCATCCCCTCGATTCGGGGTGTGTGCAAAATGGGGACCCGAAACCGCGCGGGCACGGTGCTGCGGGACGCGGAGCCTCGAGGCGGGCTGCCAGGAGCCGCGGGGGCACGGCGGTGCCCAGACCCCTGCTGAAGCCGCCCCGCAACTCCACCTTCCTCCTCGCCCATCACTCCGTCGGGAGACTGAGGCAACGGGTGGGCGTCCGGCCGGCGGGGTGCTTACCTGGCAGAACGCAGCGCCGGCCCTAGGGCCAGGCAGAGCAGCAGGACCATCGCGGGCATCTCGGCAAGGCGAGGGCCGGCTCCGGGCTTGGGGGGAGCGGCGGCGGCGGCGGGACCCCCCCGATACCCGCTGCGCCGCGTTCCAGCCCCGCCGCCTTCCGCCCGGCTCCGCGCCGCCGGGGAGGCAGGGGAAAGTTGGGCATCTCTTCTGCGAGTCGGCGGCGGGCGGAGGAGGGGCTCCGCGCAGGGTCCTAGCTCCCCGCGAGGGGCCGCCTCCCGCCCCCAGAGGGCCGGGCGGCAGCGGGGGGGCTCCTCGGAGAGCCCCCGTCACACAGCTGTCGGCACCGCTCCCCGGGAGCCCACAGAGGCAGCTGGCACCAGGCTGGTTTTGCTCCTCTGCGGAACGGGGGATGGCGAGATCCTCGCCTTATTGGTACATAGAGATTTCTTCTTCTTCATTTATTTTAGTGTTTTATTTTATTTTATTTTTAGAGCGGGTCATCATCATTAAAAAAAATAAAAAACGCAAGGCATATGGTGTTACAGTGGGTCCTCTCCCACCTGTTGGGCTGCTGCCCTGTGAAAACAAGCTGGTGAGATGCATGAGGGGCTGAAGGTTTTGGTCTACTGCTCCTTGCTCTCCTGGTTTGCCAAGCATCTCAGGTATTATTTTTGCTGCTGGCATTGTCCTTGTAAACAGGAGTAACAGATTCCTTCTTGGCACGTTGTAGGTCAAAGTTACTGGGAATCAACTTTGTTACAGCTACATGCAGGAAAAATAATTATCCTTCATTAGCCGGTAACAGCTCATGACATGCAGGAGCCTATTCCTCAAAGGTCCTGCTCCTGCCTCTTGCAGAGATCATAGAATCACAGGATGGCTTAAGTTGGAAGGGATCTCAAAGCCCACCCAGTTCCAACCCTCTGCCATGCCTCCCACCAGCTCAGGCTGCCCAGGGCCCAAGCAACCTGGCCTTGAGCACCTCCATAGATGGGGTGCCCACAGCTTTGCTGGGCATCGGTGCCAGTACCTCACTGCCATCTGTTAAGATCACAAATTGGGATTTGATGCCATCTGATGAACTGACACCGTGGGCAATGAGTTCCCTCAGCTCTTGCACAGCCTTTCCCCCCCAGACACAGGAGAATTTCTTCCTTCCCCACTGGTAGCATGCTGGTAACCACTGTGTCATTGAATCAGTTCGGCAGGACAGGGACGTGTCATTTCCCCATGCTCACTCAATGTCTTCCAGCCAGCACCAGTCTCGGTGGCGATGAGAGGGGCTACAGGAGCACAGGCAGTAAATAACAGCAGTGCACCCAGGAGATTTTGCAAGGCTCTTCCTACGCAGGCTCTCCCTTGCTGATTCTTGCAGTGATCACCTTAACCCTCAAGCATGAGATCTGAACAGCATCAAAGCCATAGGAGGCAGCTGCAAGCATCGCAGCTCCAAGATGGAATTTCCTTGTAACTGAGCAGCTGCAGCTGATGTTGCTTTTAGTGTATGCACAGAAGCCACTCTGGGATGATGGGTTTATAGGAAGCACATGTCAAAAGAGTAAATAATGAAAATCAAAGCAACAGCGAAGGTGAAAAGAGCTCTTTCAACTTCAAAGCAAGGCACCAGATTGCCCCAGAAGTCCTTCAGGGACCCAGATGAAGCTGAAGTAGGGAAAAACGCAACAGGAGGATGCAGCTGTTGAGTAGTTGTGGGCTTGAACAGATCACAGAAAATCCAGGGGTTCATACATGTGCTCTCAGCTCCCCCTCAAGACGCAGGATGTGAAGTGGTATGTGTGGAAATTCATAGCACCAATTTGTTTGACCATCCCTTCTGCTACATGAGAATGGAGACCTGGGGCAGGACGGTGCCCACAGAGCTGGGGATGGCCTGAGCAGAGGGTGGAGATCAGAGTACGATGCTGTTTTGGGGACACCTTCCAGGTGGTTGTATGCACTGGGAGCACTGAGCAGCTGTCCTTCCTGCTCTTCTTCATCTGCAGTGGTTTCTTGATTCAATTGCTCTTTTACTTGTGCCTAAGATAGGGATGAGGCATGCCAGTGCTGTGCATAGGAGAGGAAGGGGAGAGCACTGCCTTTCTATCACCTGATTTACCAACAGTGCAGGCTCTGGCAGGAAGAAGCCTCTTCAAAATTGCAGTGAATGGTTTTGAACAGAAAAGAAACAACGCTCAGTCTGAATGCTGAGAAGCACAAAATGTCCTGCACCAGCGAGTTGGGAGGAAACAGCCCCTGTTTTCCACTTAAAAGAGACATTTATTTTGAGGTCTTCTGTTGTGGGATTCTCCGAACTTAAACAGGAGATGAAATGTTTCATTCAAGTAGCTTTTCGTCCCTTCTGGTATTATGGTTTAGCTGGCAAACTGATAAAACCAATTATTTACAGAGTCCTCACGAACACAGAGCCCAGGGGACTCTGCTGCCATAATGAATGAGGCTTTACTCGTGCTCTCCTCACCGCCTGCGCAGGGGCTGCAGGAACAGCGCTGGGAGAAGCAGAGGCAACTCCAGCCCTGTGCCAGGTCTCCTATCGTGCAGGGCTAGCGGGATTCCCGTGAGAGCTGCCCCATAACCAGAGCCCTTTGCAAATCTAGGCACACCTGCAGCACCTTCTGAACTCTACCGGTCTCCCTCCGAATCTCCTCTGCAGTGTCAGCCGTGCAATCTGTGCTGCGGCGCAGGGGAGGCGGAAGGTGAAGCGCTCCGCAGCGCTCGGGGCGCGGGCAGCACCATGGACAGCGGCCGCTCCTCTGGGCTGCGCTGATGGAAAACCGATGCAGTGGGGGAAGCATTAAGGTGAGGCGTTTAGGAGCGAGATGCTGGGAAAAAACAGGCTCTGGAGGGCGGCACGGAGGGGCATTTGCTATTCCCGCCTCCTGTCCTTGCTCCACATCACCCGTCGGAGGACAGAAGAGGGTTTGAGTCGTCGTTGCCAATGTGCGCTTTCCTCCTGGCAATAAAATGGGGCTATGCTGTGACCTAGCAGCTATGTGGGTTCCCTTCCCTTTCTCAGAAGCTTGGTCCAAGGATTCCACTCAGAAAACTCAGAGGATGAAAAAACCCCTCCATAAGCCTAAACTCTCTTCTCTGAGCAAGGGCACATCCTGCATGGTAGAGACATTTGTTTCCTCTCGGAGGGCACTTGTTCAACACATCCAGGTTTTGTCTGTTCAGGCTCACCAGGCAGACCGGGCACAGCAGCAGATGCTGCATCTGGGCTCACATGACATCAATAACTGCTCCAGCTGGGCTTCAGCTTCCCACTGATACGGACAGCGATGATAGATGAAGCAGAGAGGACATGGTTTGATTTTTAGGTGCTGGAGTGAACTTGTGGATTAAAAAAAAATAGAATCATCTGGAGAGTGAAGAAATGTGACATGAAGATTTTCCAAGGAGAATGAAGGGTGAGGGAGGACAGCCCAGGCCGAGAGCTGATGCAAGCTGTCCCATGGGGTATTGATGGAAGCAGGAACTTTGCTTCCAGTCTCCACTACTACATCAGTCAGGGCCTGAAAGAGCCTCCCTGTCCATTTCCAGTGTGAAAAATCCCTCTTCCAAGCTAGTTAGTGAGAAGAGATCACCAAGTGGATACATGATCTGATCCTGGGTGTCAAAATGGTTCTTGCTGTCATCCTGGGGATGGGAACGATGCCATCACCAGCTCTTTTTTTATGGTTCTGTTCTTCTGGCACTCTCCCCAGCTTGGGGCTTAAAATGCTATATTCCTCCTCGGGATCAATACATAAAAAGAGAACACGTACGTAGGAAAGAGTGCGGAGGTGAAGAGAGTTGGCAGCATTTGGTGAAAAAGGAAAAAATCTCAGCAAATTGAGCAGCAGGAGCTCCACTGGAGTTTCAAATGGGAATTTGCAGCTATGCCATCCATGCACAGGATGCAGACAACAGCATCACTCACAAGCAGGACATGTGTTCTGAAAGGTCTGCAACTCCTGGTGTAAATTTTAGGGACACACAGCTGCAGAAACAGAAGCAATTACTCCCCTTCACTACAGAAATGCAGCTACTCCTGGACACAGACAAGCTGGCTTCTTGTCAACCTTTGTCACAATAGTTCAGCATGGGGGAAAAGAAACCAGGAAGGTGAAGAAGACTATAAATACAGGGATTGGAATGCCAATAGCATTTCACACTGTGACTTCCCAGTAGCTTGGAAAGAGGTGGGTTTGGGGCTCTCCAAAGGGCACAGCTGAGTTCAGGGCAGAGCCTGCACATGCACAAGCTGGGGCTCATGGGAAAACCCCAGAGGGAGATGCAGCCAGCCAGAACGGTGCCTGGTTGTCTCTGTGCTGCAGCTCCTCAGGAACCCACTGGCTTCCCTAGCAGGATTTAAAGAAGGAGCACAGTTTATTTGTTGTTAATGTCCTTAGGCATTTCTGCTTGGAGCTGCAGAGTTTCAATGACTTCTCTCCATGCTGTATCAGGAATGTTTATACAATAGTAAATAATGCTAACTGCTCATCTGTGGCTGAGCTCAGCTGCTGCAATTGCAACGGATGCCTGCAGCTAGCCCATGTTCTCACACCTCTTCTTGGAAGCTGTGAGGTATTTCAGGCCCTCTTTACTTCCCTCCCTTGTGAAGATCTAGTGTCCCTCCAGCAGGAAGGAAGAGTCCAGTCTTAAGTCCCTGAACCCCAGGAACATATTTTGGAGGGGCTGGCTTCTGCCATGGGCTAGGGATGCAACTCATGGGGATGCTGCAGTTCCTGGTGTGCCCCCATCACTGTTGTGTTGGTGAGAACTCACCAAGGAGGGGCTCTTGAGCAGATGAGAACTGCCATATGTCAGTGCACTCTGATGGGCTCTCTGCAGGGCCATCTGCTCTCACTTGGAGCACTTAAGAGATCATCCAATCTTACCATCACTGTGTCCCCACCATGTCCACTATACCACATCTCTCAGTGACACATCTATACTTTCCTTAAGCACCACCAGAGACAGTGTCTCCCCCAACTCCCTGAGCAGCCTGTTCCACTGCCTTACTACGCTTTCTAAGAATAATTTTTTCCTAACATCCAACCTGACCCCCCTTGGTGCTCTCCTCCACTACCCCAGCCCCTCCAGCTGCCAAAAGTAATCAGTGGCAGCTGAGGCACAGAGAAGCTGACACAGAGCCACGCTTGGTGCCCTGCAGCCTCCACACTGCAAAACCAACTGGGCAGAAACGCCTGCATTTCTGGAGAGAGATTCTGGCACTGGGGTCTAGTAATTGCCAGCACATCAGGAAGGAGATATCTTCCCCTAATGCTGGCTAAGCTCCAGTCTTAATCTTGTTTGTCGCTGTTAAGTCTCAGCAAAAATCGGGCCGATGTGTTGAAAGGAGGTGAAATAAAAAGATTGGAGAGGAGTCTGAAGCCTGTTCAAAAAATGGAAAAGAAGTAATCTTCAAAGGTTCCTGCGAACCCACACACTCTGGCCAGGGAGAGCTGAACAGATAAACACTGTGAAAGCAGCAGGAACCTCGCCGGGTTTGTTTTAGCTTAATAGACTGTGGGAGGAAAGAGATTTGAGGCTGGAATATCAGGGAACAGCAATGGGAGTGGAGTGCCTGGTGTTGGGGTCTGTAGGATATAAAGGAAAGAGGTTTGGGAACACACATGGGCTGCAGCACTGGGGTCTCCCGCCTCCATACAACCATTGCCCAGGGACTCTCACAGATGCAGCTTTTAGAAGCCGTGTTTGTCACCTCCTGCTGCCATAGGTACTCATATCTATCCAACAGCCTCAGGCGATGCACTGCAGTTCAGTAAGGCTCTGCCCCAAAGGCAGTTCCCTTCACCTTGCTGAAAGTGCATCTGGGATGAAGGTCAGGGAGCATCCTTTAGGCAGCTGCATGCATTCAGCACACAGTTCTGGGGTATATGGTGAAGAGATTGAGGTGCAGGGGAGGTATCAAAGCAGAATGCAGTCCAGGGGGGTCCAAAAGGAGAGCAGCATGCAAAGCAAAACCACTGGCTCCTGGGAGAGCCAGGCAGCAATTTTCCCTTCTGTCATCGCCTATGAGTTTGGTGGACAAGGGATTCTGTCTCCCAGAAGGCTGTTAGAGAATGCCTCCCAACAGCAGTCAAATCCCCCTGAAAAGAGCAAGCCATAATTACACCCACACAGCTCTCCACACACCGCACTGAGCTTCAGCACCACCACCCCCCCCCCCTCAGAAATGCATCCGTGCTGATGGAGTGGATATGTTGATTAAAAATCCCCAAAAAATGAATAGATCAAGAGAAATGTGCCATATCCCTGCAGCAAGGGTGAAGTGCTTTTTAATTAAGGACAAAGAGATGCAAATGTCCTGAATCATCACAAGCAAATAGCAAAATAGCACCTGTCAGAATATGGAAAAACAAGCACTCAGCATTCCCTTGTGATTAGCTCGAAGGAGGCATGGAGTTAAAAAAAAAAAAATCCTAGTGAAAACTGAGATAGGGGGAAGCAGATTTTCAATCCTGTCACCCAAAAATGTTCCTGTCTGGATGGAAAGGATGTGGGGACACGGTGCTGCAGAATGCCCCATGCACACAGCTGTAGGACTGCAACCAGAACAGCACCCATAGGCATCCCCTGGCTTAGTGCCATCACTGTCCCAGCACTGAGGAACCAGGGCTTGGGGAGCGTGGAGGGCACGAGGGAGAAGCAATGAAAGGAGCAAGTGTTGGGAAGCACGGCGAGAGCCAGCACGGCCCAGAAGCAGTGACAAAGGGCTGTGAAAGGAAGGCAGAGCGAAAGGGAAATGCCTGGAATAATAAGTGACAGACGGATGCCTTTGAAGGGGACTCGGGTTTCTCGGGTCTCCAGCCTGACCTACTTAAAACTGCCATAATCTGATGAAGGAGCATCCTCTGGCTCTAAATATAAACTTCACTCCTCTTTACTTGCATCCCTTCCTGCTGCCACCAACTGTGGTCAGCAGCAGTGTGAGGTGCTGTGTGCATCCCATAGGTTGCACAGACACAGTAAAGGGCCCTCCACCACCACGTGGCCCCCACAGGGCTGCCAGGTTCTTCACCCATGAGAAAGGGCCACACAGCAGCACTGAGCCCACAGAGACAGTGCTGGCACTGCATTACTTTCCAGCAGTGAAACAGGAGCAGCACTCTGCATTGCCTGTGGGGAATTAAAGGATGTGGTGCTGCCAGGTAATTGTTCTTGGTGTAAGCAATGCAGAACCATGCATCAGGACCCAGAAATAAGAACTCCCCCTTCAACTCCTTGTATTTGTGTTATTTGCAGTCAAACATATCTCATTTAAAATGAATTACAGATTTAGTTGCACAACGGAGTCCTGCGGCATCTAAACAATTAGCAAATTTAGGCAGAATTTGGCAATTAGTTTAAGCTTGAAGAAAAACAAACAAAAATCACAATCCAAGAATAAAGAGCAGCAATCAAAGCACTTTTTTTTTTTTTTGCTGCTGTTTTGAAATGAAATGTTTTGCTTAAGAATGCCAAAATGTTACATCAATCCATTTTCTAAATTAAATGCTTCAAGTTCTTCCACCTCAGCACACCACTGTTCATTTAAAACGCGACCTACTCTGAGTAAAAGAATGGAGAAAGAACCACTATTTTGACTTGAACAAAACACCAAGAGGACAAGATAGTTTTTTCTTACTTGCCCCATTTTGCTGAAAAGCCATATAGGAAAAATTTCCACATCAGAGTCATGAAATCATTAAGATTGGAAAAGAACACTAAGATCAAGTTCAACCCATCCTCACTATGCCCACTAACCATATCCCTCAGTGAGGCACCAACATGTTCTTAAACACCTCCAGGAACGGTGACTCCACCACCTGCCTGGTCGGTCTGTGCCACTGCCTCACCACTCCTTCAGAGAAGAGTTTTTTCTTAATATCCATCCAGAAGCTCCCTTGACACTATCAATAAATTGATGACACTCATTATACTGTCTTATCAAAGGCTTTCATCATACAAATAGAGTTTATGGGACTGATGAGCTGTTTGGGAACCTTCATACACCTTTATCCAACTCCTTTACTTTGGCAAATGTCTACGCAGGAAAGAAAGGAAAGAAACAATTATGTTTTTTAAGTAAGTCATTACAGAAGCTAGCAGGCGGTGTGTCTCGTACCACCAGCAGAATGAGATGAGTTTGTTCCCTTTGTGGCGACAGGCCCCGTTAATTTTCTTGGCAGGATCTCCCATACCAAAGCAACAATGCAAATGTTTGCTTTGACTTTTTTGACAGTGTTTGTGAACACCGGGAAGCTTGGGGCATGAAGTGTTATAATGTGATAGAAAGCACAGCAATAATAATAGGGTGGTACAATCCTAGGCCGCAGCAAAAGAGGACAAGCCCAAACAGAGCAGCCATGGATGCAGGAACAAAGAAAGAAAAACTGCTTACCTTGAGAAAGCCTCAGATAGATAGGAATCTCCAGTGAGATACCTTCACCTCCACTGCCAACCCTTAAATGAGGACTGGGAAGGGGTGGATCATGGCTCCACCCTTCTGGTCACTCCAGTACATTGCATGCACCTGAGCCCCCTGGGTTGGCCCTGCCTTCCCACCAGGTGTACAATCACTTCTTCAGGCTGTGACTTGGCATTTCTGCTACAGAGTTAAAAAATAAAAGTTAAAAAAAATAGAAAACAACAGAAATTCTCTTAATGTGAAATGCTATTCATGTTAATTTCTGCAAAGCTCAAATTTAGGATAAAACGGGAGCTGACAGGTTCTCCTTGAAGGAGGAGGGAGGACAGAAGATAATGTTTAGTAAAGAGAAAAGGAAGATCAGACAGGCAAAGTGGATTTTTTTTAAAGCTCACAAGGAGATGCTAAGCTCAGTAATCAGACAAGAAAGGCAGCGAGCAGCTATCAAAGCAGCACCATTTTAGGAGCCATACTCATCTGAAAGCGACTTTTAGTTCTCAGGAAAACTGCCGCCTCAACAGCTGTCCCAATTAGAGCCAGCCGGAAATTTCCCAATAAACCAACATTTTGTCAGAAAATAATTCACCGAGTCTGAAGCGCTCTGAGTTGGCTGAACTGCTGCTGGATGTGAGTGGGGCTGCGGGGGGGCTGGCGTTCAGCTGGCAGCTCCCTGCCACCAGCAGGAACGGGGATGGGAAAGGCAATGTTGGGGAGCAGCTGCAGGCGCCAGGAGGTGCCTCGTCCGTGTCATTTATGCTTGAGATTTGGTTTGAAAAAGATAAAAAGGCAACTGAGTTTCTTATGAACCTGAACTCGAGCCAGTTGGATTTGTTTACACCACCACCCCATATGCCTGACCCCATTTTAGGATCCGGCGCATGGATCTGCCAGAAAAAAAAAAAAGAAAACCAAAGTGTTGTGGAGAGGCTGATGCTGGAAGTGTCTTCTTCCAAGCGTGGATGTTTGTGGCCATGGTTATGTCTGTTTGCCCTGCAGCCAGCAGCACTCCTGGGGGCTCTCCATCCTTGAGGTGGCCTCCTGGAGCCTCCTGATACTTCCTTCTTCCTCTTCTAAGCTGACATTGCCTACAGGTGTTTGAGAACTGATATGCAACCACCAGATATTTCACAGGGTTTGTTCCTGCTGCTTCACTACTTTGAATCATAGAATTATAGTATTGCTCAGGTTGGAAAAGACCTTTAAGATCATCAAGCCCAACTGCAACCAAACCATACTACTCTAACTCTAACAACCCTCCTCTGGATCATGTCCCTGAGCACCACATCCAAATGGGTTTTAAACACATTCAGGGATGGTGACTGAACCACCTCCCTGGGGAGCCTATTGCAGTGCTTAACAGCCCTTTCTGTAAAGACATTTTCGCTGATATCCAACCTAAACCTCCTCTGTGGTGCAACTTGTGGCCATTTCCCCTCGTCCTGTCACCTCTCACCAGTAAGAAGAGACCAACCTCACTCTCACTGCAATCACCTTTCAGGTATTGGAAGAGAGCAATAAGATCTGCCCTCAGTCAGAGAAAGTCAACAAGACTTATTGTAGAAGACCCGTGTAAAGCTTCATGTGAGCATGGAGAGATGTCATCTGGCTATATTTAAATTGATAATTAAAAAATCCACCAGGAAGGACAACACAGCTCCCTGTGCCACCTTCCCAGCACCTGCTGGGACTGGAGAAATCCCTGCCAAACTGAAGCTTCACTGGCAGGGGGAAAGCTGAGAATGCCAAGCAGCAGGAAAACCCTTCTGAAAGCGGTGATGATTAATTACTACCGATAATTAACCTACAATGACAGTGGTAGCTGTGGCATGCATCTAATCACATGCAGCTATGAATGCAAACAGAGTCCTTCTCCAAAGGGAGTGCTGTTCTTTTAAAGCATCTAGAAACGATTATCAGAGAGACAAGTGGAGTTTTTCCCTGCACAAGGGAAACAACCACTGCAAATATTGAGGTATAGAGCCTATCTGGGGGCACTGCTCCCTGTTCCTCACCACACCCAGCCTGCCTGCTCAGAGCTGACATCCTCTCCAAAGGCAGAAAACCCTCATCTGCTGCCTTCCCCATCTCCTCTCGCAAGCTGTGAGATCCCATCCCTCTCACTGCCTGTCCCTGCTGACAGCCCTGCTTCCTACAGAGCAAATGGGCTGAAACTCGGCAAGCGAAGTCATTTGCATTGATTTCCATGGCCTGGATTCTCTGCCTGGATTCTCCCGGTGACCACGACTGCCCTGCCCCTGGGGTGGGAGCTCCGTGCCCCAGCCTGAGCATTAGGGGTTGGCCGTGCTCTAACCTGCTCAGAAGGGAGCAATGACAGTGTCTCTCACACTCAAAAAGGGTCTCTGCACCAGCATGGCAGGAACGCTCTGCAAGAAGCTCTTGAGTGTTTTTTTTTTCCTCAGAGAAAATGCTTCTATTTTTGACAAAAGGCCTTTTTGAGGTATGAAACCTCTTATGAAACTTCTCCCACATCAGTGCTTTACATAAACTATTTTGCTGTAGTTGTGTTATTCATCGTATGCGTTTTACACCAGCATCATCTGGTTTGTCCCAGGAGAGCAGAAAGCAGAGTGTTGGCTGTAGGACATCCTGCAAAGCCCTGTCCTCCGCTCGGCACCTCCCATGTCTCCAGGGCATTTCTGAGAGCTGGGATGCAGGAAGCACTTGCATCCACATTATGCCCTTGTGCATCTCATCTGATGAAGTAGGGTGAGAAAAGGGTCCAAACAGCACTAATACCACCTGCAGCTTTGCAGGAGCAAAGTGTAATCAGGCCAGGAATCACCAAGTTATTGCTCCTTGGATCAGAACCTCTGCCAGTGGGAGCTGCAAAGGTGAACAGCATCACACTGGTGTTCACCTGAAGAGCCCATGACTCTGGAGTGTGCCGGCAAGACATCCCTCTGCACCCCGATAGGGATTAACAGGATGAAGAGCCCATTCACTGCATCACTATCACAGCCTTATTTTTTTCTCTGGGCCTGAGATGTCAGGGCTGATAGCAATGCAGTTTGTTTCACACCAAATGTACAGCGATAGGTCAGGAGAACAAGTGAAAATGCCACCTCTGAGGGGAATTACATCATTAAAATGTCACAGCAGTATCTTGGAAAGCCAACCAGAAATTCCAACTGCAGCTTCTCACACCCTCTACTAGGAAAAATAAATAACACCTGCCAAGCAAAATCGGGCCTTTCCTTTCTAAAGAGATTACAATTTTTTTATATCAACATTGTTACGCACCACTCTGCCAGCAGGAGAGTCATGATCCCATTTTCCATTGCCACAAAGTCTGATCTTGGGAGAATACAATCTCTCCCCAAGCCAGATAAAATCTCAGACTTAAACTTTGGGATTATTATCAGACATTCAGGAGGGCAGACGACTCTTATATCTAATTAGTTTCTCAGTGAGGCAAAGAGACGGATGTGTGTATTTCTGCTACAACACCATTTGGGGCTCCCCTAAAAGTTGGGAGGTCAGACACAGGCAGCTCAGAGAGCTGTCCCTGATTACTGCCAGTATGAATATTCCCAAAGCACCCACCTGTGTGTAATCGGAGCTCACCTCTCATGTTGGAGCAGGATTCAATCAGTGTTTGCACCAGCAAGCTGCCCACAGCTGGAAGCCGCTCCCTGGCAGGAAGCTCAGCATGGCTCGGGGTGGTGAGCAGAAGGGCAGTGCTGCTGCCAGACACATGCTGCTTGCAGGACAGCCAAATGCACCTCCATGACCACCAGGGATCCCCACAAGCCAAATGGCTCACTGCCACGGTGGCATCCACCCAGAGAGGACAGGCAGAGAGAAGGAAGGGGATCGGGTACTTGAGGCAGCTCCAGCTCACGCCCTGTACCTCCCCACTCCCGCCGTTGCTCCCATCATTGCTTGGACCAGGTGAGAGAAATGAAATCTCCCTGAAGTACCCCCCACCCTTGGGCCCAGGAAGAGCCACCATCAAATGAGGAAACAGGACAGGAGAACTGGAAAATATTCAGAACGTTTATTTCTGGAACTTCTCTACTCTATTCACTTGGTACCTGAGATCTCTATCTCCTACAGCATAAACTGTGCTGACGTCCAACTCCGTCGCCTCCAGCTCCGCTGTCTGGTCCCAGCCTTGATGGAGAAGGATCGTTTGGTTCGGGCGATGGAGGAGCAGCAGGTACTCTCTCTTGAAGTTGGGGTTGTAGTAGCAGAGTACCTGCAAAATGCAGAGAAGAGTTAGATGCCACCATGTTCCAGTTTGGAAAAGACAAAGCTACATTAACTAATAATCAGAAATTTTAGGATTTTCAAAAGCAGGAAACCCAAATACCACCAACTTTCAGCCCCCTCAGGAGGGACCAGCCACCAATCCCACCCGTGCCGAGAGGTGTCCCATGGGCAGGGGGACTGCGTACCTCACTGCAAACAGACGCGGCTCCGGCTGCTGGGAATTTTGCCCGTGAGGCAGATGTGGGCAAATCGCTGTCCACAATGAAGAATCCGTGCAGATGGAGCTGGCGAACGAAAGCTTTCATGCAACCAATGTTGAGGTTGTGTAGAGGTCCTGTCCTTCCCAGCACTTCTGTCTTGAAGAGGGTTTCCTCAATCACAATGGAGTTTTTATCGTCACCCCACCAGATGGACTGAAAGCAATCGCTTTCCACAGTGTTACAGAGCTTTCTTAGAAAGAAGCATGACGAGTCATGGGCTTTGCAGGAGCCCTTGGTGGAAAGATTAAGCCGTTGCCTTTTTGCACGGGATTCCTCCTGTGACCCCTGAGAAGTGTTTCCTTCTCGTGTCGGTCCTAAGGCAGCATCCCGAGCTGTTCTTTTACCCCGTCTTTGCGGGACAGGAGAAGCCGAGTCTGCCAAGTCAGCATTTGGAACAGGAACTCCAGGAGTTTCTGATGAAAGTGTCTCCATTTTAATTATTGATTGTTCTCCCTGACAGAAGTTTCTGTCCACAGCATCTCCCCGGCCAACCAGGGTCGTCCTGCCAGCAGCAGAATGGAGCGCAATGGCACCCGTGGTGTGAGGAGTGGGGAGTGGGTTGGGATGGTCACAGACGTCATGGTGGTGACCGTGCTGCATCACGGTGACATCACAGACCGGTGACTGTTTGCTGGGGAAATGGGGTGGCGGCATCCTTGTTAATTATGGAAATATGCAAGGACTATGTCTCTCTCTACAGTGATCTGAAAGGGAGTTGTATTAAAGGGGGGGATCAGCCTCTTTTGCCATTATCGGTGATAGGATGAGATGTAATGGCCTTAAGATGTACCAATGAGGTTCCTGTTGGATATTAGTACAATAGAGTAGTGATGTATTGGCACAGGCTGCTTGGTGAGGTGAGGACATCACCATCCCTGGAGGTTTTCAAGAAATGTGGAGAAATGGCACTGAAAGACAGTCATTGGGCACAGGGGGGATGGGCTGACCACTGGGCATGGTGATCTTAGTCATATTTCGCTACCTAAATTTTGTAATTTTAGAAGAGGCCACTGTAGGTAATGCCAAGTACCATCTCCAGCAGGCACCTGAAGGGGAAGCTGAGGAAAGGGGAGGATATATGGAGTCCTCCTTCCTTTTTGGGAGAAGCTTGCATGTTCCCAGAACTCACCTGTGATGAGCTGCCCCTTGGCTGTGTTCTTTCCCAGTCTCCTGCTTGCCCTTCTCCCTTGGTGGGACAGGGAGTTACTTCTCAGCCTGGCTCAGGTGATACAGGATGGAGGTGAAGAGCCACAGAAATGGCATAGCATGGCAGTGCCCTGCTCAGACTTGGGCTGCTGTCAGGCTGTCTCACCTCAGTGGCCAGTCACAGAGCAGCTGCTGGCAGTAGCTGCCACCACTTCAGGCTTTTCTCTGCATTTTTCTCCCTCCTCCCATCTGGAGGAGCAGCTCCAAACCTTCCCAATGCTCCTAACACTCAGGCCTTCATAGCAGCAAGCCCTCTGCTCCCCCCCCCCCCCTCCCCGTTCTGTGCCTCGGTGCCTAATTGTTCTAATAGTTTCTCAAAGCCTCCATTTATCTTCTGCCATAATTCAGGTCTTTGTTTCATACTGTGTAGCAGAGGGAATAAAGCAGAGCCAGGACAATGAAAAATCAGACACTGAAGGGCAGATGGCTATGTCCCTCTGACCATGCACACAAGAAAAATCAGAACTACCTGCATTTTTGTTTGTCAACATCCATATGGTCCAGGCAAGATAATAACCACAAATGCCTGGGGCTGGGGTGCAAAGAATGGGGAGGAAGCACTCTATTGTGGCTGCCTGAGTGGTTGTAATGCTGGCACAGCAAAGCCTTTTGTCCGCTGTTTTTTCCCCTTTGCAGATTACTTTACTGGCTGCCTTTTGTGTTTCCCCCTCTCACTCCAACACCTCATTGCTCAGTTTGGAGGATATCTCCAGAAATTTAGGGCTGGCAATCCACAGCCAGGGCTTTCTGGTTCTGAATCCCTACTGCTAAGAGACCCATTAACTCTGCTCTGCAGCTGAACTGCACTGTTTGAACTCATCCTAGCAAACTTTTAACTCCTTGCCCTGTAATTTAATGAGCAATGTCAGCCATGGATTAACCACTGGATTCATCCATCTGCAAAGTGATCCCTGTGCTACAGGACCAGCCAGGCAAGCCCCAGCTCATCCTTCCCTGTCCTTGATTAGATGATGGCATGTTTTTCTAATCAGGAGAACCACAGATGGCAAATAAATGAAATGGTGGGAAAAAAAATCAAATTAATATTTATTTATGCTAAAACGCATCATCACTTTTATTTGTAAGGTATCCATGTATCAGAGGGACTGTGATTGCTTTGAACTTCTCTGACCAGCTCAAGCTCGGAGAGTTGGAGACATGCCATGCAAGCAGGTTCAAGGCAGGGAGGCACATTCACATCTGAATCTTGGGTTCCCCAGAACTCTTGCTGGTGATTACAAGGAGGGGGAGAGAGGGATTGTGTAACTATGAAACTCCAAAACGACCGTGGTTTCTTCAAAGGTTAGAGAGTGCTTGTGACACAGCAAGAGCCAAGGATTAAGCTCTAAATCCATGTTTTGTTCTCAAAAAGCTGTCCTGATCACTAACAAAGAAAACTCTCTGCTCTTGAGACATATTTATCTCCATCATTTAATCTCCATACCGTTGTTGGGTGCCTCTGGCAGGCAGCAGCCGGGAGCAAAGTGGTCAAAGCCCTCTGGTATGAGATGGAAGTGCCTCGCAGGGCAGGGCAAGGGCGAGGAGATGGTGGGAATACCTGGGGTGCTGCTCACTGGAGCTCTGACAGCACCATTATTGGCCCTGGTGGCAGGGATGGTTGGGTTAGGGCGGAGCTGCAGGATGGGGCCTGGAGGCAGTGGTTCCACGCACTCTGCTGCCCATATGTAGCTTTTGTCCATCTGTCCTTTGTGTCAATCTCATTTACTTCAAGTGCTGCAAGCAGAGAGCTATAGTCTGCCAACACATATTCAGTGGGCTTCGGCAAACAGCAGTGCTTTGCCAAAAAGGCTCTGCTCTTTCAGAGCATCTTCCAAGGGTGGAGAACACTAAAGGGTGTAGGGAGAGGTGATCCCTGCCCTGCACAGTGGGCTCTGGTCAACTTCTGCTACTTAAGTGTGGGCTGGGAAGTCACTTTGCACCACCAGGTGAATACCACTACTGGGGCATGACCATTAGAGAGCTGCAGTCCTTACAGAGGACAAGAAATAGAAAAAGCAAGGAGATTGAGCCTGGTTGCTGTGGGAGAGGTCTCAGCATGCTCTGGGGCTGCCTTGGCTGATTTTTGGAAATGCTGCCCTGGAGAAGAGAAGCCATCTGTGCTCTGGAGCTCTGCACATCCCACTGGTCACAGGGAAAACTTGGCATGTGAGCACAGGGTCCTGGGTG